>NC_142142.1:693333-1040000 GCF_024610735.1 Ursus americanus | reverse complement strand
AGAATCCCTCCCCAGAGCAAAGGGAGAAAAGGCCAGTCCCTCCCTGCTGGGGACAGTGGGATGTGAGAGAGGCCAGGGAGCTATTGGCACTCAGCCACACCAAGGAGTCCAGTCTGAAGCAAGGAAAGTTGAGGCAGCATGTGAAGAGAACCAGACGTTGAATCTTCAGGTCCAGTTGTGTCTGACTAAGCTCAAGCTTGGGGTTTCCTCCCCATCTTCTAGTTTATTCGATACTTGAAATACTCAATTATGCTTCCAATAAGCCCCACTCTTTGTTTTTCTTTCTTAAAGCAGTTGGTTCCCTCCTAGTTTCCTGCATCACGCACCAAGAGTTCTCACACAGATGGCAAACTAGACAGATTAAAATAATGCTATCTAAAACTTTGCTCGGGGCGCCTGGGGGCTCAGCTGGTTAAGCATCTGCCTTCGGCTTACGTCCTGATCTCAGGGTCCTGGGATCCAGCCCCAGGTCAGGCTCCCTGCTCAGTGGGATGTCTGCTTCTCCCTCTCCCTCTGCCCCTACCCCCCACTCATTCTCTCTTTCTCTCTCTTCTCAAATAAATAAATAAAAATCTTAAAAAAAAAAAAAAAGAAGAAGAAGCTTTGCTCATCCTCAGACCTCAGATTACTCTGCGTCTCTCAGAGGAACTGTCAGTAGGGATTATTTTGCCCTTAGCCATTTGTGGAATGTTCTGTTACCCGAGCTAGGATTTGCCTTTTCTAGGAAACTTCACTTATGAAAGAGCTGGTCCCTAACTCTGAGAGCCCACAGGTCAGGAGAGGATATGAAACCCAGAAACCTAGGCACCTTCTTGGCTTGTCCCTCTATTTTTAGCTTTATGTGTGACCCGGTCTCTTCTC
Organism: Ursus americanus; assembly: GCF_024610735.1. Taxonomy (NCBI): domain Eukaryota; kingdom Metazoa; phylum Chordata; class Mammalia; order Carnivora; family Ursidae; genus Ursus; species Ursus americanus. The sequence continues at coordinate 1,039,139 of NC_142142.1, read as the reverse complement.
ATAGAAAGCTTAGTATCTGCTCTAAAGCAAAACTCATTTCTGAACATGCGGACGAGCGCACTGCACCTGCTCACCTAGACACTGTTCCATATGCCATGACTTGGGTCAACTGCTATGTTTGGAGAATGGGATCTTGTCAGGGAGCGTAGCACTTCTACATGATGACAAGGCTCAGAGTGTGGCCAAGGGGAAAGTGACCCAACTGGAAAGAAGGGTCATTGAAGATGAGGGAGTCAGAGATTTTAAAATTAAGATACAGAATGTATCAATCCACAGAAACATTAAGTCATCCAAGATGATGGCAGTATTTTCCCTGGGAACCCTGAGAACCAGGGGCCCGAGTCCTGGTGAATGCTGGGAGGTGGGTAGATGGTAGTGCCAAGAAAGGGAGTCTCAAAGAAAGGTGATGGTCCAAGAGAGGCAGTGAGGGATGGAAGGGTGCTGACCACCCTCCTCCTTGTCCCATGGTAGGTGGGCTATGGGAATGAGTTAGCAGCTCTCAAGAGGGGAGCAAGGAAGCCCTGTCCTCAGTGAAATTTCCGTTAAGGCAGAAAATGGAGGAAGCTTCTTTCTATAGGTGAACAAAAGTCCCAGGTGATAGGCTCAGGAGGCAGGGATGAGGGCAGCATCAGCCCAAGACTGCCGGAGAAGTCAGGTTACCGGACTCACTTGCATCTGGGGAGTTAGCCTGGGATGATAGGGAGGGAGGGAGCCCAGAGGGACTGATGGACCAGGAGCCGAAGGGGACCATGATTGAAATGGCCTCCGTCCCTAAAGGGATCTGCAGCAGGTTCCCAACAGAAATTTGGTGATGTTATTTGGGAGCTTCTGCAGGGCCTGGCCCTGGTGAAGGGATGGGTAATTCGATCTGGGGAAGAATCGGAGTAGACAGTGCTCTCCAGCATCTCTAGCCCTGCATGCATATGTCTTTGTTATGGATCTTGTGGTGGGTCCCTCATCCATGCCACTCTCTCCTCTCTGTGGACGACGGGCCACGCTCTTTAGGTGGGATTGACATCACCTCCAGCCCCAGGGGTGGTCCTTAACCAGTTATCGAAACTCCATCCTCCCGGGCCAGTGATTCGTTCAGGGAGGGACCTAAGCCCGCTCTGCCCTGCATGTTGGCTTTTTTCCAGCCACATGGGTTGCTTTGGGGTGATCACATGACAGACATTGGCCCAAATGGATTGAAGCCCAGTAATCTGTAAGGACGGTGTGGTATAAGGATGTACAGCCTGAAAAAAACTACAGCCATTTCTGCACCCATAAGGAGAAACAGAGTAAGGCCAAGTGCAACACACAGAGGAGGGCAGAGTTGAGGGAGTCCAAGACCCTGAAGATGTTGGGAATTTCTGGATCAAACCATTAGTCGAGTTCTCATTGCTTTTGAGACAATAAAGGCCTTTTCGTATTCAAACTAATTTGGACTGAGTTTTCTGTTACATATCTTAGGCATCCCTCTCTCCCATCGGCTCGGCCACATCCAATTTCTGGGCCAATGTGGTGTGGATTCTGGTGTTCTTACCCCTCCGAGGACTGTGATTCTGAAGATGGAGTTGGTTGTAAATAAACTGTGAGCCAGGGAGGGAGACAGGCTTTGTCAGAGAATACCTGGCCTCCAGCCTCTATCTTGGTGACCCAGATGCTTATTTCTATTTTGCAGGCTCTTCTGCACTATTAACCTGTATTCTTAGCAATCTCCCTAAGTTACACGTCTGTGAATGTTTCTCCTGTCTCTTAGCTTTACCACATTGCGATCATCTGCTTTCCCTTCCCCCTCTCATTCATTTGGTGAATATTTACCTACTTGCCTTCCGTGTGGCAGGCACCGTTCCAGGCGTTGCGGTACGTCAGCGAACAAAAGAAATACAGATCTTTATCTTTACATTCAGATAAAGTGGAAAATCCAAAGAGGGAGCTTTTTTTTTTTTTTTAAAGATTTTATTTATTTATTTGGGAGAGAGAGCAAGCAAGTAGGGGGGAGGAGCAGAGGGGGAGGGAGAAAGGGAGAAGGAAAGAATCTCAAGCAGGCTCTGCACACTGAGCGCTGAGCCCAACTCAAGGCTCGATCTCACAACCCTGAGATCATGACCTGAGCCAAAACCAAGAGTCCAACACTTGAGCGACTGAGTCACCCGGGGGCCCCAAAGCAGGCAGTTTTTTACACACTTGCCTCACTGAAAAAGTTGCTTTGTTGTTTAGGCTGCTGAGTAAAGATCTGAAGGAAGGGAGGCATCGATCACACGAGACTCCGGGGGGAAAAAGCAGTCCTGCACAAGGAACAAGTCCGAAGGCCTTGAGGCGGCCATGTGCCTGCGATGCTGGAGGAGCAAGGAGGCAGGTCCGACAGACAGAATGATGGGAAGGCCGGAGGAGTAAGCGGAGAAGTCAGAAAGGCTGGGCCATGGGGGCGTGGGGAGCACTTCAGCTTTTCCACCTGATAGGCGGGGAGACAAGGATAGGTTTAAATGGAGGACGGACGTGGCTTGACTTCACTGTAAAGGAAAGAGGGGTCGAGGGTGACTCCATGTGTTTGAGCAAATGAAAGAACTGACTTGCTATTAGCTGAGATGAAGACTGTTAGAGTCTTCTTTGGGGTGGGTGTAGGGGGATACGTGTGACGGAGGGATGGAGAACAGGCGGTCACTTACGGACTTTTAAGTCTGGCATCTATCTGTTCGGAGAGGTCGAGTGGACAGACGGGTGTTTGAGTCTGGGTGGAGCTCAGGGCCGAGGGTCAGGTTAGAGATCTGTTTGAGAACGGTTAGGCTAGTTTATCCACAAAACCGGATAAACCTACTAACAAACCACCACTTGTTTTGCCTTTACTTTGAACAACCTTTCTCCGAACTGTGGCAACACTTTACCTCGTATCTTTGGATAGTTCATTTAGAGAAGCGCTGAGTGTACTGGAAATGAATAAGGAGCATTTTACGGAAGACGATGGGGGCGAAGCAATCTTTTTGTAATGTTACCTACCATGGGGGCCAAGGTTTTGTTAGTTTAGTGAAGATAAAATAACAGATATTTGACAATACTATATCATTTCAGCTTAATGAGTTCGTCATTGTCATCATACATATACAAAGTAAACCAATTTTTTTAAATATTCCAAGCATTTTATTTTACTTATTTATTTTTAGATTATTTATTTGCTAGAGAAAGAGCCCGTGTGAGAGAGTGGGAGCACAAGCAGGGGAGTGGCAGGCAGAGGGAAAAGCAGGCTCCCTGCTGAGCAAGGAGCCTGATGGGACTGGATCCCCGAGGACCCGGGATCATTACCTGAGCTGAAGGCAATTGCTTAACCAACTGAGCCACCCAGGCGTCCCAACATTCCAAGTATTTTATTTTATTTTTTTAGTTTCAGAGGTAGAGTTTAGAGTTTAGTGATTCATCAGTTGCATATAACACCCAGTGCTCATGACACCAAGTGCTCTCCTTAATGTCTGTCACCCAGCTACCCCATCCCCCCACCCACCTCCTAAAATATTCCAAGTACTCCTGTATGATTAAAAAGGAATTAAATGGGGCCCTACTAGTCACATGCTCTTGCCTCAGGGTCATTGTACTTTCTGTTCCCTATAACCTGGAGCAGTCTTCCCACAAATATGAATAAGATTTATTCCCTGGCTTTGTTCATGTCTCTGTTCAGATGTTATCTTATCGGAGAAGCCTACCCTAGCCAGATTCAAATAGCACACCCCATCACTAGCTGTTCTATTTTTCTCCTTGAAGTGATCGCCGCCTCCTGCGGAGTACATCTGTTTCTTGTCTGTTCTCCTCCATGACAGTGAACTATGGCTATTTGCTGAACCAATGTAGGCCAGCATATTGCTGTTCAAAAGAACTGTATGAAGCATTATGGTGACTTTAGTATTTCAGCACTTTGCCAACATTACGCTTACGAGCTTACAGCATTTTTGCTACTTTAGTGGCTGTAAGGTATGCGTCACGTTTAAGTTTAAACTTTTTGATTGTCAAGGACCACAAACATCTCCCCATGCATTTGTGTACTGATCTCATCTCCCTCTGTGAGTTACGTCATTTACCGTCTTCGTCTATTTGGTTATTGTCATCTTGATCGATTTTACATATTTAAATAAGCTTTTATACATTTTTGGCATTTTTAAAAAATATTTTATTTATTTATTTGTCAGAAAGACAGTGAAGGCACAAGCAGGGTAAGCAGCAGGCAGAGCAGGCAGAAAGAGAAACGAACTCCCGGCTGATCAAGGAGCCCGACATGGGACTTGATCCCAGGACCTGCGAATCATGACCTGAGCTGAAGGCAGACCCTTAATCGAGTGAGCCACCCAGGAGTCCCCATTTTTGGCATTTTCTGATTATTATTTGGTGTAAACATTTTTCCCTCAAGCTCTTGTCTTTTTAAAATCCAGTTAAATTTTTTTTTTTGGGCGGGGGGGGGGAACGGCTGGGTGGCGCAGTCTATTAAGTATCTGCCTTCAGCTCAGGTCATGACCCCAGGGTCCTGGGATCCAGTCCCACATCAGGCTCCTTACTCAGTGGGAAGCCTGCTTCTCCCTCTACCTCTGCAGGTCCCCCTGCTTGTGCTCTCTCTCTCTCTCTGACAAATAGATAAATAAAATCTTTTTAAAAAATTAATTAATTAATTTGTTTTAGAGAGGGGCGGAGGGAGAGGATATTTTAAGCAGGCTGCTGGCCCAGCGCAGAGCCCCTGCCCCATCTCAGCACACTGCGATCACGATCAGAGGCGAAATCAAGAGTCCCACGCTTAACCGAGTCACCCAGGCGCCCCTACATTTTTAAATGTTGGTCTTCTTTTCCAGTTTCTTCTGTTGTTTCAAAGCCTCCAGAACGCTGACATTTAACCACACACATAACTGTTTTATCCTACTTAATATAGTGTCTCTAAATCTTTAGCATTTCAATCCTTTTGGAGTTTATTTCGATGCATAAAGCGGAACCTGGGTTTTCCCCTGCAAAGTTCGACCCCTCGCTAAGCAGCCCTTCCTTGCCGCCGTGCGCGGGAATACCACTGTCCGTGCCGACGCGTTCGGGTCCTCCAGCCCCGTTCCTCCGCGCTCAGCTCGGCGCCCGTGTCTGGCTCGGCTCTGGCCCCGGCGCCGCGGACCCGAAGGGACATTTCGCCCCCTGCCGGCGGCCGTTGTTCCGGGACCGGGGGCGCCCCCGCCGGGCGTGTGCCCTCCGAGCCCGGAGCCGTGCCGCTCCGCCCCTGCGGGGGGACTCCCGGGGCTCGAGCTTCCCCGACCGCGCGTCTTCCGTGGAGCCGCGCCTGTCCCTGCCGTCCGGCGAGGCCGCCCCGGGCCTCTCCTCCGTGTGTCTCCCGCCCCGGCACGGGCACGCGGTCGGCGGTTGCGGGCGCGGGATCCCGCCGCACCGAGGCGCCCCGCTCGGACGGGCTCGGGAGGCTGCCCTTCCCGCGCGGAGAGGCTGCTCCGGACGCGCCCACCCCCCTCCGGTTCCCCAGCCGGTGCCCACTCTTCTCCGCGCGTCACCGACTGTACCCACGCTCAGCAGGGAGCGAAGCCGACCCGGTTCCAACACGAGAAAGAAAGTATTCGATTTATTCAGCAGCTGCACGCATACCTACTGTGTGCCAAACGCTGCGGTCAGCGGAGTCTCGTACGGAGCCAGCCCCAGGCGCCCAGAGCCAAGCCGGTTCGGTGGCCGGGGCTGAAGTCAGGGCTCCGAGCGCGCAGCCGGGGGCGGCGGTCCTGGGGCGGCCGCAGTGCAGCGCGGCCGCGCTCTGCGCCCTTCTCCTCGCTCTCTCCCCGTCAATCCTACAGCCGCCGCCATGGGGGTGTCCGGGGACCGCAGAGCTCCCCCCAGCGCCCCCGGCCCCGCCGCCGCGCGTTCGCGCCCCTCGGGCGGGAGGGGGTGCGGTCCCCGGCTCCGGGCGGGCTCCGGGGCGCGCCCAGGGGAGGGAGCTCGTCGGCAGGACGTGACGCCCCCGCCCGGCCTCTCGCGGCTCCACCCAGGGGCGCTCACCCGCGGCGACCTCAGCGGCTGCCCCTCGCCCTCGGGCCCACGCCCGTACTCTGGACACGGGCTGCCAGTCCGCGTCCGGAAAACCCGGTCGTAATGGGACAGCAAACCGTAAATACCTGCGAACAGACGGGCGCTGCAGCATTTCCGTGAAAAAACCCCGAAAAGCGGGTTCGGCCTCCGCCGGGGCCCCGAGGTTGCGATCTGGAGCCCCGCACCCTCCAGTGCCTGGTCCTGGGGCCCGGGAGCGACCAGCAGGAGACAGCCTTGCTGCAGGCGCGAGGGGCACCTGGGCGAGGAGGCCGCTTCCCCCGTGCTCCTGGACCTGTCTGCTTGGGGAGCACGCACGAGTCTCCGAATTTAGGATTTCTTTCGCATGAATTTGTATTTATTCATCCCGGTCCTGTCAACAGGCTTGGGAAATAGCGTCCACGTTGAATACCTGTTTGTAAGACGTGGTATTTTTTCTGTCCCAGCGGGGGTTCTTAACCTGGGGGACAAGTAGGGTTGTCTAGGATTTGGGCGGGGGACGGCCATGAAAACCCTGAAGTTGTTTCAAAGTTTGGGGCTGCTGTGCATTTTTCTGGAAGGAGTTCTGTAGCTTTCATGGTGACCAAAGAGTTCCCAGCCTTAGTTTGCTGAAGCAGGGCTGCTCTGCAGTGAAGGCTCGTGGGTTTAGGGACGCAGAACCGTTCGCACTAACACTGAGGCCGGCGAGCCACGAATCCGAACCCCTGGAAGAGTTTGTCTGCTGGGGGTCGCTGGAGCCTGGACTCACTCTCCCTCCTTACAGAAGCCCCCCCCCCCCCCACCTCACAAAAACTTCAGGGGCAGATTTGGTTTCCTTTTAGAGTCAAGTTAGGTTCAAGCAGATTTACTTCTGCATTTCTCTGAGCTTAAACAGAAATAACTCTCTGGTGGGTTTTTTTCCCTGGGTTAGTCATGCAAATGTCCCATGCCTCATTCACACTAGGTTTCAGCCTCCGGCCGCCCTCTGCACAAGGCTGGCCCAGGACCCCTCCCTGCAGGCATGGGAGTCTCTGGGGGAACTCAGGTGCTGACTTCACTGGGCTGGGTTTTCCTCGGCCAATGTGACCAGGAGTTAAAACGTGTTCCTTTTAAGGAAAAAAGAATGCAAGATTTTTGTGCTCGTGTGAAGAAAAAAAAAATCACAAAACTACCACAAACCCACTAATAGGCCTAACAACAATAACTAATTTTTTCAGATCAGCTCTCCTATGTGTCCACATAGGAGTATGTGATTATAGCAGTATCATAATTATATATTAAGAACTGTTCTTGGGGCAGCTGGCTGGCTCGGTTGCTGGAGCCTGCAGCTCTTGCTCTCTGGGTTTTGCGTTCGAGCCCCACGTTGGGTATAGAGATTGCTTAAAAATAAAATGTTTTTTTTTTAAGATTTTCTTTCTTTCTTTCTTTCTTTCTTTCTTTCTTTCTTTCTTTCTTTCTTTCTTTTCTTTTTTTAAAGATTTTATTTATTTATTTGACAGAGAGAGAGACAGCCAGCGAGAGAGGGAACACAAGCAGGGGGAGTGGGAGAGGAGGAAGCAGGCTCCCAGCGGAGGAGCCCAATGTGGGGCTCGATCCCGGAACGCCGGGATCATGCCCTGAGCCGAAGGCAGATGCTTAACGACTGAGCCACCCAGGCCCCCTAAGATTTTATTTATTATTTGACAGAGAGAGAGAGAGAGAGAGAGAGAGAGAGAATGCACAAGCAGGGGGAGTGGCAGGCAGAGGGAGAAGGAGAATCAGGCTCCCTGCGTAGGGCTTCATCCCAGCGCTGAGATCATGACTGGAGCCGAAAGCAGATGCCCAACCAACTGAGCCACTTAGAAGCCCCTTAAAAATAAAATCTTAATTAAAAAATAGCTCTTCCTACAATTTACTACTCTTCCTTAGCATACCATGAACATCTTACTGTCTTCACAATTAGTGTTTTTAATGGCTGCATACGTTTCCACTCTTTGGGCTTCATCATCTCCCTTTGTTGTACGAGCTGCCAAACATCTCAGAAGCGGAAAGGTGCAAGAGTGAAGGGAATTGACTGGTGCTCCTCTGGCCTATATAGCTCGCTATTTTGCTGCCCAGGAGGGCAGCAAATCTGGGATCAGAGCTTCAAAGCTTCCCAAACAGCTCCGTAGGGTAGCTGTGTAGGCAGGCTAGAGCCCTCCCTTCTCTCCCTCACCTCCTGTGAACTGTCTGAGGCCAGTCATGTTCTGGAGCAGGACGTGTTGACCCATGGAGGGGGTGCTGGGAAGACCTACCAGTTAGACCAATTAGAGACTCAGCTGGGCTAACCAGCAGGGGTTTCAAACGTGGAGGTTTCTGAAAGGGGTGAGATGATTTGGAACTAGGGTTAGCAGTACCCCAGGAAAGGAAATTGCCTGCAGGGGTTATGCACAGACAAAGTTCCCTGGGCCCTGGGGTCCAGAAGCCACTGGACACACGAAGGGTGTAGCAGTGTTATCCTCCACGACCCTGAGTGTGTGCCTGCGTGCACCCCTTACTCCACGTCCTTTCCCACTTGGGCAGTGGCATCATAAAAAGCATCCCGTTTTGTAGCTGTGGTTGCAGAAATAAGTCGGCATGGGATAAAGCGAATCTTTCACTGTTTGTACTTTGGCGTTATTTGAATTTTTAAGATGAGCAGGAGTTATTTTTGTAATTAAAAAAATTGATGGTGGACGGGGCCCTCGGTAACAAGATCACGGGATTTCAAGGAGATCTTGCACTGGCGTCCTCAGTAGTCTGACTAAACTTTCAGCAAGTTACTCTGATTTTTTAAAAAGGAAAATAGGGATAAAAACACAGACACGCAGATAAGCCAGTGAGTGTCAGGATTGCTGCCCTCTGTCCCCTCACCTCTGCGCTCGGTGGTCCTGCCTTGATTCAGCCCTCAGTCTCTTTCTCCAGGCCCGAGAACTCCAGGAGGGCAAGGCTGTGGTCCCCATCAGATCTCCGGAGCACAGGACAGCTCCCAGCAGAGAGTGGCCAGTCAGTCCACTGACTAATGTTAACGGTGAATGGGCTATGGCGACCCTTTCCTCTTGGTCTCGCTGCCTCTCGTCTTTCGTGTGCTGCTCTTTAATTCAGCAGCAATACGCCCGATGCACCCACAGGCCACGTGGTCCCTGCAGTTGTCCTCCGCCGGCAGTCTGTGAACTTTCCAGGTTGTGTGTTCTCTGAGAACAGTTTTAGAATTTGTATTATAAGTTTGAATAATTTCAAGGGACATGATAATTTCTGGCTCATTGTATATATTGACATAAAACTGTTATAACACCTTTTAGAAAATGTATCTGATAGAATCTGCATACCAGAGTAGAGGCGCCTGGCTGGCTCAGTTGATAACCTGTGCGACGCTTGATCTCCGGTTGAGAGTTGGAGCCCGTGCTGGGCGTGGAGCCTACTTCGAAAAAGGAGAGAGAGGTCGCCGGGGTGGCTCAGTCGGTTAAGGGTCTGCCTTCCGCTCAGGTCATGGTCCCAGGGTCCTGGGGCTGAGTCCTGTGTCGGGCTCCCTGCTCAGCAGGGAGTCTTCTTTGCGCTCTGCCCTCTGTCCCTCCCCCCAGCTTGTTCTCCCTCTCTCTCTCTCTTCTTCCCTCAAATAAATAAAATTTTTAAAAAAGAGAGGGAGAGAAAGGAAAAAAAAAAAAAGAGAATCTAAATACCATGGCAGCTCAATGCCCACCATTATCTATTTAAAAAAAAAATAGACAAAGTCTTCTTTAGAGCTGGAATTTTATCTTGTGCCATTTTCTCCTTGAACTCGTAAAGTCCATTGCCCTTCTCCCCACAATATTTTATCTTGATGTAACATAGTCTTATCCTTGAAAGTCTTTTATTGATTACCTTATTATTCTTTTCTGTAATAAGAAAATATATAGGAATTGAAATTTTTTTCTTTTTTTAAATTTTTATTTTTTTTATTATATTATGTTAGTCACCATACAGTACATCCCTGGTTTCTGATGTAAAGTTCGATGATTCATTAGTTGCGTATAACACCCGTGCACCATGCAATACGTGCCCTCCTTACTACCCATCACCAGTCTATCCCATTCCCCCACTCCCCTCCCCTCAGAAGCCCTCCATTTGTTTCCCAGAGTCCATAGTCTCTCATGCTTCATTCCCCCTTCTGATTACCCCCCCTTCTTTATCCCTTTCTTCCCCTACCGATCTTCCTAGTTCTTATGTTCCATAGATGAGAGAACTCATATGATAGTTGTCTTTCTCTGCTTGACTTATTTCACTTAGCATTATCTCCTCCAGTGCCGTCCATGTTGTAGCAAATGTTGAGAGCTCGTTCTTTCTGATAGCTGAGTAATATTCCATTGTATATATGGACCACAACTTGGGAATTGAAATTTTAAAAGTTTCCTGTGATCATTAGGCTTATAGGTACTGCATTTCTTCTGGACTGAAGAGCATTACAATGATTATTAGTACACAATTGGTCAAAGCAATACAAATATATTGTAAGTTATAAATAATTATTAAACATCCAAACAAAGTTTTAGTGAAAATCTCTCTCTTGGGCTTGTGTTTTTATTAGTCCATGTATTGGTGGTTAAATATTACCTTGTTTACATAAATAAGTAAATGAGAATGGAAGGAGTTTTGTTATTGCAATCTTTCTTATTTGAGCCCCTTCTGAGTTATATGCCAAAAATCACATAGCAATCTATTTTCAAAAATTACTTCTAATAATCGATTGGCTGGTAATTCAACTTTCAGTTTTGTTGAAAGCAAAGGCATTGGAAACCACCTGACTTTCAAAAGGATTTGTTATCCAGTTAGGTTCATTCATTTTCAATTCCTGGGAAACATACCAAGAAAGGCTTTACTCAGACTTAACAAATTAATGTTACTTGTATCTTTTATTCTTTCATATAGAGGCATTTTCTTTAACCGCATATACTCAGAAAGAATTGGGAACATAAAAGTATTAATTTTAATATGCCTTGCCAAAATAATTTTTTTAAATTTTTAAAAAAAGATTTTATTTATTTATGTGACAGAGAGAGAGACAGCCAGCGAGAGAGGGAACAGAAGCAGGGGGAGTGGGAGAGGAAGAAGCAGGCTCCCAGTGGAGGAGCCGGATGTGGGACTCGATCCAAGAACTCTGGGATCACGCCCTGAGCCGAAGGCAGACGCTTAACGACTGCGCTACCCAGGCGCCCCAATTGCCAAAATAATTTTTAAAAATAAAATGCTTTTCTCTTATTATAGGTTTTACTTATAATTTGTCAAAACCTTGGAGCTGCATATGTGACTCATTCGATTTAAGAGAAATGTCTACTATTAAGAATAATCGGCAAAACCAGTATATTATCAAATCAATCAGCCAACCAGGCTTTATTTTTCAATTTCGATAAACATGTTGTGTTTCTGTCAAACATACCTCACCTGAATTCCAGTTCTAAATTGACTGGCTGGAGAAGGCAAGAGAGCCTGGCCCCGAGCCTGTGCCTGGATGATAAATGATGTTGCCACTCCCAGTGTTTCCTACCGGACTTCCTTTGCTTTGCTCTCACAGGATCCTGTCTCTGAAGCAACGCCTTTTTTCACAGCAGTGTGAGGCGGAAAGAAATAAGAAAGCCTGTCATTATCCCTTGGACCCATCTGACCGTGAATCTAAATTGGAATATTTCAACACGTGCCAAGTTACCTCGTTTCCAACGTGGTGCTTCCCACTTCACAGAAACGTGTGTAGGACAGGGCAAGACCCAAAGCCTACTGTGTCTTCCTGTTTAAACAGATGAATTTTTTATATCCTGGGTCAATTTACAATACAAGATTTAGGATGGGGAAGAGATAAACCTCTCTTTCATCAAGAGAAGGAGGATTGTGAACAGGGTACAGGGAAAGGACAAGAGGCAAAATGGTACAGCGGGAAGGTCATCTCTCAGCAAAAGTACATCTGGAAGTCAAAGATCCCCCCCTGAACAGGTGCTCCCAAACACTCCATGCCCGCATCCCCCTGGGAACCCCAGCTTAAAGACCACTATCTTAAAGCGCTCTTGTGATCACCGGCTTGCTGGCTGGAAGATGGAGGGGGCAATGTGACAGGGAATGCGGCCAGTTTGAAGAGGCTGGTAAAGGTTCCTGGCTCACAGCCAGCCAGGAATTGGGCACCTGAGCCCTACGACTACAAGGAACTGAATTCTGTCAACAACCTGAGTGAACTTGGAAGTTTTACCCCCAGAATCTCTAGAGACGAATGCAGTCCCACAGTTCATTTCATCGCCTTTCTGAAACTCTGACCCGAGGACCCAGTTGAACCATGCTGAACCTGGACTTCTGACCTACAGAACAGGGAGATAATCCCTGGGTGTTGCTCTCAGCCACCTCATTTGTGGTAATTTGCCATGGCAGCAATAGAGCACGGACCCACTATGCCATGATTATTTGGCCTTATTATATTCTAAGACATTGATGCCGCCACACTATCATTACGGATCAGCGCCCTCATGCCTTTACTTCCTTTCTTTCCCAGTGTAGACTCTCTAGCTGCCATTGTAATGCTTCCCTTTTGAGGATCCTTGCTCTCTCGTTCTTCCATCCCTTCATTGCAGTGCTGATCAGCCTTGACTGGGCACAGCAGCAGAATCATCTGAAGGGCTTGTTGAAGCACAGATTGCTGGGCCCTCTTGCAGAGGGTGAGGCCTGAGAATTCGCATTTTTCTTACCAGCTTTCAGTGAGTCTGCTGTTGCCTGTCTGGAGACTATACACTGAGAATCACCGCTTTGCTACAAACCTCCTGACTGAACTCAAGTCTGTCTTCTCTGTACCTGCAGCCCAGGAGCTGGGTGCTGCTCCAGAGAGACTACCGAGTGGGGTGACTGCTTTTGTGGAAATTCCTGATTATTGACCCAGTTGAGCCCTCGGTAACTGCCTGGCTGTCCCTTCACATTTCCCTAGGATGGTCTCTGTCTCCACACTCTTCTGTCTCTTCTCAAACCTCCAGTCTCCCGCCCACCCCTTAGTTTCAGCGGGTAACCTCACCTCCCACACTTCCGAGAGGGACTAGAAGCCAGAAGGGAACTCCCTCATCTTGCCGTGGAGGAGGCTCTGAGGGCTGGAGGTGGCTCTTCCCTCCTGTTCAAGGGAAGGATAGATCTCCGCCCATCGGACTCAGCCTCTTCTCCCAGGCTCTGCGCCCGGTTGTCTTCGCCCGGCCAAGAAGTCTGCTTCTTTAATTTCTCCTTTTCCTTCGCTATGAATGCATGTGCCGATCTGGATTCTTCCTTGTAACCCTATTTGTAACCCCCCCTGACCATATAGGCTTTTCCGGCCGCCATGCCATTTTCCCTGCTCCCGTTCACAGCCAAATTCTTGAAAAAGGCGACGATGGTGTTTCTACCTCCTCTGCTTTCCATTCACTCTTTTAAAAGATGTGGGGATGTGTATTTATTTCCGGGATAAATATTACATTGGGTGCTTGATATTTGTTGAGCATTATTCTGCAGTTCCCGCTTTCATGGAGTTCATGGACAGACCACTAAATACGCATTTGCAGCTGGTGATGAGTGCTATTCAGAAAACAGAGGGATGTGATGGTGTTCATGACCCAGGAGGACATGCAAGAAATACATATGGAGGGGCGCCTGGAAGGCACAGCAGTTAAGCCTCTGCCTTCGGCTCAGGGCGTGATCCCGGCGTTCTGGGATCGAGCCCCACATCAGGCTCCTCTGTTATGAGCCTGCTTCTTCCTCTCCCACTCCCCCTGCTTGTGTTCCCTCTCTCACTGGCTCTCTCTCTCTGTGTCGAATAAATAAATAAAATCCTTAAAAAAGAAAAAAAGAAATACATATGGAGTGCCCACAACACACCAGGGGCTCTAGGTGCTGAGAATGCCTCAGTGAAGAAAGCGAAGATTCCTGCCCACACAATAACATTCCAGTGGGAGAATATAGAAGATAAGCAATGATAACAAAAGGTAAAAAAAATAAATGTTAGTGACAAGAGATACAGAGAAAAATAAAGCAGAGAGAGATGCAGGGGTACAGTAATTTTCAATAAGGTGGTCAGATAAGGCCTCACTGAGAAGGTGTATTTGGGTAAAGACCTGAGGGAAAAGGACTTTGGATCGCTAACTGGTGGAAGAACATTCCATGCAGAGAAAACAGCAGGAGCAAAGGCCTCAGGGCAAGGGCATGCGTAGCTGGTTGGAGTAACTCAGAAAATGCAAGGAATGAGCAGGTGAGCAGAGGGATAGGTGAGCAAGGGGAGGAGATGAACGCAGAGTCACCAAGGGGCCAGCGGTGCAGAGCAGACCTTGGCAAATTTTTTTCTGTAAAATGCCAGATAGTAAATATTCTAAGCTTTGCAGGCCACATATGGTCTCTGTCATGCATTCTTCCTCTCATTTTTTATTTTATTTTTTTAACAGCCTGTTAAAAAATAACTCTGGCAGTACAAAGATTTGGCAAACTGGCCATAGTTTGCCAGCTCTTGGGGCCTTGTAGGCTGTTGTAAAGATTTTGGTTTTACTCTTCTTAATGTGAAGAAATGTGAAGGGACAGCCAGGCAGTTACCGAGGGCTCAACTGGGTCAATAATCATTTACTCTATGATTTACTCTTCTATAGACGAGAAGCACTGGAGTATTCTGAGCAGAGAAGTGATATGATCTCTTAGATTTTAAAAGAATCAATCCAGCTATTGTAGAGAGAATACACTGAAAGGGGAGGTGGGGGGAGATGGTGAAGGAGAAAGCAGGGACAGTAGAGTTTTTGTTATATTTTGTGGCAAAATAAACTCTCCTATAACTTAGAGGCTTAAACAAACTCTTATCATTACTGTTCTGTGGGTTAGGAATTTGGACCAAGCACATCCCGGGCCAGCAATTCCTGCCGGGCCTGGAATGTCCACTGTGGCTTCCTCACGTGTGTTCACAAATAGTTGGGAGCTGGCTGCAACAGCAACATGGGGGTCAAATGTCTGGCTGCTTTGCTGTTGATTGGACTCCTCAGTTCACCTCTGGGTGGTCTCATACGCTCTCCCTCTTCATGTGGCCTCTCCAATAGGGTAGCCAAACTTCTTACATGGCCGCTCAGGGCTACCGGGCCTTCTTGGGTTTTTGTATTGTTTCGTTTTTTAAAAAATGTTATTTATTTGAGAGAGAGCAAGAGAGAGAGCACGAGCAAGGGGGAGGGGCAGAGGGAGACAGAGAGAGAATGTCAAGCAGACTGTGCTGAGCATGGGGCTCAGCACAAGGCTTGATCTCAGACCCCAAGATCATGACCTGAGCTGAAACCAAGAGTTGGACGCTTAACTGACTGGACCACCCAGGCGCCCCAGGGCTACGCGGCCTTCTTAAGTCTTGAGCTCATCGCTGGTAAGCATCAATTCTGCCACATTCTCTTATGTAAAGCAGGGTACAGGGACAGTGTTGATTTGAGGGAATGGGCCCCTCAAGAACATGAATACAGGACCTATTTAAAAAAAAAAAAAAGAAAAAAGAAAAAAGGGGTGCCTGGTTGGCTCAGTCGGTAGAGCATGCGACTCTTGCTTTCGGGTCATGAATTCAAGTCCCACATTGGACACGGAACCTACTCAAAGAAGAAGAAAAAGAAAAAAGAATATGAATGCAGGAGCTGTAGTTTCTTGGGGACAACAGTGACATTGAGTTGAAGGCTAATAATTGAGGCCAAACCTGATGCCAGTGTGGCCCAAGGTGTTAGCAATGGAGATGGTGAGAATTCACTGGTTTCTGGGTGTGTTCTGAAGGCAGGGTTGAGGGGATTTCCTGATGGTGTTGAATGTGGTTATGGCACGGGGCAGAGTCAAGGCTAACTCTGAGGTTTTCAGATTGAGCACATGGAAGAATGCCATTTACTGAGAAGCGGAAGACTGAGGGAGAGGCAGGTTAAGGGGAATATCAGGAGTTTGGATCTGAAATTTGAAGTTTGAGGTTTCTATTGGACATACCCGTGGAGGTATCAAGGAGCAGCTGACTATGCAGGTTTGGAGAGGTCTGGTGTGGATATATAATTTGCTAGTTGTCATTACAGATGGTATTTAAAGCCATGAGGCAGGACGTTATCACCAAGGCAGCTTGGGAATGAGAAAGGGAAATCCCCAGGTGGCAGAAATCAAAGGGGAGCAAAGCTAGTATGGTGAGCAGAATCCGAAGCTGGGACGAAACAGGTCTTAGGCACTGAGGATGGGATTTTAATGTTGGCATGGCAACAGGAGATGAGGCCTTCACCCTTAAAACCGTGGGGCTGGAATGAAGGCCTCATCATCAAGTATGAAGCAGTCCATTAAAGTCTAGCAGAGTGAATGAAAATTGGTACTCTGTGGAGAAATTCCAGAACGTGTGGGCAAGGAGACATTCCTAAAACCTTCTACAAAGGAAGAACAGTTTTCCACCAATGCTCAAGAATCAGGATGTATCTGAATTCTCAGTTTTCTCATGGAAAACTATAAGACAGTGGGAAAATGCTTTCAAAATACCAAGGAAAAAATAATGTCCAACGTAGAATTCTAACCCTACCAAGCTATCAAGCGAGGGTAGGAAAAAAATATTTTCAGATGTGCAAAGTCTCAAAAAATGTTCCTACCAGGGCACTGTTGGGACACAACAGGAGAATTTGCTCCACTAACAGAAGGGGGACAAACCAAGAGAGAAGAATAATAGGAACCAGGAGACCAGGTCTTTATCACAAGACACAGGTGAAGGAAATCGCCAAAATGATGCTGAATAGAAAATCTAAGGTAGCAATGATGCCCTAGGCTTTGAGAAGAGCCAGTTCATTCTGGAGCGAGTCAGAAGGTTCCAGGGACATCTCTTCATGTAGATGGAACAAACAGAGTGCCTAATGGGAATAAATAACCTGGAGAGCAGAATCGCAGAGCTGATGAAATATTAGATGGCACATTAGGCCAAACTAATGCAAATTAAAGTCTAGACTTTTTTTAAAGAGAAAACAAAGCTAAGAATAAAAGTTGATGATTGATTGTAATACACATTATAATTTTGGAGATATGAACATATGAACAGATGTATGTGTTAGAATCAAAACCCAGTATTATGTTTAGTAAGGGCCTGTGAGTAGCAAACATTTCTTAGTTTTTTATATGCTGAGATTCCCCCTCCCCCAACACTCGTGAATAATAATTTGGCTGAGTGTAAATTTCTTTCATCCCTAGGACTTTTTCTTCAATTCTGGGAAATAAACTCAGTAATTTTCTCTTCAAATATTGCTTTTGCTATCATTCCTCTCAATTCTCTTGCTCTGGAACTCCTATTTTATATATAGATACATATAATTATATATATATATATATATATTTAAAACTTCTCATGTATTTTTCATATTTTTAATAACTGTTTCCTTTTCTTTAATCTCATTCTGTGTTCTGAGTGAATTCCTCTGTTCCCTGTTCCAATTTTCTTTCTTTCTTTTTTTTATTTTAAAGATGTTATTTATTTATTTGACGGAAAGAGAGGCAGTGAGAGAGAGAACACAAGCAGGGGGAGTGGGAAAGGAAGAAGCAGGCTTCCCGCTGAGCAGGGAGCCCGATGTGGGGCTCGATCCCAGAATGCTGGGATCATGACCCGAGCTGAAGGCAGACACTCAACGACTGAGCCACACAGATGTCCCCCCCGCTTCCAATTTTCTAACATACTCTTTTTTTTTTTAAGATTTTATTTATTCATTTGACAGAGAGAGAGAGAGAGACAGCCAGTGAGAGAGGGACCACAAGCAGGGGGAGTGGGAGAGGAAGAAGCAGGCTCCCACTGAGCAGAGGAGCCTGATGTGGGGCTCGATCCCAGGACCCTGGGATCACGCCCTGAGCCGAAGGCAGAAGCTTAACGACTGCGCCACCCAGGCGCCCCTCTAACATACTGTTTGAGAGTAGCCTACTCTAGAATTTCACCCATTTATGTCCCCTTAGATTTCAGCTAGGGTATTTTTCTTTTCTTTTTAAAAATAATCTCTACCCTTAACGTGGGGCTTGAACTCAAGACCCCGAGATCAAGATTTGCACGCTCTACTGACTGAGCCCAGCCAGGTGCCTCTAGGGTATTTTTCATTTCAAGGATTTCTAATTGGTTCTGGTTCATGTTGTTTCATTTCAGCTTATTTTTGCTTCACACTTTCCTTTTGAAATGGAAGGTATACATTCATCTCTGAACATGTTCAACAAACTATTTTAAAGTCTTGTTATACTCTTTTTACAAATTTCCAGAGGAAATTTGAGAAAATTTCTGATCTGATTGTTAATTTTAAAGGCTAGCTTTCCCACCACGAGGTCTTCCATATGTTTTGGAATTATGGTTCATAAGCTTTTGAGTGAAGAAGTATTTGTTTTTGTTTGATTTCTCTCTCTCTCTTACTTTCCCCTCATCCCTTCCCAGGATGCCTCCGCCTGGCCCTCTGCCATGTCAACCTAGAGCCGGGGTCTCTGTTCATGGTTCTGCACCCCTGGATACTAGGGATATGGTGGATCTAGTCATGGGGCCAGCAGATGACTGGACAATTTTTCTTCGTTCCTCACCTCCCCAGGCTCTAATGAAGACAGAGCCCACAGACTGACAGCTATTTTCTTCAGCTTTTTTTTTTTTTTTTAATAATTTGTGGAGCCCGAATCAGCCTCTGGTGTAGAGCTGTGAGCATCAGTCTCCCACACTGAGGGGAGCACTTTATTCCCACAGGAGCTGAACTCTTGCCCAGCTGCTGCTATCCAACTTCTAGACTTAGAGCACCTAAGCCTGAGGCTTCACCCCACTCATTGTACGATGTTTCTATTCCATTTTTGGCTCATAGGGGTATGTAAGAGTTCAGCTATGTCTTTTATTTATTTATTTTTAAAAAGATTTTATTTATTTATGTGACAGAGACAGCCAGCGAGAGAGGGAACACAAGCAGGGGGAGTGGGAGAGGAAGAAGCAGGCTCATAGCGGAGGAGCCTGATGTGGGGCTCGATCCCATAACGTGGGGATCACGCCCTGAGCCAAAGGCAGATGCTTAACGACTGCGCTACCCAGGCGCCCCCAGCTATGCCTTTTTAAAAAAATCATTTTTATTTTTAATTTTTTTTCATTTTTAACATTTTAAATGTCATGGCCATGTGTTTGAAGCAAAGGGGTTTTCAGAGATATAAATTTACTTCCTTGTGTTGACTTCAACCTCCTCACACCTGCTTTCTGTTCTCCACCCCCCTACTGAAACCATGAAGTCAGATTCACTTGTGATTTCTAGGTTACCAAATCCAATGGACACTTCTCTGTCCTAATTGTTCTTGACTATTTGGCACCTTTTGACATAACTAACCACCTGTTTCTTTTTAATTGTGATGTAATTGACGTATAACTTCATATTTTTTAGACGTACAACATAATGATTTGATATATGTATATACTGCAAAATGATTACCACAAAAGGGTTAGTTAACACCCATCACCACACATATTTACAATATTTTTCTTGTGAAGAGAACTTTTTTTTTTAAAGATTTTATTTATTTATTTATTTATTTATTTATTTATTTATTTATCAGAGACAACAAGCACAAGCAGGGGGAGCGGCAGGCATTGGGAGACGCAGGCCCTCCACCGAGCAGGGAGCCTGATGCAGGACTTACTCCCGGGACCCTGGAATCATGACCCCAGCCAAAGGCAGATGCTTAACCGACTGAGCCCCCCAGGCGTCCCATGTGATGAGAACTTTTAAAATCTATTCTCTTAGTAATTTTTAAATATACGATGCAGTATTGATAACTAGTCACCATGCTGCATGTTATATGCCCATGACTTATCTTATTACTGGAAGTTTGTGCATTGACTACCTTCACCCACTTTGCCCACTCCTCCAACCCCAGCTCTGGTAGCCACCACTTTGTTCTCTGTATCTAGGAGTTTGAGTTATTTTCTTTTTAGACACCACATATAAGTAAGTGATATCATACAGTATTTGTCTTTCTCTGACTTATCTCACTTAGCATAATATCCTTCAGATCCATCCACGTTGTCACAAAAGGCAGGACTTCCTTTTTTATGGCTGAATAATATTCCAGTGTGTGTGTGTGTGTGTGTGTGTGTGTGTGTGTGTGTGTATCACATTTTCTCATCTATTTATCACTGATGGACATTTAGGTTGTTTTCATGTTTTGGTTATTGTAAATAATGCTGCATTACTGCCTGGCTCTTCAGACTCTCTGCACGATTACCTGGCACTCTCCTGATTCTCATTCTTGTCCTTGGCAGCTCAACAGATTAGCAGTTTCAGGACGTCTCTTTGTCTTCTGGCATTTATTGCTGCTGATGGGTAGCTTGCCACAGTTCGTTAGTCTTTTGTACGTACTCTGTCTTTTTTCATAGGTTGCTTTTAAGATTCTTGTTCCTTGTAATTGATGTTCTCCAATTTTATGATGATATCTAGGTATGAATTTGCTTGTATTTTGCTCACTATCTTGTGACTACACCTGACAGATAAGGCACAGGACCTGATGTACCCGTGAGTTCAGGTCCCATGCTGGTGCAAAAACAGGCTTGGGGGCCCAATTTATCACAGATGACTGTTTTTCTCCCTGTGACCCAGGTGAATGGTAAGCTCTCTTGCTCCTTCCCCTGGTGGGTTAACAGGGTTTTTCTATCCTCCTCTGGGGAGCAGGTGGGACCTTAGTTACAAGTCCAGGTCTCACCAGGGGACAAGACTCATCTTCTGTTGCCACATCAATGTTAAAATCTCATCCTTGATCTCTGAGGCCATCCTGTCCCAGCTTCAGCTTCTGCTCACTATGCTAGCTTTGGCTTTGATTTCTGGCTCCTGAGAACTTCCCTTTCTTACTTTCAATCTCAAAGAGGTGAGTCTTGCTTCAGTTCTATCATCTTGTTCTGGTTTCAAGATACCATTTTGGAACTCAAAGCCAAGAAGTTGACTCTTTCTCCTCACTGGGTTCTTTTGAATCTTCTTTCCTGGACCTCATCTCCAAGATCTTGTACAATCAAGCTTAGCCAAAATTAAGTCCGCTCACTTGAAGCCAATTCTTTAATACAGTGGAGTTTGGAAATTTCTGACCTTCAGGATAAATTTCAAGTTCCCCAAACATTCTGATCATAATTAAGCTTTCTGTGATCTTCTCTTAACTGAAGTACCTGGTATTGTCCAGCTACGCCTGAGTTTCTCACGTCCGTGACCTTGAGCGTGATGCTCCCTTTACCCATAGTACTTTGCCATCAGCTTAGGCGGAATCCAACCTGCCTTTCACAGTCCAGCTCAACTGGTGCTCCTAGGAAGCCTGGCTACACTCTCCAGCCTAGTTATCTGTGCTTCCTCAGGATTTCTGTGACTGAGGGAAGCAGCTGTGGCGTGAAGGACTGAACCTACAAATCGATATCAGGACTCGTGGGTTTGGGACGGGGCTCTGCTACTTCTTAGCTGTCCCTTTTTCACCTCTGTGACCTTCAATGTTTCTTTTATAACACAGATATGGAAATATTTATCTCATAGAGTTAGAGCCTTTTTCATGACTCTTTTTGTTTCAAATGACAGAAAACCCAACCCAAATTGGCTTCTGACAAAAGGGCACTTACTGGTTTACGTAGGTGAAAAGTCAAGGGGCAGAGATGGCTTTAGGCATCGGTGAATTCAGAGCACAAGTGATATCATCAGGACTCTCAGCTCTGTGTTTTACTGCCGCCTTCAGGCTCAGGTTCAAAGAGTGACAAGATGGCTGGCAGCAGTCCCAGACCCTGAGTCCGTCTGCTTCAACTCCAGCAGACAAGCTTGAGAACTCTTGCAGAAGTCCCAACTAAATTCTCGTTGCTCTAACTGTGGGTCATGTTCCCTTCCCTGAGGTGGTTCCTATGGCCAGGAGAATTGGCTGCTTGGATCAGCTGGGGCCCAGGAGACTTGTCCTACCTCAGATGCTGGGGTGTAGTCCTGGCAGCAGCACACGGGAGGGGAGTGGGTAGGTGGAGGTTCTCCAGTGAGAAGTTAGGGTACATTGATCAGAATGGTGAGAGGATGCTGGACGGGAATCAGCACGGATGTCCACCACAGTTGTGCTGAAGAGCAAATGAGACAATATAAGGGAACTGACTGTAGAAAGTCCCATTCAAATAGAAATGGTGAGCATCATGTGGTTCTCTCGTGGCACTTAGCATTTTTTCCCCTTCTATCTACAGTCATCTAATTCATGCTTTATCTCCCCTGTACCCCTAAGCAGCTGGAGGGCAGGATCTGTGCTCTCGTCATCTCTGGAGCATTCCCTGCTCCTAACTCTGCACCTAGAAAAATCGGTGGAACCCAATAAATGATTGTGGGATAACTGAATGAACCTAAAATCCAAAGCATTCCCCAGAATTCTGTTAATCGCTAGGCCAAACTCTCAGAAGGCTTTGGAGAGCTTTAACCTTCTGCTGGCGTCATAGATAAGTCAGCTCTGGCTTTTTTCATACTGAGTGGAGGGTGGGGTGAGATAAATAATTTGAGGCAGATGTGCCCTTGCATTGATTTATGGACTTCGCCAAGCTACGATCAGTCAGAAAAAAGAACAGACCTGGTTTCTTTTTTAAATTTCTGCTTTAGTTTTCTCTCTCTGTCCTTATTATAGAGGAATGTGCTTCAAGAAAGCACAAACTGAATGAAAAAACTTCCCAAAGGCACTGACCAGCAGGACAGATTTGGGCCTGCCTTCTGATCCTTGAGGCCTGAGCTTCCAGGAAGTTTTGAGTTGAACAGAGGGAACCGGGTGTCAGTTCTAGTCGTAGAGCTGGAAACTCAACCCAGTGAGTCGTTCTCCTGTGTCTCTGTGGTTGTGCTCATTTTTTTAGATTTCCTATTCGAGCACAGAGTCTGGAGCTCCTAAGGCCAACTGGAGTTTGGGAAAACAAGCTCTTAAGAGGTACGCACTTCCAGTTATAAGATAAATAAGTCACGGAGATGAAAAGTACAGCATAGGGAAATACGGTCAATAAGGTGGTAATAACGTTGTTTGGTGACAGATGGTGACTGCACTTGTGGGGAGCACTGAGTAATGCGTAGAATTGTCCAATCATTATGCTGTATACCTGAAATTACAATATCACTCTATGTTAATTATGCTTCCATAAAACAAAAGAGGGACCCAGATTACTCCTTGAAATAATGTACAAGTGCCCCCCTTCTACCCCGAATTGTCTTGGAGCTGCTCTTTGGCTGATTTCACGACACAGACACTAACTCTTTTCAGCCACAAGTGTTAAGTAGGAAAGTCAGTGTGGCTTCACATATCATATATTGGGGCCGTAGGGACCCACTAGTTTTCAACCTGCCCTCTCTTATGTTGTAGCAATGATGCTATGCCAGGAGCCTGGGCCTTAGCAGGGCAGAAACAACAGGGACAAAATTTGAGAGAAGGAAGTTACACCGTTACAGGTATTCTGAAGTAAGCATAAACACCTGACTGCATTGCGGAGTCCTCTTTGGAAAGCGTTTCAGCGCCTGTACATCAAAGACAATTGCTGGCGGGTGGGACAGTGGGAATGGGAATTGTCCAAGGGCACTGTTCGCAAGTCAGGAGTCACCAAAGGAAAATCTGAGCTGGGCGGGTCAGCAGCAGCCAGCCCGCTGCTTGGCAGGCTCGGCAGCACAAGGGGAGTGCTGCTTAAAAGGAACTCCCTGGTCACTATCTTCACTTCCTGGACTGTCCAAGTCAGTGCAGACTCATTTCTAGAAGGATATCCCTTGACTTCCAGGTTCTGACCTTGCCTCCCCTTTGTGTCTCTGTCTCCTCCCCGGTGGCATCTTATCTCTCTTCCTGACACTGGTTTCCTTTTTGGGTCTCAGCAGCCCTCTCATAACTGCTTTTGGATAATACTTTCCTTGCCAGAACCTGCCCTTTGGTCTCTCTTCCCCCCAGGTAGTCACGGGTGCCCTGCCTAGGGACCTACAGCCCATGGCCTTATAGAAAGGGGCTAGACTTGGAAGCCGCACAGAGGTAGGTTCTAATCCTAGCCCTGCCAGGGTGGACTTGAGCAAGTTCTTTCATCTTCCTGAGGTTTTAGCTTCCTCATCTGTACAATGGGGATAATTTGTCTTACTGGGTTTCTATGAGGACTTGATAAGGACCTGTTATAAATGGCAGCTCTTACTCCGAGTGAAAAGCAGGCTGGAGGAGGCATCTCACACAAACACCACCGACCCCAGCGATAGCATCTGACCAACCGAACCAGGCGTTCACCCCAGCGGAAAAGTCCTGCGGAGACGGAGCCTCTACTTCCTCATTCGTAACCTGCTCTGATGTTTCACAATCCGTTAGTCAGGAAATCGTTCTTAATATCTAACCGAAGTTCCTCCTGTTACAATGTGTCATATCACACGTATTTTAAAATAACACACAAATAGACCCATGAAAATGAGCAGATTTTTCTATGAGTCAGAGGCATTCACAGGCCTTGGGTTTACTCTTATCTTCAAGAAACCAGGGAATATTTGTCATGGGACCCCTGCAGACTGAGGACTGTGCTGGGCTAAGCTGGGAAGCCCCAGAGATGCGTGATGAGACTCCTGCGACCAGCAGTCTCTCCCTCTCTCTCTCTCTCTAATTCTTTCATCTGTGAGTGAATGGTTGATCCTAATTTTGAAAGCCTAGGAACACAGCAAAGGAGTTCAGCAGGACCGATCACATTTGTGGCTCATCACTGTTATGCAATTTGGGTCTGGCAAGGATTGAAATGCAAATTATGTGTCAGTCTTCAGCATTGAAGCAGAGGATGACTTTTTTTTTTTTTAAAGATTTTATTTATTTGAGAGAGAGAGAAAGAGAGAGAGCATGAGCAGGGGGGTGGGGCAGAGGGAGCCCGACTCAGGACTCGATCCTAGGACCCTTGGATCATGACCTGAGCCAAAGACAGACGCTTAACCGACTGAGCCACCCAGGCACCCCAGAGGACAACATCTCAACAGCCCCGTGTGACAAATCATTCATTCAACTCTGCAGGTGCATTTTGCAGCTAATCCTTCTGGCTGGGCTATTGGTATGAATCACCTCTTTTCGGCTAGGTGGCCCTGAATCTAAGTGTCTAAGAAGCACCTGTGGGAGGGGAATGGTGGCCCTGGTTGGCTGCCCAGGGCAGATGTCTCAATTTTTACACGTGTCTGCTCTATGGGCATGCTGCAAACCTATGGGATGAGGTTGCAAACTGGCAGCCTGTGGGCAGCCTATAGACGTGTTTTGTTTGGCCACACAATGTTTTGTTTTTATTTTTGAAGTTGAATTGGTTGCCTTGATCTAAAAATTCATATGATCCAGGTTTCTGGCTTTTCTTGAAAAGGGGAAGATCTGGCATCACTGAAGCTGTAGCTTTTCCTCATAATAACATCCTCTGGGTCTGGGCGGAGGTGCTCCCTCTAGGTGGGACCACCATTTCCCACTGCCTCCCTTCCACTCAATTTCAGTCACAGAAATTGCCTGAACCCTAAAGGCATTTGAGCTGGGGACTCTTGGCCTGTGAAGTCTCCTTTGGTCATTGATGGAGAACATGACTACTTGTGTTTTTTTCCTTTGGGTTCTCTAATTTCTCTTCCTCCACCAGAAATGATACCAGAAGAAGTCAGTATTTCTGATTCCTGCAGCTCCGTCTTCTCTGAGTTTATATTTAATGCCACAGTTGAAGACATGTGTCATGTTACCAGTAGGTTTTCATATGGGGATCAAGGGGATGAATCCCTCTTTGAAATTCGTCTGTTGAAAAAAAAAAAAAAGAAATTTGTCTGTTGGCACTGCTTCTAGGTTCTTCAAAGTCCAAGGGGCTTCTGCGTGTGCCCAGGAACACTCTCTGTGCCTCCCAGTGTCAAGACAACCCAGGCTCGGTTTATCAAACGTACATGCCTCATCAAACTTAGAAAATAAAAATTTCTTAAACTACGTTTTTACACTTAAATCCTGATTACCACTTCTATTCCTTTGGGGTGACAGTAACAGAAAACCCTAACTCAGAGTGGCTTAATAAGGAAACGAATTATTCCACACAAGGTGAAGCCCCGAGGTGCGGCGGGCTCCAGCTCCACTTTGCTGGGATTCTCTTGGTTCCGCCCTTCTCCGTGCGCTGGCAGCACCTCAGGCTTGTCGCCACGGGGCCGCTGCAGTGGCATTATCCTCTCCAGACACAACATTTCAGAGAAGGAAGTGGGATTTTTATTTCCTTTTTTGCGGGGTGGGGGTGAGACCATGGAAACCTTTCCCAGAAGCCCCACGGTGGACTTTTACTTACACCTCATTGGTCAGAGTTGTGTCACATGCCCATTCCTAGACCAATCACTGGCAAGGACGTCTGGACGGCCAGTTGGCTCTTACTAATTATCCCAGAGTGGGTGAGTGTGGGGGAATCCGTTTAAAGATCGCCGCATAGACTTAGTTAAATTCCCTTAAACAATCTAAATTATAATCACAAACCCAGTAAGATCAATTCTTTGAACATTTCAAACATCCTGATACATCAAGTGACAGAAACACAAAAGTAAAATCATCACAGAGGCTAGAGCTACGTTTAATCTAATTTAAAAATATTAAAACCATAGATTTAATTTTTTTGTTATCCCTATATTTATAAGTAATATTTATTTTGATACTTTCTAGGGTTACAGTAATTTTAGTGGATCCCAAGTTAAAATAACCACTTCATACTGGCCGACGTTGTAGGTTACTTATGTTCGGTTATTTATGCGGGTTGCGGGTTGGAGTTACGTATAATTGATTCTTGGCTGGAGGGGGGAGGGGTAGCCCCTTCTATACCCGAGCTGCCAGACATCAGGCTGCCCTCACTTTCACAGCTTTATTGAGATAAAATTCACATAGCATACAACTGACCATTTAAAGTATACAATTCAATGGTTTTTAGTATCTTCAGAGCTGTGCCACCATTACACAATCAATGTTAGAACATTTTCATGGAGCGGCGCCCGGTTGGCTCAGTCAGTACAGCATGCGACTCTTGATCTCAGGATCATCGGTTCAAGCTCCACATTGCGCATGGGGTCTACTTTAAAAAAAAGAAAAGAAAGGAAAGAGAAAGAACATTTTCATTGCTCCAATAAGGAACTGGTTAGCATTCACTCTCCATATGCCCCCTTCCTCCAACCCTGGGCACCCACCAAACTACTTTCTGTCTGTATGGCGTTGCTGACTCTGGACATTTCATACAAATGGAATTACACACTACATAGAAGCGTGACTCCTTTAAATCATTAAATTTTACTCGCTCCATCAGTGTTATTGATCATACCTACACCTTTCATAAGGGGTTTCCTGAAATTATGTACTTTTAAAGTTTTACTTAGTATTGTATAATTGGTTCTATTGTCTTTTGTTACGTATTGACCCAGTTGTTCGGAATACCTGGAAATACAAATGTGCCATATGTATTAGTCACTCACTCCCTTCTTTCCTTTCTTCATGCCTTCCTTCCTTCTCTCCTACCGTCTAACCCTTAACATACTATCTTTCTGTGCAATTATCATATTTATATAAACTTTTCCAGGGATGCCTGGGTGGCTTAGTCGGGTAAGGGTCTGCCTTGGCTTAGGTCATTATGCCAGGGTCCTGGGATTGAGTCCCACAACGGCTCCCTGCTCAGTGGGGATCCTGTTTCTCCCCCTGCTTGTGCGGTCTCTCTCTGTCTTTCTCTCTGTGTCAAATAAATAAATAAAATCTTTAAAATATATATCTATATATATATAAATATAAATATATATATAAATTTTTCCATACACGCTGAATTATCTTATTACAATAACAAATCATGAAATATATGAGTTGCTTTGTTATCAAAGTTGAGTTGATTACAACACTAAACTATTCATTTGTTTTATATTTATACCAGAATTCTTACAAAAAAAGGATTAGAATTGAAGCAGAGCACAAGTCATTTATAAATAACCATGGTATAGATAACAACAGTTAACTGGAAAATCTTTCTTACAGTTGAGTACTAAATTTATTTTGGACCAGAAAAAGAATGCAAACAAATTTGCATCAATCAAGAGACTTCCGAATGGTGATAGGTGATTCAAATAAAGATGATAAAAGAGAAGAGGTTATAATTATAGATTTAGTGAGAGGTTAAAAAAGGAAGTATATGGTATATTAAGGAAGTATATTTTTATGTTTGAACAAAAGGAATTTCCAGTTGGATAAAAATTGAAAGTTTTTTTCTTTTAAAGATTTATTTATTTATTTGAGAGAGAGCGTGCGAGCGTGTGCAAGAGACCACACATGGGGAGGGGCAGAGGGAATGGGAGAGAATCTCCAAGCGGACTCCCCACTGAATGGGGAGCCTGCCATGGCGCTCCACTTGGGGCTCAATCCCACGACCCTGAGATCATGAGATCATGACCTGAGCTGAAATCAAGAGTCGGACTCTTAACCAACTGCGCCATCCAGGCGTCCCAAAATGGAAGGTTTTAATGCAAACTGATGGATTTTTAAAAAAGATTTTATTTATTTATTTGAGAGAGACAGCACATGCCGGGGAAGGGGGGCGCTGCAAGGAGGAAGGGGCAAAGGGAAGGGGAGAAGCAGACTCTCTGCTGAGCAGGCTAGCTCCATCCCAGGACCCCAGGATCATGACCTGAGCGGAAGGCAGCAGCTTAAGCGACTGAGCCACCCAGGTGCCCCCAAACTGATGGATTTAAAAAGAACAATCTTCAGGTCTGTCACCTGGAAACAACTTTACTCACTACCAAATTGATTTGCACACTGAACATTTGCATTTTGGATTCTGTTATGTTCCTTAAACAGAAACTAAAGCTTTTTGAAGCATAGCCAATTCCAAGTCTTGAAGCAGGGGGAAATCAGGAGGGGCTTGTAACATCCAAGAAAAGGATGCTTCCAAAAATATTTGAAATCGTGCTAATTGGGCAATGAAGCCAATATAAGAGGATTCCCACTGGCCACGTTGTGATTCTTTTGAGCACCAAAAAGAACAATAATTACAGTTAGTGATTTTATTTGTAAAAGTCTGTGAGTCAAAGTGAAAAGTTTAAAAGAAGTATTTAAAAAGTAACTCTAGGGGCACCTGGGTTGGTTAAGCGTTTGCCTTCAGCTCAGGTCATGATCCCGCAATCCTGGGATGGAGTCCTGGGATCCAGTCCTGCATCTGGCTCCCTCCTGAGGGGGGAGTCTGCTTCTCCTTCTGCCCCTCACCTCGCTCGTGCTCTCTCTCTCTCAAATAAATAAAATTTTAAAAAATCTTTTAAAAAAAGTAATTAATACAAAAGGATTTTTATTTTTAAAGTAGATGTCAATGTTTTTGGCTGTTTTGTCTCTTCTGTTATGTATATTCTGCATATAAAATATAAATATGTATTTCTCTCAGTGTAATGAGGAAAGATTGCATGCAGTGAACTGTGAGCAAGCCAAAAATTGTGAAAAAAGCAGGAATTGTACTAAGAACAGGAAAAAAAATTACTAATCTCATGGTCACGGTCACATAATTACCAGGTTAAAAAAGAGGGTCCGATAATGTGTTACAAGATGGTGCTTTAATCAAGTATCGTAAAGAAAGAAAGCGGATTCTGCAAACTCAATCCTTTGCTTCCCAGGAGGTAAAACCTTCGGATGACTCTACCAGTATATTGAAAGTTAGGTCACGGAGAGATGGGGAAAGACTGGAAATACGGGCAAGAGCAGGAGGGCCTACTGAGCAGTTCTTGAATGGTAACTAAGGAGCATCCACATGGGGCCCTTCAAGTCACCAGCAGAAGGGACAGAGCTTCCGCCCAACTATGAGTCTAGGTTGAGAGGAAGGGCTACCTGTATGCTCACTGGTGGATTCCCAGCGCCTGCACGATTCCTGGTACAGAGGAGATGTTCAGTGGTTATTCATGGAAGGAAGAAAATAAGAAAGGAAATGGAGGAAGAAAGGAAATGAGTGAAGAATGGAAGAAAAGATGTGGTTTGTTTGTTCATTTTCTTTTTTTGGATTTTGCTGGTTTTCTTCCTATCTTTATTGAGGTATAAATGACAAATAAAAATTGTATATATTTAAGGTATATGACTTGATGTTCTGATGTACAAATAACTTAAAAAATAATTGCCACGGGCACCTGGCTGGCTCAGTTGGAAGAGCATGTTGGGGTCATGGGTTTGAGCCCCACGTTGGGTACAGAGATTATGTAAATAAATAAATTAAAAAAATACATTTAAAAAATAATCACCACAATCAAACTAATTAACGTATACATCATTTCACCTTGCTACTGTTTTTTTGCGTTGAGAACATTTAAGATCTACCCCTTTTATCAAATTTCAAGTATACAATACAGTATTAAAAACTATATTCACATTTCTATGCATTTGATCTTCAGAACGTATTCATCTTATAAAACTTTGTACCCCTTGACCAACACCTTCCTATTTCCCCCTTCCCCCAATCCCTGGTAACCACCATTCTACTCTCTGCTTCTATGAGTTTGACTATATGAGATTCACATATAAGTGAGATCATGCTGTATTTGTCTTTTTGTGTCTGACTCAATTCAGTTAGTATAATGTCTTCCAGCTTCACCCATGTTGTCACAAATGTCAAGATTTCCTTCTTTACAAAGGCTGAATAATATTCCATTATATATTTACTATATACCACATTTTCTTTATCCAGTCACCTGTCAATGGACTTAGGGACTTTTAGATTGTTTCCATATTGTGTTTGCTGTCAACAATGCTGCCATGAACATGGACATGCAGATCTCTCCAAGATACTGATTTCATTTCCTTTGGATGTATACTCAGAGTGAGATTGCTGGATTATAAGATCATTCTATTTTTAATTTTTTGAGGAAACTCCAAACTGTTTTTCATACCAGAAGAAAAGATGTGTGATGCCTCTCCCGGAAGGAGAGTGGATGGAAAGAGATGTCCTCTTCTCTATATCAGTTTCCTGTGTGGAGTCTGAGGGCCTAAATTGTTCTGTCCTTGCTGGGAGGGAATAAAGGGGAAGAAGAAAGAAGGATATTCAGCCTGAAACTGAACTACACCCCACTGTTTGGCTTGTCCTGGTTCCCAGAATTTCTAGGTATGCATGGCTGTCAGTTTGACATTTCCAGCAGATTCAAACCATGGATGCCCCCCCATTAAAAATGAGGGGAAGGGGCTCCTGGGTGGCTCAGTTGCTTAAGTGTCCAACTCTTGATCTCAGCTCAGGTCTTGATCTCAGGGTTGTGAGTTCAAGCCCTGCGTTGGGCTCCACGCCCCAAACTACTAAAAAATTAAATTAAATTAAATTAAAAATGAAAAATAAAAATGGGGGGTGGGAAAGAGGGAACCACATGAGTGTCACTAAATTAGGACTTCAGAGGGGCTTTATAGCTGCTTTCAATTCTCTCCTCTGCTTCTCTCCCCCAGTCTGAAGTAAATAGCCAGGGTGGCCACAACTGAAGTTTTCTTTACCATTCCCAAGTAGGCTGAAAGTTTATCCACTGGAGATTAATTTATGCTTAGAGATTAACACTCAGGGCTGGCTGAAGGTAGAGAAGCATTGGTCATTCAAACCTAAATGTGGATCGCTTTAACTCAGATTGCTTTCTTACACTCAGAAGTTTTGATGGAGAGGGCGGAGGGGAAGGGTCAAGAATTAACTCAAGAATGAGGGCCACTGTGAAGGGAGAGCGGAGCTGAGAGAAGTACTAGAGGCTAGGGAGACTTCGCACCTCTCTGGCTGCATTTTCTTAGCCCTTTTCAAGGACTCCTCTTCAACCACCCCTTAAGTTTTGGTGTTCCCTGGGCCCTAGTTTCTCTAGCTGTTCTCCTCCACCCATCTACTTGTATGTCACATCTGGACTGAACATTAACCCATAAGCCCTCAGGTCACCCTCTTGCCTTTGATCACAGGAACCATGTACAAATCAGCACTTCTTCAGGCTCTGCCTCCCACCCTTGGGTTTGGAGCTTTGGTTTGGCTGCTGTCCCTGATTTCTGCACTACTGCTTTTCTACCAAATTCCCCTCCTCTCTGTCTAGTCTTTTTACCAGAAGTGAAATCTAGTAGATTTTACTACTCATTTGGAGGCTCTATCTGGCTTTTGTATTCAGTGTCACCTAAAAAAACCCCTCTCTCTTGGGTCGTCTTTCTGACTGCAAAGACCAAGGTGTCTTAGCCTATGATTCTGAAACCAGTTCTGATGTGTGGGTTTTTTCCCTACACCAAGAAATTCTCCAACATTAGCTGGTGTCAGTTCTGACATGATCTACCTGAAGATAGCATCAGATGCCACAGGTTAAGGGCTCAGTCCCACAAGTCAGATGCTAATCACCAGTCCAAGCATGGGTTATTACCAGTGCTTCCGACAGACTAGCTAGAAATCAGAGGTTCCTACACCCCTCTTCCTTGGGTCCAGTTGATTTGCTAGAGTGGCTCACAGAACTCAGGAAACCAGTCTACTTACTAGATTACTGGCATATTACAAAAGATTTTAAAGAATGTGAATGAACGGCCAGATGAAGAGATAAACAGAGTCCTGCACACAGAAGCTGTAGAGTTTGGAGCCTCACACATGGGTGTGTTCTGGTTCACGAACCCAGAAACTCTTCAAACCTTGTCTTTTTGGGCTTTTATGGAGGCCTTATTACATAGACATGAATGATTTAATCACTGGCCATTGATGCTTGATTAAACCTTCAGCCCCTCTCCCCTCCCTTGGAGGTCAGAGTGGGACTGAAAGTTCCAATCTTCTAGTGATACGGTTGGCTCCACCGGCAACCAGCCCTCATCCTTAGGTGCTTTCCAAAAGTTTATTAACATAACAAAAGACAATTTACTTATTCTCATCACTTAGGAAATTGATGGGTTTTAGGAGTTCTGTGCTAGGGATTGGAAGAAGGCCAAATACAGTTGACCCTTGAACAACACATGTTTGAACTGCATGGGTCCACTTATATGTGGATTTTTTTTTGAAACGGTAGGTACTACAAATGTATTTTCTCCTCCTTATGATTTTCTTAACAACATTTTCTTTTCTCTAGCTTACTTTATTGTAAGAATTCAGTATATAATACATATATAAAATATATGTTGACGGTTCATGTCATCCGTAAGGCTTTCAGTCAACAGTAGGCTATCAGCAGTTAAGTTTTGAGGAGGTTGAAAATTATACGTGAATTTTCAGCTGTGAGGTGGTCGGTGCCCCTAATCCCCACATTGTTCAAGGGTCAACTATATATATTTCTTATCATAAATCACAATATCATGTAGCCAAAATACCATTTTTTTAAAAGATTTTATTTATTTATTTGAGAGAGAGAGCATGAGCAGGGGGAGGAGGAGGGGCAGAGGGAGAGGGAGAAGCAGACTCCGTGCTGAGCAGAGAAGCCTACTCGGCCTGATCCTGGGACTCTAGGATCATGACCTGAGCGGAAGGCAGACGCTTAACTAACTGAGCCACCCAGGTGCCCCTAGCCGAAATACCATTCTACATTCTTCCTTCTCCTTCATCTCCCACAAACTTTTTGTTTTTTGGTTGGGCTTTCATACTTCTGCACATTTAGCTACGTCTTTCTGGAATGCCCTTCCTTCTCCTCTCCAGCTGTCAGTAAACTTTTGTTAATTTTCAAGACTCAATCTCCACCTTTGAGAAGCCTACCCTTATCCCTATCCTCAGGGGGTAATGTCGACATTGATTTTCATGCATTCAGTGGGTCAGTAGATCTGGATTTGGTCTCAGTAGAAGATCATTAAATCAGAATATTCCATAGAACGTTGGGCTCAGCCTAAACTCCATCTACTGTTGTCTGAGAAGGCTTTAAGAATTAGCCCTGTCACACGGTTCTTATCGTTAAAAGATCAAATTTTGCTGCTTTTTCACCTTAAGCAAACCACCCAACCCTAAAGCCTCAGAAATTTTTGTCCTTGTTGGCATCAGAACTCTATTATTATTCTCCTCTTCTCGTTCGTCACTATGGCCCCTCCCATTTGGATAGGCTTTAGTGATTATGGGTGCTTTCACAGATGGTATCTTATTTGTTCCTCACAATAACCCACCCCGTGAGGCAGAGAGGGCTATTGTTATTCCCAGTTGACGGCACTGCAATGTCACCTGGCTGTGACGATGTGGAGTGGGCCTGACTCCCTGAGGTGCTACTTAAACTCTGGGACCGATTTCTGAAATTTCCCGTGGAAACAGAAGATTCTCCTTGTCCCCAGGAAAGCTGTGGTATGGCAGTTATGAAGATGCTATCGGCAGCCGAGTGGCCAGGGGCTGGACACTACTCCCACACCTGCAACTTCAGGCTCAGTTGTTCAGCATTTCTGCTTCTCGCTGCCAGATTGTGCTACTGATTACAGGGTATTTCAGACCCCTGGGGAAGATAAGAGCTCTACAGACCTAACTGACAGGCCTGGCACTCCTGGCTTATTTGGCCTCAGATGCCAACCTCACCAACGTCTTCTCACATCTCTGCTCTCACCGCTGCTCGCCATACTCCACACTGGCTTTCACTTGGGTTTCTTGACTAAACCGCACTTTGTCCAGGCTGTTATTTGTCTGGAAGTTTCTTCTCTCACTTTGGCCCAGTTAGCTACAACTCATCCTTCCGGACTCAGCTGTCACTCCTCATTTGCAGCTTTCCCTGTCTCTGAGAGAGCAGCATGTCCGCCTGTACACACTCATACCAACCCATACCTTTCCTTTGTAGCACTTAGCAGAAAAACACGGGCTGGCCTGGAATGCAGTCCAAGGGGAGGGAATGCCACTTGTCTGTAACACTTAGAAGCCACAAGTATTAGCCATAATTAAGCTAGTCCTGAACGCAAGATCAAAATCCATCCAGCCAAACCTATTTGAAAAGGTTTCAAATCCTTTATCTATAAGGTTTCAAATCCTTTATCCATAGCTGTGGAGTTATGCAGTCTTCCATGAGACCTGTTAGAGTCCCCCTTTTCCCACCCATTGCCTTTACATACGAGAGCTGCTTTTCCTTTCTTCTCAACAACCGTGTCCACCTCCCCCCCCCCCCCAGTTTCTGCATTGTGGTCTTCTTTCCCTCTTCCTTCCTTCCTAACTCTCCATGATAAAAAACAGCTTAAGAACTAGTCTGGGAAGGGGGTGCCTGGGTGGCGCAGTCGTTAAGCATCTGCTCTCGGCTCAGGGCGTGATCCCAGAGTCCTGGGATCGAGCCCCACATCAGGCTCCTCCGCTGGGAGCCTGCTTCTTCCTCTCCCACTCCCCCTGCCTGTGTTCCCTTCCTTTCTCGCTGGCTGTCTCTCTCTCTCTGTCAAATAAACAAACAAAATCTTAAAAAAAAAAAAAACTAGTCTGGGAAGGTAGGACCCTCCTGGAAGGCAGGAGAAGGGAAGAATGAGTAGGCCAGACCAGAATCTTCTTTGGTGGGCGGGGGAAGGAAACATTATTTTGGGAACATTATCTTTTCACTGTTGTTCAGTTATCTAATGCTACATAACAAACCACTCAAAATTTAGTGGCATGAAACAACTACCATTTCATTAGGCTCATGATTCAGTGGGTCAGAAGTTCGGGCAGGGCACAGGAGGGATGGTTTGTCTTTGCTTCCCAATGTCTGGGGCCTCAGCTGTTTTGGCTCAAAAATGGCTGGAGATGATAGGGACAGCTTGACTGGGGTCGTATGTCTGGGAGTTGGGTTCTTTTCCATGTAGTGTCTGCTGGGACTATAACGTCTAAGATGGTTCCTTCATTTATATATCTGATGTCTAGGCTGGTATGTTTGAAACAGCTGGGATGTGGCCAGCATTGTTTTCTCTCTTCATGCGGTTTTTCCATGTGACCTTAGCTTTTCACAGCATGACAGCAATGTTCCAAGAGGGAGCATTCCAAGAGTAAGAATTCAAGAAATCCAGGTGAAAGCTGAAAGGCTTTTTGTGATCTGGTTCAGAAGTCCCAAGCTGTTACTTCCGCCACATTCTGTTGGTCAAACGAGCCACTCAGTCCAGCTCATACGCGAGGGGAGGGGAATTAGATTTACCTCTTGATATTTTATTTATTTATTTAAAAATATTTTATTTATTTATTTGACAGAGAGAGAGCATGAGACAGCACAAGCAGGGGGAGCAACAGAGGGAGAGGGAGAGGTTCTCGAGAAGCAGGCTTCCCGATGAGCAGGGAGCCCCATGCAGGGCTCAATCCCAGGACCCTGGGATCATGACCTGACCTGAAGGCAGATGCTTAACCAACTGAGCCACCCAGGCACCACTACCTCTTGATATTTAGATCAGTCAACGGATCCATAGAAAGGAACAGAGTTAATTGCTGCCATCTTGGAGACCATCCACCATAGTCCTTACCTCATCCCAGCCACTATAATTCGTGTCCCTTTCATGGAATTGCCTTGAAGTCCAGGATTGCATCAAAGTCAGGTCCAGGTGTATGAGGCTCCTTGATTGGAGCTCCACTTCATCTGAAGAACTGTGAATTAAAGAGACAAATTTTGTGTCCCATCCCTGCCACTGAAAAATATGAGATAATGTTTATTTTTTTTCTTTTTTGAGATGATGTTTATTATTGTTTTAAGCTAAATTTAGGGTTAACTGGTTACACGGTAATAGAGAACTAATATAATCTGACAGGTTCCAAAGCATAGTTCTTTTCATGACATAATTCTGCTTTAAAATTTGTTTGGATTATAAGAATTGGGATTGTGGGAGAAATGGGTATTTGGAAGTTCAGAAAGTCCTAGTCATGTGATATATATATATATATATATATATATGCTTTGAAATACCTGTTTGGTGCTAACAGATACTGAGAGAACCATCTAGTGGTTAAGCTGAACCCTGAGAATTAGGAGGGTTTCTTTTTTGTCACTGCCCAGGGAAAACTGAGTCGGCATTCAGAAATTAAAGGTTGAATCATGTGTTTTTCCTGACTGGCAGATTTGGACTGGAGTTGGGGAAGATAAATGATAGAAATGATACTGGCACGTCAAGATAAGTCGTGACTAATGGTGATAAAGTGGGGTAGGGCCTCAAGGGCCCTCACAGGGAGGGCCTGGCAGCGCCTTTGCTTCTGCCCCCTCCCTTCACCTAGGCTATCCTTTCCTCTGGCCCACCAAGTTCCCTTTGGTCTCCAGCTCGTTGAGCAGTTCCTTCTTTTTCTGCTTTTTCCCAATCCCCCTTCCTTATGATGATCTTTTCCTTTTTTATAAGGTACGTATGTATTTAGAAACATAAAAGAGGAAAACAAAACCAAACTTGATCTGAGAATGATCTCCTTTTGAAAACTCTTGGTATTTGTTCTTCTCCCCATATTGTCCAGATTTAGTCTTGGATTGGAGAGCCAAGGCACTGACTGCGTGGTGACTTCATCAGATTGGAGTCAGCCAGCAATCCTTATTATCCTAGGATGTGAACACTACAAGAACCGCTCCAGAACAGCTGGTGCAAGATGCTCACTGGCCTGCGGAGAATTCGAAGCCCAAAGAGCTCAGGTGACCATTGTTAGCGGATGACAAGGACGATCTTAGAGGCTTGGATGTGTTCTTTTAAACGGTCCACCCATTCTGACTAGTAAAATCGGTGGAGTGGTTTGCTGTAATTCTCTCATAACTCCTATTGTGCAAGCACAGAAATACCAGGAACGGCACAATAACAGGGGTCAAACCCTAAGTTGTGAACTGACCCTCAACAGCCGAGGGTTACAGGGTTACGGAGAAAAGGTTGCCGACTCTGTGGCTTCTAAACCAACCTTAACCCTCGTCTCTGTGCCCCCACAGCCCACGACACTGTAGGCATCAAGAAACGTTTGAAAAATTAATATAAACCTTCCCGCCTCAGTCCTTCCCTGCCTCCCCTCCCCCGCGCTAGCATTGGCGCCCCTGCTCGGGGACTTTTCCGGCTCCAGTTAGTTCTCTCCAAGACGGGGCGCGTCCGCGGGACAGACACGGGGCTCCTTCTTTTCACTGCGGGGCGCGGGGCTGTTGGCTGCTCACCCCGACTCTCATATTTTTCCTCGGAATGGGGGTCTTGTTTGGTGGGCACGCAAGCCCCAAAGGTGGCCCGAGGCGGTCTGGGTAACACGAGGGACCTGCGGGATAGTGCACAGAGCCCAAGCCGGACGGAGAGGCCCGCCGCGGGGGAAGCCCCGTCCGCTCCCGAGTCCAGCCCGCGTTCCCACCCCAGCGCGCCCGGCTCCGGGCCAGAGCCGGGTGGGCGGGGCCTGGCGGGGGCGGGGCCTGCCGCGGTCAGGTGACTGAAGGGCGGGTGGCTGAGGCGGCGCTGGCGGAGGGGCGTCAGACTCGCCTTGGGGTCGGCGAGGTAGGCCGGCAGTTGGGTAGCCACGCCGCGGCCATGGGGGGCTTAAAGGACGAGCTGCTCAAGGCCATCTGGCACGCCTTCACCGCACTCGACCTGGACCACAGCGGCAAGGTCTCTAAATCCCAGCTCAAGGTGGGCCCCCCCCCCCGACCCCGGTGCCCCTACTCCGGCCTTCCCCGGCGCGCGCTCCAGCACCCCCGGGTGGGGGAAGCCGGCCCCGGCGGGCGGTGACCCCAGGGAGGGGTGAGCAGGAATGCGGCCGGGCGGCCTGCTCAGCGCAGAGGGGCCAGAGACCGGGATTTGGCGGTTCTGCCTCCCTCTTGCCTTCGGGCCGTGCCTTCGGGCGGGTACTTAAGTCCCCTCTGGGCTCCCCATGAGCGGTGGGGGGGGGGGTTAGGCGGGGATGGGATCGGAGTGGGAGGCGGGCTCCTGTCGGGGAGGTGGGGGTGCCCATAAAGTCCGGACTCGGAGACGGCGATGGGAAGCTCCCTTAAACAGAATACCCAGATTACCGCTGTACTTTGGAAGAGGAAGGGACTTACCCAAGGTCACTGGGCAGAGCCTTCTGCAGAGCGCACGCTCCACACCCGCGCAGCCCTCAAAACGGCCAGCTGCACCCGAGGCAGTCTGGCTGTTCTGAGGAGGGAGAAGTGCCCAGAGCCTGGGCTCCAGCGGCTTCCTCCTTTGGGGGCTTTGGTGGTAGGGGATGCTTTCTGACCTGTGACAAAGACCTCCCGCCTTGGGGCTTTAGGTCAGTCACGCGTGAGCTGCGCCCCGCAGGGACCTTAGTTCCGGGTGAGGAGCCCTGATCTTTCTGGCAGAGTCTTTATTGTGACTGCCAAAGACCCCATCTTTGAGAGTATAGGGTATAAATAAAGGAATGCTTGTAAATTGAGTAACCCCAAGCAAGGAAAGTGGCACTTCGCCAGGAGAAATTGGCAGCTTCTTGAAAGTATAAAATATAGAAAACAGACAAGAAGAGCCATTCACAGACATTTTCTAATATCCACATTTTGGATCTGAATGTCTGGTTTTCTTAGCCTCTTCTGGGAATGAATTTCTGAAGATTGGGTTTGCTTTGTTTATTTTGTGCAGTAATCAGGAGGTTTTTATGAGTAGTGGCTTTTATGCCATTAGGATTTAGTATTCGCTCTCCTCCTTTCATCTTCCTTTCACACTCCTCTCTTCTTCTCATTCATAAAATCATAGCCTGGAAGGGTTCACAGAGATCATTCTGTTAATCTTTTTTTTACTTTTAAATGACAGTAAAATTGACTTTTTTGGTGTACAGTTCTATGAGTTTTAACACATGTACAAATTTCTATAATTACTACCAAAATCAGGTTTCCATCTGTTCTGTCATTCCAGAAAGCTTTTCATATTGCCCTTGCACCTGAAGCTGGGATCAGCCAATTGTCTGTTCTGTTCTTAATTGCTGTAGTTTTGTCTTTTCCACAGTGTCATGTAAATGAAGTCATTTGGTATGTAACCTTTTGACACTGGCTTCTTTCACTCAGGGTAATCCCTTAGAGATTCATCCATGTTATTGTGTGTATGTATTAATAATTCTTTTTTTATTAAGTAATCCATTGTATGGATGTACCCAAGTTAATAAAAACCCTTGAGCATTTGTGTTATTTCCCCTTTTTGGTGATTATGAGTAGAGCTATATTTTACTTTTCACTTTTTTAGAAAATTTTATTTATTAGAGAGAGAGAGAGCGCGAGAGCAAGCATGAGTGGGGGGGAGGGGCAGAGGGAGAAGCAGACTCCCTGATGAGCTGGGAGCCTGATGGGGGACTCAATCTCAGGACCTTGGGATCATGACCTGAGCCAAAGGCAGATGCTTAACTGACTGAGCCACCCAGGTGCCCTTACTGTTTTTACTTTTAATTTACCTATACCACTATATTTACAGTGGCTTTCTTGTAGATAGATGTAGTTGGGTCTTGTTCTTTAATCTATTCTGACAATCTCTGTCTTTTAATTGTTGTGTTTAGACCATTTACATTTAATGTAATTATTGATATGGTTAGATTTAAGGCTACTAATTTTACTGTTTGGTTTCTGTTTTCCAATTTTTTGTTCCACTGTTTCTCCTTTCCTTCCTTATTTTAGATGATTTGAATATATTTTAGTATTTCATTTTAATACTGAGTTTTGTTTTTTTTTTTTAAGATTTTGTTTGTTTATTTGACACAGAGAGGGCGAGCGAGCACAAGCAGGGGGTGCTGCAGGCAGAGGGAGGGGGGAAACAGGCTGTCCGCTGACCAGGGAGCCCAATACGGGGCTTGATCCCAGGACCCCAGGACCATGACCTGAACTGAAGGCAGATGCTTAACTGACTGAGCCACCCTGGCGCCTCAATACTGAGTTTTTTTGACTATATTTCTTTGTATAGTTTTCTTAATGGCTGCTCTAGAGATGATAATATATACCTAACTTTTCAGTCTACTTAGAATTAATATTTTACCACTTTAAGAGGGATGTGGAAACCTTATCACCATTTAAGTCCTTTTAACCTCTCCGCTTTATGTTATAATTGTCATATTTATTAATTTACACACATTGAAAACCTTGTCAGACAATTTTAAAATTTTTTTGCTTTTAACCACCATTTTTATTTTAAGCATCCTTTTTTTTTTTTTTTAAGGTTTTATTTATTTATTTGACAGAGAGAGACACAGCCAGTGAGAGAGGGAACACAAGCAGGGGGAGTGGGAGAGGAAGAAGCAGGCTCCCAGCAGAGCAGGGAGCCCTATGCGGGGCTCAATCCCAGGACCCCAGGATCATGCCCTGGGCTGAAGGCAGACGCTTAGCGACTGCCATCCAGGCGACTGAGCCACCCAGGCGGCCCGTATTTTAAGCATCTCTTAAGAATAGTTTTTTCTTCCCAGATAACTCTCACTTTTTTTTTTTTTAAAGATTTATTTATTTATTTGACAGAGAGAGAGACAGCCAGCGAGAGAGGGAACACAGCAGGGGGAGTGGGAGAGGAAGAAGCAGGCTCCCAGCAGAGGAGTCCAACGTGGGGCTCGATCCCAGGACCCCGGGATCACACCCTGAGCCGAAGGCACACGCCTAACAATTGAGCCACCCAGGCGCCCCAACTCTCACTTTTTTAAAAAAATTTTTATTTGGGATGCCTGGCTGGCTTATTTGAGAGAGAGAGAGAGAGAACACACAAGCAGGGGGAGCAGCAGGCAGAGGGAAAGGGAGAAGCAGACTCCCCGCTGAGCAGGGAGCCCAAAGTGGAGCTTGATCCCAGGACCCTGGGATCATGACCTAAGCCTGAGCCCAAGGCAGACACTTCACTGACTGAGCCACCCAGGCACACAGATAACTCTAATTTTATAGATAGGGTGGATTAAGCTTATGTGATGTTTGGTGGTTGCCCATACTCCCAGTTGTAAGTAGTAGCTAAATCTAGTACCAGGATTTTCAGACTTTTGAGCCATTGTTTTTTCATTTTTTCTCATTTAATTGATGACATAATTGAGACGTTTCTATTACTTCAGTTGCAGTCCATTCGAAATTGTCCTTGCGGCTGCTTATAGAAAAAGGATTTTTGACTGAAAGGCCTGGCAAGAAGTATTAAATCCCAGTACATACCTTCACCCACGAGATGTTGATAATGCAACTGTGCAATTGTATTTTGTCTGTCCCTTGTCTACTTAACTGAGAGACTTTGGGATTGATTTAGTTCTGTTCATCTTGCCAGTCTTCCTGGAATGGAAAATATAAAAAAAAATTTCTATTTAGATCTTTCCTTTTGTTTTGATTCTGAAATTTAATGTCCACTGATTTATTGGCTAGGAGTAGTGTTTTTACCTTAATTTGTTCGTTCATTTATTTTTTCATGCAATAACCTTTTATGTGTCTATTCTGTGTAAGGTACCATGTTAATTTCATAACAAGATTAGTATTTTTAGGCTCTTAATTGGTTTATTAAATACCAGACTAAATATCCAAAACAAGTGTTAAAACTTATCACTTTGTAAAACTATATGGGCGTTCTAAAATATTTTTGAATTTGCCTTTTTGAATTACCTTCACAATATTTGACACAATGAATAGATATTCACTAACTGTGTAATAGACACTTCATGTGTTAGATACTGTGTCCAATGCTAGGGGTGGTAGTAGAGGTGGGGGGAAAAAAGAAACAAATACAAATTTTTGCCTTCAAAGAATTTAAATATTGGTAGGCAAATTAAGAAAATAATCAACTATTAGAGGTGGTTGGTTCTCTCTCTCAATTATATTACTCAGTTACCTTATCCTTAAGAAATGTAAAGTCTGCTTCTCTGTCTCTCTCTGCCCCTCCCCGCCACTCATGCTTTCTCTCTCTCCCTCTCTCTTTCACTTGCTCTTTATCTCAAATAAATAAAATCTTAAAAAAAAAGAAATGTAAAGTCTGGTGGTTGAGATAAGTAACAAATATTTTTGGATAGAGGATGTTGAGTGGGTTGGAAGATAAGGGGCCATGAGATTTTAGAGGAAGAGGTGATTACTTTTTACTGGTGAGATTATTTCATGAACAAAGCTTCTTTGAAATGAACTCTGAAGACAGGTAGGATGTGATTATATAGAGATGCGGGAGGGAAGGGTAAGTCATTCTATTCATTCATTCATTGATTCATTCATTCATTCACTGGATATTTGTTGACTGCTGTCAGCTCCAAGGCATCCCTGTGAACTATTGCAGCAGACAGGATTAATCAGACATTATGGGGACTTCTCTGTAATTTATTTTGATTGCAGTACAGAATGTGAGTGTCTGTGTCAATGTATATTTAAGAGAGAGTTATTGCT
Source organism: Ursus americanus (assembly GCF_024610735.1). Classification (NCBI taxonomy): domain Eukaryota; kingdom Metazoa; phylum Chordata; class Mammalia; order Carnivora; family Ursidae; genus Ursus; species Ursus americanus. Next base: position 996,105 of record NC_142142.1, on the reverse strand, counting down.
GGTGATAAAGCAATAGAAATAGATTGTGGTTGATGCATGGAAGACGCTGAGTACTGGGTCCGTGAGGTAGGTGCCGTAGAGCCTCCAAGTTTTCTGAGAGGTGATGGGCCATGGTAAGTGCACTTTAGGAAGTCACTTGGGCTGTAGCATGTGACCTGGGTTAGAGTGGTTTGGGCATATTGGAATTAGGAAACTACTGTAGTAGCCCTAGTGAGAGGTAATAGGGGCTGGAGGTGGGGAGGATGGACAAGTGGGGGTAGTGGGTGAAGGAATTTTGCTCTCTACCAGCCTTGACTCATGAGTGGCTGTGCGGAGAAATGAAAAGGACAGAGTCAGAAATGTTAGAAAGTTCAACTGTGGACGACCAATGGGCAGTAGTGGTTTTTAATAGAACAGGAAAGTTGTGAAAAGGAACTGTTTAGAGAAGAAAGGAAAGTTAGCTTTGAACATGTTTTGTTTACTTTGTTTTGTTTTTGAGGTCCTTGTTGGAGATGATGTTCTTGGCAAGGGTAGAGCTGTCAGTATAGGATCTGATTAGTTGAAACTTGGAAAAAAGAGAGGAGAGATTAATTGATGACCTTGGGGAATGGCTAGAGTATGTAGTGAGGAAGAACAGAAGCCAAGGGACCAGAAATGAGAGTAAGAACCACTTTGGAGCAACACTGGAACTGAGGGAGAAGAGATTTCAAGGAAGACGTAGTCTCTTATCTTGGAGAGTTGAGTTATTATTATTACTATTTTTTAAATATTTTATTTATTTATTTGACAGAGAGAGCCAGAGAGCACAAGCAGGGAGAATGGCAGAGGGAGAGGGAGAAGCAGATTCCCCGCTGAGCAGAGAGCCCCATGTGGGGCTCGATCCAGGACCCTGGGATAATGACCCTAGCCCAAGGTGGACACCTAACCCACTGAGCCACCCAGGCGCCCCAATTATTATTGTTCTATACATATATTTTGGAGATTTTAAAGTAATGCGAGTGCTTCTTCCCTGCTATAGTTTATAAACTACATACTTCTTCTCTAAAGAGAAGTTGTGAAAAGTTTGGAGTATTGGCATCATCTTGGGAATAAATTCATTTTTTTACTTTTAGGAGATTACTTTGTAGTACAGTACTCATTTAGATAGATATGTTTGAGTTACTGCTATAATTAATAAATACTGGGTAGCCCGGGTGGCCTAGTCAGTTAAATGTCTGCCTTTGGCTCAGGTCATGATCTCAGGGTCCTGGGATCCAGCCCTGCATTGGACTCCCTGCTCAGCGGGGAGTCTACTTCTCCCTCTCCCTCTGCTCCCCCACCTCCCCACTCATGTGCACATGCTCTCTCTCTCTTCAAATAAATAAAATCTTTTAAAAAATTACTAAATATTTTCCTTCAGGGTTGCCTGAAGGAAGTACAAGAAAAGCTTATGTTTTATACCTAATTTTTATTAACTAATAGCATATTTTGGAGTGAAACAAAAATTACTACCTCAGTAAATTTCAAAACTTGAAATCCAAAGAATAAATTAACAACATAAGATATTATTTTGTTGTTGCAAACATAGACTTTCATTAAATTTATCAATAAGATAAAAATATGTAACATAGAATTGGAAAACCACTTGTGACTTGCATAAGCTACTATAGAGGCAAGATGTTGAGGTTGTTTAGTCAGTGATGCTTCCTTGTTAAGACAACTAGGCATGAGGTCAATGTAGGTCAATATCTTCCTGATCTTCATTGATGTACCCTTCTCCTCCCCCCAAGCCTCTGCTCCCTGTACCCTCCAAAAAAAGGGGAACCACCTCTGCCTCACTTTTCTTAACCTTGATTCTTTCACCCTCTTCCTTCCGCATTCCCTGTGATTTCCCAGGCTTCTTCCTTGCAATCTGTGCACCCTCTGCAGGAGATCTCTCTTTGGCTACAGTTGTAGTGTTTCTGGCTCCCCTCCTGAGTCGCAGTTGTACATGTCTTTACCCCCCACCACACTCAGCCTGTGTAGTCATCAGCTGTATTAGTTTAATTTGCAATGGGATTGTTAGAAGGCAACTCGTTTTTTAAATTGTCCTGTTGATTTGGTGTTACTCTTTTTCAGGCTGGATACAGAGGGACATTAAACTGAATTTTTATTTTATTTTATTTATTTTTTTAAAGATTTTATTTATTTGAGAGAGGGAGCGCAGGGTGAGCAAGAGAGAGCACGAGTGGTGGGGGAGGGGCAGAGGGAGCAGAAGAAGCAGGCTCCCCACTGAGCGGGGAGCCAGATGAGGGGCTCCATCCAGGACCCTGGGATCATGACCTGAGCTGAAGGCAGACACTTAAAACAACTGAACCACCCAGGTGCCCCTGACTTATTTTAAATTAAGCGTTTCCTAATTGTGTACGGATGTACTTGTCGACTGCTGAAGTAGATATGGTGGGGAAAGAAAACTTCAGAAACACATTCTCTACTTGCTTTTAAACTTGTGTTTATGAATAGTCTTTCCTTAGAACAAACTATAAGACTATTATTTGTTTTGAATGCAATTTTATTTCTTTTAAAGGGTTTTATTTTTAAGATTTTATTTGTTTATTTGTCAGAGAGAGAGACCGAGAGAGAGCATGTGTGCACAAGCAGAGGGAGTAGCAGGCTCCCTGCTGAGCAAGGAGCCCGATGTGGGGCTCGATCCCAGGACCCTGGGATTATGACCTGAGCTGAAGGTAGACACTGAACAACTGGGCCACCCAGGTGTTCCTTGAATGCAATTTCAATATACACTATAACTGATGTGAGATTTAAAACTGCTGAGTGATTGATGGAACCGTATCTGTAGGAAGATGCTAGGTACATATAGATAGTTGGGTAAATATCACTGAGTTGAATGTTACAGGTTTTTTTTTTTTTTCCCAGCCATTTTTTCCCTTGGTTTGGTTTTGGTTTTCATGCCCTTTTTCTCTGTGTGTATGTGTGTGTTTAATTTTATTTTTAATTAATTTCTACACCCGTGTGGGCTTGAACTCACAATCCCAAGATCAAGAGTCACACACTCCACTGACTCAGCCAACCAGGTGCCGGTATATATATATATTTTTAAATGAGGGACATTTGTGTGTGGATTCTATATGTTATGAAACATTACTAATAGGCCATCTGAAGCAGACTTTGTTACTTTCAGGTTTTTTTTTTTTTTTTAAAGATTTATTCATTTATTTTTGAGAGAGAGAGCAAGCATGAGCAGGGGGAGGGTGGTAGAGGGAGAAGCAGACTCCCCGCAGATGTGGACTGATCCCAGCACCCCTGGATCATGACCTGAGCCGCAGGCAGACACTTAACCGACTGAGCGACCCAGGCGCCCCTACTTTTAGGTTTTGATGTAAATTTGCAGAAGTCAATGGAAATAGGTATAGGGGATATTATTTGAAGTAGAGGCAATAATTATTTTCTTCTCTACTTATGTTTTAAAATGATCTTCAGATGATTTAGAATTTCAGGGATCTTGCTGAAAGCTAATAAATCTCCAGTGTTACTTAGAAATACATGCAATTATAACCTGAAACCATAAAAGTCCTAGAAGAGACAATAGGCAGTACTTTCTCTGACATTGGCCTTAGCATTTTTCTAAATATGTCTCCTAAGGCAGGGGGAATAAAAGCAAAAATAAACAATTGGAGCTACATCAAATTAAAAAGCTTCTGTACAGCAAAGGAAACAATTAACAAAACTAAAACACAGCCTACTGAATGGGAGAAGATAGTTGCAAATGATGCATTTGATAAAGTGTTAGTATCCAGAATATGTAAAGAATTTATACAGCTCCACATCAAAAAACCCAAATAATCCAATTTAAAAATGGGCAGATGGTATGAACAAACTTTTTTTTTTTTTTAAGATTTTGTTTATTGGATGCCTGGGTGGCTCGGTCATTAATAGTTTGCTTTGGGCTCAGGTCATAATCCCAGGGTCCTGGGATTGAGTCCCACATGGGGCTATTTGCTCTGTGGGGAGACTGCTTCTCCCTCTGTTTGCCACTCCCCCTGCTTGTGCTCTCTCTATCTCTCTCTCTGATAAATAAATAAATAAATAAATAAATAAATAAATAAATAAATAAAATCTTTAAAAAGATAAATAAAAAAATAAAGATTTTATTTATTTATTTGAGAGAGAGAGTGAGAGATCAATCACGAATAGGGGAGAGTGGTAGAGGGAGAAGCAGACTCCCCGCTGAGCAGGGAGCCCAAAGTAGGGCTCGATCATGACCTGAGCTGAAGGCAGATGCTTAACCAACTGAGCCACCCAGGCACCCGTGAACAGACATTTCTCCAAAGAAGACATCCAGATGGCCAACAGACACATGAAAAGATGCTCAAAATCACTTATCATTAGGGGAATGCAAATCAAAACCACAATGAGATATCACCTCACAGCTGTCAGAATGACTAAAATAAAAAACACAAGAAATAACAAGTGTTGGCTAGGATGTGGAAAAAAAGGAACCCTCATGCACTGTTGGTGGGAATGCAAGCTGATACAGCCACTCAGTAAAACAGTATGGAGGTTTCTCAGAAAATTATATATAGAATTACCATATGATCCAGTAACTCCATGACTGGGTATTTATGAAATATGAAAACACTAATTTGAAAAGATATATTCACCCCTCTGTTAATTGCAGCATTATTTATAACAAGATATGGAGGCAACCCAAGTGTCCGTTGATAGATGAATGGATAAAAAAAGATATGTATACATACAATGGAATATTACTCAGCCATGAAAAAGAGTGAACTCTTGTCATTTGCAACAACATGGATGGATCTAGAGCGCATGATGTGAAGTGAAATAAGTTAATTAGAGAAGGACAAATACCATATTATTTCACTGGTGTGGGATTTAAGAAACAGAACAAATGAACAAAGAAAAAAAGGGAAAAAAAAAGACGTACATATAGAGAACAAACTTTTGGTTACCATAGGGGAAGTCGGTGGGGGGGATGGTGAAATAGGCAAGGGAGATTAAGAGTACATGTATTGTGATGAGCACTGAGTAATGTATTCTATTTTTTTTTTTTAAGAATTTATTTATTTAGGGGGCGCCTGGGTGGCTCAGTCGTTAAGCATCTGCCTTCAGGTCAGGGCGTGATCCCGGCGTTCTGGGATCGAGCCCTGCATCAGGCTCCTCCCTGGGAGCCTGCTTCTTCCTCTCCCACTCCCCCTGCTTATGTTCCCTCTCTCGCTGGCTGTCTCTCTCTCTCTCTGTCAAATAAATAAATAAAATCTTAAAAAAAAAAGGATTTATTTATTAGAGAGAGAGAGAGAATGAACAGGGGGTGGGAGGGACAGAGGGAGAGAGATAAGCTCCCCAATGAGCAGGGAGCCCAATGCAGGACTCGATCTCAGGACTCTGGGATCATGACCTGAGCCGAAGGCAAAAGATTAACTGACTGAGCCACCCAGGCGCCCCAGGGTAATGTATGCTTGAATCACTATATTGTACACCTGAAACTAATATAACACCGTATATTTATTATACTGGAATTAAAATAACATAAAAATTTTTAAAAAGAAAAAAATACATGTAATTCCAAGAAGATAAGGTGATGAAGGCTATTATTTAAATTCTTGTACATTGAAGAGAAACTTTGGAATAGTTCATATAAACACATGGTATAGAATTTATAAAGTTCGGTGCTCCTGGATGGCTCAGTTGGTTGGGCGTCTGCCTTCGGCTCAGGTCATGATCCCCGGGTCCTGGGCTCAAGCCCCGTGTTGGGCTCCCTGCTCAGTGGGGAGTTTGCTCTCCCTCTCCCTCCGCCCCTCACCCCCACTCATGCTCTCTTGCTCAAATAAATTAAAATAAAAAAGAATTCATAAAGTTCAAAAGGCCATTTACAGAAGTGAAAAGTAAGTTTTCTTCAACCCCTGTCCCATACTATTTTACTGCCCTGGAGGTAACCATTATTACTAGTTTGTTATGTTCCTTCCAGAGATCAAAGTGTACTTTAAAATTAATACTCTTATTGTTTTAGTAAGTGTTGTCCTTTTAAATATAGCACAGTCTAGCGATATTTTTTGCAACCTTTATTATAACTTTACTTTGCAATTATGGTTGCAGTGCAAATTACATGTCAGTCCTGGAAATGTCTTGAAATAAGCTTTTTGGCTGTGCAGTTTTATCCTGTTGTTTTTAGAAACACGGGGTTTTGTTTTGTTTTAAATTGTGCCCTTTTGAAGTAAAAGAGAATCTAAGTGGAAAAAATTTTTTGGGAACAACACGGGTAATTTGAATATTCATTCCTCAGTGATAGATTTTCAGCTAAATATCTTTTATTCTTTGCTTTGTAGTTGGCTATATGTCTTATAAATATTATATGTTCTCTTCCCATGTAGGCATTTAGCCAAAAAAATTTTTAGCCTTACTAGTTACAAAAGTAATTGAGCCTGGCCAATGTGTCAGTTGAAAATATAGTAGTCCCCACTTAGCTGCGTTTTCAGATTTCACGGTTTCAGTTACCTGCAGTCATCTGTGGTCTGGAAGCAGTTGATCCTCCTTCTGACATACCGTCAGTAGTTCAATAGTAGCTTAACAATACGTTACAGTGCCTACATCACTCGCTTCATCTCCTCACGTAGGCCTTTTATCATTTCTCATCTTTATCTCACAGGAAGGGTGAGTATAGTATAGTATTTTGAGAGAGAGAGAGAGACACCATATTCACATAACTTTTATTACAGTATAATTATTCTATTTTATTATTAGTTATTGTTGGTAATCTTTTTACTGTGCCTAATTTATAAATTAAACTTGATCACAGATATGTATGTATCAGAAAAAACGTGTACCTAGGGTTCAGTACTCTCCGGTAGGGTTTCAGGCATCCACTTGGAATATGTCCTCTGCATAAGCAAGACAACTGTATAAAGGAAGCAAGTTGCAGTAAAGGGCTTTTATTGTGTGAAACACAATGCAAAACTATGGTTAATTTTTGTGAACTTGGCATGTATAGTATTTTTCCCTAATCTTTTTTTTTTTAAAGATTTTATTTATTTATTTGACAGAGAGAGAGAGAGACAGCCAGCGAGAGAGGGAACACAAGCAGGGGGAGTGGGAGAGGAAGAAGCAGGCTCATAGTGGAGGAGCCTGATGTGGGGCTCGATCCCAGAATGCCAGGATCACGCCCTGACCTGAAGGCAGATGCTTAACGACTGAGCCACCCAGGCGCCCCTCCCCCTAATCTTTTTTTTTTAAGGTGTTGAACTTTATTTTTTAAATTTTTAAAAAAGATTTTATTTATTTATTTGACAGAGAGAAAGAGAGAGAGCACAAGTAGGCAGAGCGGCAGGCAGAGGGAGAGAAAGAAGCAGGCTCTCTGCTGAGCAGGGAGCCCTGTGTGGGGCTTGATCCCAGGACCCTGGGATCATGACCTGAGCCAAAGGCAGATGCTTAACCGACTGAGCCACCCAGGCACCCCTTTTCCCCTAATCTTTAGTGTTATGTTTCTGTTAACCTCTGTGGTAAAAGTTGTTTCTGTTGAGGAACTAAAAGAAATCTCATTAAAAAAATGAGATTAGGATATTGGAATCATGAATGAGCCTATAAAAGTCTTTGTAAATATTTTTTATATTTCACCAAAACAAAATAATAAAGACATTTTAGTATAGTAAGAGAGATTTAAAAATCTTAAAATGGTAATAATGGATTCTGGGTTATTTCCTTTCTTTATTACTTATTTGCTAACAACTTTTCAAAAGTGAGATAAGTTGGAAGTTTTAGGGTTTTTTTGAAACAACATGTAAACTTCTGCTTTATTGAAGGTATTATACAAACTGTGAGGCGCTGTGTGTGTGTGTGTGTGTGTGTGTGTGTGTGTATCCATCTTAAGAGCCAGTGTGCATTTCTAATCTTATGACTCAGAGTTCTTAACCTTCTTGATCTCCATTTCATACTTCCTTTTGGGTCTCACTATAGTCCTGAGGTACATAGTACCTGGAAGCTGGAGACAGAAGAGGCTTTACATGACCTTTTCTCACTTACTCCATTTGCTATCTCAGAGTAGCTATGTTCTCATTCCCTCGCAACAAGAGGGTTATTGTGTAATCCCCTCAGTGGATAATTAGCGCACTGGAACTCGAGGTATTCCAGCTTGCCTCCACAGTCTGTCTTATGTGTGTCCCTGTTCTTGTCCTACAACATAAGTCCAACGCAGCCCTTTGTCTCAGCTTCCTTTATTTCCCCAGGGATTCATTTCATAAGTCTATTTTTCTACTCTGCTTTCTGCTTTATTTCCTTCTTCTCATTGTACCTTCAGGTTCCCTTTTTCTTTTTTAATTCAAAATCTGTGTTCACTTGAAACTGCAATTCTCAGCAATTAATTAACTATGGAAAGGTATTTAAGAGTAAATCTGCATATAGTTGAATTTCGTAAATGAAGAGATCTTGTGATTAGGGAGACATTTCTGCAATACTGGAAAAACTAATTTTTTCATCTTAAGGTTCTTCTGTGCCTTCTATACCTTTTGCTTCTGTAAGAATAATCACCTTTGTCTGGTAATCAGGTATGTTTGATTTGGACCAGGAGAGTGGTGTATGCGAACGTGGTGTACCAGCCGTGCTCCAACACGTGCTGAACGGTGTTGAAGGTATTACATGTCGTTGCATAAGCAGCTCTGGGAGGGTGGAGCGCTACCTGCCTTGTCAGGCAGCACATCCCATCCATTCTTTCAGCTCATAGGGTGATGGATGTGGGGTTACGGTTTTGTTGTTTTTGTTCCTGTACAGAATGGATGGCTAACATATCTTTGTTGACTGACTACGGTAGAGCCAGTACTTCAGAACTGGTCCTGTAAAGAGGGGAAGTTACTAAAACTTTTTGGGTATTTATGAGAAAGGTAGAGTTTTGAGATTATTTTGAGGATGTGGGTGTGGTAATTGGAGGTGAGAGGCTGGAGATGGGGAGACCAATTGGGGAGAATCTGTGAAAGTTGATGACTTAGTTGATGAGTGCTGGACTGGGATGGTGGCAGTGGGAATCAAAACAGATATTCCCTACCCTTATAGAGCTCTAGTCTTTTTGTTTTTTTTAAAGATTTTATTTATTAATTTGACAGAGAGAAACAGCCAGCGAGAGAGGGAACACAAGCAGGGGGAGTGGGAGAGGAAGAAGCAGGTTTACAGCGGAGGAGCCTGATGTGGGGCTCGATCCCACAACGCTGGGGTCACGCCCTGAGCCGAAGGCAGACGCTGAACGACTGCGCCACCCAGGCGCCCCAGTAGAGCTTTAGTCTTTTGAATGATACAGACCCAGCAAACTGTCAATTCAAGTATAGTGAGATAAAGAAAGTACACAATTCACCTAAGACTTGTGGGATCTATTCATAACACTTGCCTGTAATGAATTATTTTATTGTTGGCTGCAACTATAGTGATTTTTAAGATCAAGTCTATCATTTTTGTCTATTTATTAATTGTCATTCTTGTGTAAAGACGAGTGTTCTTTTTATTTTTTATTTTTTTAAGATTTTATCTATTTATTTGACAGAGAGAGAGGGAACACAAGCGGGGGGGAGTGGGAGAGGAAGAAGCAGACTTCCTGCTGAGCAGGGAGCCCGATGCAGGGCTTGATCCCAGAACGCTGGGATCATGACCTGAGCCGAAGGCAGACACTTCATGACTGAGCCACCCAGGCGCCCAAAGACGAGTGTTCTTTTTAAATTAAACTTTCACCAAAAAAAAAAAGTGCTGGGCACACAGAGGAGGGGAACCTATCTAGCCTATGGGGAGGATTGGAGGAGTTAGGTTAGAGAATCCTTCTAGAAGAAGAGACATTTGTCACTGACTTTAAGGGATATGTCATACTCGTCTATAAGAACATCCACGATGACAGATACAGAAAATAAGTCCCTTGGAAAAACAGGAAAAAGTGTCAGGAAAGAGCACTAGTTGGGGAGTCAGGAGACCTGTCTGTGCTCTGATACTTGTGTAGCCATGGGAAGTCACTTCTTGCTGGGCTTCAGTTTCCTCCTTTGTAAAATGTGGAGTACCAGGTGAGGTCTTTGAGGGTTGGCCTTCTAATTTAACTATGTTAGCTTGATGTGTTTACCACAGCCATATCCTGTTGAGTATTTGCTCTGCTGCAGCTCTTTGTTGGAGTCTCAGAAGGGAGAATGGGACCTGTTACTGAGGACAGGGTGCCCTGTTTTCCCAGCATTACATTCTCTGGTTAGCTGTAAGCTGATAGAACAGCTCATTCAGTGGAGAGAGGAGTTGGCCTTGGGGGTCTGAATTAGACTTAGTAATAGGACAAACTGTATGTAAAAGAGGTACAAGAAGAGGAGAGTCCATGATTTTGTTGTTAAAGGAATGATGGTACCAAAGTTAGCATCAGGGTGAGAAGCCTGTTTTGGGGAAAAAGGTGATGAATTCTTCTTTGTGTTTTTTTTGGATGTGAGGCAAATTTAGTGTAGAAACCTCTAGAATTAGTTAGGGATATAAATCAGAGTTCAGTTGAGAGGGAAAGACCAGAAGATCTGAGAGTTATTAGAATAGAGGTAACTTAATATTGTCAGAATAAAAGCATTCTTGAAGAAGAGAGTAAGGAGAAAGAATTCAGGGCTGAAAATTGAGCTTTGGTAGAGGTGCCTTTGTGGGATCACCTTCCTCACCCCTCATTCTCCTAAGGAGAATAACCAAAAGGAAGGGAATGATCCAGAATGCCAAGTGCCAGCAGCTTGGGAGAATGACTTGTTCAGAAGGTGTCTGTCCCGTGTTGGGTTCTCCAGGAAGCAGATGGTGAGACAGAGTTGGGAGTGCAAAAGGGCTATTGAGAAGAAACACCTATGGTGGGGAAAAAGAGAGGAAGCAGGATTGGGAAAAGGAGCTGTCAAACTGTGATACGGACTTGACAAAACTAGAAGCAAATGTTACCACCATCTTGCTCAGTCATTGGCTGAGGACCCTAAGGTAAAATAGCTGGAGGCTCTCAGCTAACTACAGTCCTCGTAGCTGGGCAGCATTTCTGTTCTTGAGGTACATCTCTGTGTCTGCCATAGAATCCTTTTGAGAAAGCAATTTCATGAGCTTGATAGGGATGGCAATCCTATTATGGAGACCATAAGGAGACAGAGTGGTCAGAAGAGGGGGCAGCAAAGATAAACCTCAGATTTGTGATTTTTATTATCACTTTGGGTATGTACTGTGACTTCAGATTTTCTTTTGGAGTAGAGTGTACTAAATTGAACTACGTAATTTTTCTCTCTTGTTATGGAGTTCTCTCTCACACTTGTTAATTCTGAGTCCTTTCCTCAAAAATCTCTACTTGTATTTTGAGGAACTGGATTGCTTTACTGGACCTCAGGTCAGATGAGTCACGCCTGCTAGTTCTGGTGGTGTGAATAACTAATGGAGATACTGGTTTTTACTCTAAAAGTGATCTGAATTAGAGATTCCAATTAAACAAAAATTCTCTCAGTGGAATATCGTGGTAGTACAGTGAAGTAAATTTAGAGATCTAGATAAAGATGATGGAGAAGCAAGCTAAATTAGAGAGAGAGATAAGAAAATTCTGAAATAGGGCTCATTTAGCAAATGTTTGTTGAACATCAGGCACTTTATTGGGTTTTGGTGTTGCACAGTTGGATAATATAGACCTTCCCTTTATGAATTACAAAGTAGTGGGAGAGATAGGTGCAGACACTTACTGGAGTTAAATCTTTTTATACATGATTTATCTTCTTAAAGATATTTGTTTATGCTGTAGTCCAGTGGAGACTGGAATCTAAGGAAGTTGTCCCAGATTGGGAGCCCATCATGTGGCTTCTTCAAGAGGCATGGCAAAGCATAGTTCTTTGTGGATGACTGAACTGAGTTAGTTTCATCACCTCTATATTCCTACAGTGCTCTCTTCATATTTTGTAATTTTATTGGTGTTCTCTAGCTGGAACCCCCAGACATATTTAATTTCTAAATTTTCCGTAGATATAAAAGCTTCACTTTTTCTGATTATAAAGATAATACGTAGAATATTCAAACAACACATTGAAGTATAGAGGCAAAGGTAAAAGTACCCAAAATTCTACCACCAAGGGCAGATGCAATTAACTTTTCAGTGAATATCTTTCTAACATCTTTTGTCTCTCTTCCACCCCTTTTTCGTCCCTCTCCTTACGCTGTACACATACACACATGCATGCACACTGTTGCATATACACAAACATATATATCCTTCTATATAAATGGGACTGTGTTTCATATGATTTTGTAACCTTTTTTTTTTCTTTTTTCTTTTTTTAAAAGATTTTTTTTTTTTTTTAAAGATTTCATTTATTTATTTGACAGAGATAGAGACAGCCAGCGAGAGAGGGAACACAAGCAGGGGGAGTGGGAGAGGAAGAAGCAGGCTCATAACGGAGGAGCCTGATGTGGGGCTCGATCCCACAACATCGGGATCACGCCCTGAGCCGAAGGCAGAGGCTTAACTGCTGTGCCACCCAGGCGCCCTCAAATAAAATATTTTTAAAAAATAATACAAATATATATTAAATAGCAAATGATAAAGATAATAACTAACCTTTTCATAATACTTACTACATGCCACGCATTACTACTAATTCCTTCTAGCAGTCCTACGAATAAAGTACCATTTTTTTTTTAAGATTGTATTTATTTATTTGACAGAGAGAGACAGCCAGCGAGAGAGGGAACACAAGCAGGGGAGTGGGAGAGGAAGAAGCAGGCTCATAACGGAGGAGCCTGATGTGGGGCTCGATCCCACAACATCGGGATCACGCCCTGAGCCGAAGGCAGAGGCTTAACTGCTGTGCCACCCAGGCGCCCCTTTTTAAAAGATTTTTTGACAGAAAGAGAGAGAGCAGAAGCAGGGGGAGAGGGAGAAGTAGACTCCCAGCTGAGCAGGGAGCCTGATGTGGGGCTCGATCCCAGGACTGTGGGATCATGACCTGAGCCAAAGGCAGACGCTTAACCAACTGAGCCACCCAGGCGCCTCTGTAACCTATTTTCTTAAAGACGTGTTAAGGTCATCTTTCCATATCACTGCTCATAGATACAGACAATATTCTTAATAATGGCTTTGAACGATTTACTGTGTTGATGCACCATGTTTTATTTAACTACTTTCCTATTCTTAGATATTTGAGATGTTTAGATGTTTTCAGCCAGGGACGCTGCTAAACAGCCTGCAATGTGTAAGATACACCTCCCCCTGGCTCCCTAAACAAAGAATTATCTGATCTAGGGGCGACTGGGTGGCTCAGTCCGTTAAGTGTCTGACTCTTGGTCTTGATCTCAGTGTCGTGAGTTCAAGCCTGTGTTGGGCTCCATGCTGGGCATGGAGCCTACCTGACAAAAAAAAAAAAGAAAAGAAGTCTGAAAAAAAAATATCTGGTCCAAAATGTCAGTAGGGATGGAGAAGACCTGCTCTATTCCTTCTCCAGTGTTGGGTGGTGGCTATCTTCACTCCCCTGTATCTGTTCAAATGCCAGGTATTGTTACTCAAGCAAAAAGTAATAGCTGTTTTAGTTTGCATTATTTTGATTACTAGTGAGGCTTAGCATCTTTTTCTATATTTATTAGCCGTCAGTTTCTTTTACACATTTCCCATTCATGTCCGTTGTCCATTTTTTTATTAGGTGCTCATCTTTTTTTTTTTTTTTTAATTTATAAGAGTAATTTGAATATTGGAGCTATCAGCCTTCTTTTGTTTGTTTCTTTGTGGTGTCTCTTTTTAAAGGGAAATTTAAAAAAATGTTGTCAATTTTATTGATATTTTCTGTTTGATTTCTGAAGAGGGCTAAGTTGATTAATTGCCTGAAATAACTTATTAAAGGTGGTTCATTTAGAATGAAATCCAGTGGCATTTACTGTAGGTAGTTTAATGGCATATAGTCTGTAGAGAACATCACAACAGGTGGTTTTGATTAAGGTATCCGGTCTTAATCTGTCCGTACGTGTTGGGCTCCTGTGAAGAATATAGAATACAACTATTGGGCAAGTTTCCGTCCCTCACTGAGCTGCAGTTAGGTATTTGAGATACTGCTAGCATATGAAACAATTCATTTAAATGCTGAGTAGGAGTTCAGTGGACAGGAGGGCCAGTAAAGGTTTCCTAGAGTTAATGGAGAATGACCCAGTCTTGAAGGATGTAACTAGGCACAAGGGAATGTTTCTGGCACCCCATTTTTGTGAGACAGGCAGATAGGAGACTTGGGTTCTCATCGCTGTTTTGTTATTAATCAGTGTATGACTTAGAGCAAGTCTCAGGCCCCAGTCTTTTTATCTATGAAATAAGGAGACAGGAGTAGGATATTTCCTAAGATTGTTGTCATTAGTAAAATATAGTTCTACTGTTAAAAGAGAATTTTCTAGGGATTTGTTCAGCATTTATAGAAATTCTGCCTTCTGGATAGCATGTGAGGTGCTGTGGGAATGCAAGGATAGGTAAGACATGGGCCATTCTTTCAGACATTCACAATCTTGGGAGAGGAAAATCATGTGTGGTAGTGTAAAATAAAAAGTACAGAGTGCTTGGGAAATGCAGAGTGAGGAAAGACCACCTTGATTTTCGGTGGTGGAGGCTTCTGAAAGGGATAGCATTTATGTTAGGTAGAAATGGAGGTATAGGGGTGGTTGGAGCAAAGGCCTGGAGCGAAGAGGTATGGTACAGGGTCTGTGTATGGTACAGTGAGTAAACTTGTCCGGTGGGCTTCGTATGTTTGGTACAGAGGGGTAGGAAGAAACGCTAGAAAACTAAAGAGGGCCTGACTTGTCGAGTGACTTAAATAGAGGGCTGAGATACTTACTTGGTTTTTACTTCCGTAGGCTTTTGATGAATTTTAGATGAGGGAATAATGTGATATTAGTAGCGTTTTAAGATTAATTTGGTAAGGGGCGCCTGGGTGGCTCAGTCGTTTAAGCATCTGCCTTTGGCTCAGGTCATGATCCCAGAATCCTGGGATCGAGCCTCACATTGGGCTCCCTGCTCAGCGGGGAGTCTGCTTCTCCCTCTGCCTCTACTACTCCCCCTGCTTGTGCTCTCACTCTGTCTCTCAAATAAATAAATAAAATCTTTTAAAAGATTATTTGGTAAAAGCGTCTAGGATGGTAATTGCATTTAGGGACTGAATCAACATTGACTTGGAGATTTCTGAGGCTGAATACAATGAAGATAATTTAAGAGAAAGCAAGCAAGACTTAAATAGTGATAAGCCGGATGAAAAGGTATTGTCAGGACAGGGAAAATGACTCTATGTGGTAGGGGCAGGACTTCTATGAAGACAATGCTCTTAAGGCAGGGCAAGGTACTGGTAGGAAATTGGTCATTCTGGTTCATTGTTAAGAAGAGTTTTCTGGTAATTCGCCATTAGCTTGAAATTTTATAAATCAGACAGGAATTTTCTTTTTTTTTTTAAAGATTGCTTATTATGAATTATAATTCTATAATTGTGTTCGTTCAGATAAGCTTGTTGGAATAGAGATCCCCACCCCCCTTTTCTTCAGTGTTGAAGTTTGCCCATTACGCACATCCTGTAAAGGGAAACTGTGTGACTTGTGGGAGGGCACGTTTCAGAGAACCTTTATAATCTCTACATCTTTGGGAGAGAGGAGGGTAGACATTATGCACTCATGTGTGTTAATATACTGTTTAGTTGTTCATCATCCTTGATTTTGTTTTCATGATAGTTGGAGTAAAATGCTTAAAAAGGATAAATGGCAAACCACTGAACAGAACAGACCAACGAACAGGGCTCATGCAGCTAATTAGTCATCTCTTGTCAGCAAAGGTCCTGCAGAGGCAATAGTAGAGAGATGGGTTGTTGGCATGGATATGGATCTTTTATTGTAGTAACAATAGTTTATTCTTCAAGTCGGGGGAATGAGAGCAAAGTTGCTTAGCAATCATGTGGGCGCCGAAAGAATGGCCTTTGGAGGAGCAGGCATTTGAAGTGGGATAAATTCAACTTTTTTGAGAAACTTGCCAACACTCTGATTAGAGTGATTCAGGGGCAGTCCTTATACAAATCAAGAACTTGCAGCTCTCTTTCCTCCTGATTGCTTTTGTCCTGATCTGCTTTCCAGCTTCCTCATTTGGAGAGGCTAGTGTCTCTTGGAACTGGTTCCCCCAAAGGTGGGTGCTAGCAGATGGGGGCTTCCTGAGAGAGAATGGTCCCAGAGTTCTAGGAATATCTCGTTCTTCGCCACTGGATTTAACTTGGCTCCACAAAATAGTGCCAGCCTTCTTATTGGGTCCTGGAGAACTGACTGAGTAGGGTTAGGGGAGCACCAGTCCATCACTGCACCCTATCTACAACATGCATACATGGCCGCGGGGTCATAGGGCTCTCTGTTCTTCCAGAAAAAGAGGGAAAGTGGCACATGTGGAAAGGGCATCAGAGCAGGAGGCTTGGGTTCTAGTCCCAGTTTTATTACACATAAAATTCTATGATTTGGGGCACATCTCCTAATCTCTGACTCAGCCTCTACATCTGTAAAATAGCAATAATACCTACTTTTCCCAGGGGCAAGACTAAAACCAACTAAAGGATGATGCAAGTCTACTCTGAAAAGCATAACCTACTGTACAAGCTTATGGAATGTTTACTTCTTGTTAATAGTTTATATTCTGGCCTTTAAGATTTTGGCTTCTTTATACATTTTATTTTTTATTAAAAAAAACTTGAGATACTGTTTAAGCTTTTAAAAAATTGCTGATGATTTTTTTTTTTAAGTTTTTATTTATTTATTTGAGAGAGAAAGAGACCACAAGAGCACGGGCAGAAGGAGAAGCAGACTCCTCACTGAGTGGGGAGCCCAATGCGGGGCTCAATCCCAGGACCCTAAGATCATGACCTGAGCTGAAGGCAGACACTTAACTGAGCCACCCAGGCGCACCCGCCTCCCACCTTTTTAAAAGATTTTATTTATTTATGCTGATAAAAATTTTTGAAAAGTTTTAAAGATAGCACACTTGTTTTGTTCTCTTTTAGTATCAAAACCTGTTCAGATATCTGTTACTCAGTTTGTTATTTTGTTTGATGAAGAATTACCCATTCTAAGCCGTATTTTGTTTGATGAAGAATTACCCATTCTAAGCCGTATTAACAATGAAAAAAGCTGAATTTATGATCAAATTATAGCTCTTTTGCTGAATTCATAAAATGAGTTCGGGTTGACAGTTAAGGATTGGGCTTTAAAAAATTTTTTTTTTAGAAGCAGGTTTAACACCTTATTCTGCAGTGAGGATGCTGAGACTGAGCAAATAGGTAGCAAAACATTTAACCATTATAAAACGGTAAGTGGCAAACCACTGAACAGGAACAGACTGCATGAGCAGGGCTGGCGCTCAGATCTCCTCTAGGTCCTTATTACTATTAAGTACTGTCTCCCTCACAGTTTAACAAATAAAGATAAAGGCAGTTAAGAAAATTGTCACTGAGTTCAGCTATACCTCTGTTTAACAGAAGTGCTGTTTAATTGTCCAAGGCCGAAGTCTAGAGTTCAGTTCTAAACCATCTTTAGTAGGATCACTGAATTGAGCTAAGCACCTACACATACAAAGAACATTGTTGACTTTAGAGAACTAAAACCATGATGTTCTTATTACTAGAGAGTGTTGGACCTGGGATTACAAAACGCGAATTCTAGTCTCAGTTCTGCTAAGTAACCTTAGTTAAAAACAAAACAAAACATATTTTATCTCTTCGAGCCAGTACTCACCATCTATAAGATGAGGAGGATGACACTATGGCACCCAAAGCCCCTGCCAGGCCTTCAGTGGAAAGGTCTGTGAAACCTGAAGGTAGGGAAGGAGGGGTGTGGGAGAGATTGGTGTCTCCTTTTTGTCCTCTGAGGTGTTTGCATTAAGCAGCTACTTTTCTCATGTTATTCCGCTATCTAAAAGCCTGCCAATTGCCCTTTCCTGTCCAAAAAGCTCTCATTATTTTAAGGCCTAGGTTACATTTCACTTCCTCTATGAAGTCACTTTATCACACATTGTTTCTCTTTTCTGAACTCACTGATTGTCCTTACATCTCACTTATCTGTTAATCATGGTACACTGCTGTGGAATATGCCTTCCTTTTATACCTATCTCTAGAGAGTAGATTAATGTAAAAGAAAAAATATAGACTTCAAAGATAGATTTAGCTGTGTGATTTTAGGTCAGCTGCTTTTTAAAAAATACATGTTTAATTTTTTAAATAGGTAGAACATTTTCGAATAGGTACAATTTTTTTCAAACTTAAGAAAAAGGGGAGGTGCAGTGAAAAGTCTTCTACCTCAGGTCTACCACCAAGGTAGTCTTTCCCCTACTGTTATTAGTTTCTTATATATTCTGCTAGAGTTTCTTTCTTTCTTTCTTTCTTTCTTTCTTTCTTTCTTTCTTTTTCTCTTTCTGAAACAGAACCTTTATTTATTTTATTTATTTTAATTTTTATTTATTTGTCAGAGAGAAAGAGAGCACACAGTTGGGGGAGTGGCAGGCAGAGGGCGAAGCAGGCTCCCTGCCGAGCCAGGAGCCCCATGTGTCACTTGATCCCAGAATCCTGGGATCATGACCTGAGCTGAAGGCAGATGCTCGACCGACTGAGCCACCCAGGCGCCCCTCTGCTAGAGTTTCTTATTTTTCATTTTCTTTTTCTTTTACATAAAAGATGGCACACTAAACATAATCTTAAGCATATTGCTTTTTTCACTTAACTTATCTTGGAGATATTTTCATATTACCACACAGTGAACTCTTTATTGTTCTTAACGTTTTATGAATGCACCATAATTTAATCAGTGGTTGGGAATTTTTACTTGATTGAAATCCCAAATGATTTCAGATTTGAATGACCTTTGAGCCTTATCTGAGAAAATTGCTCCTTATTTCTCTAAACTTGTATTTCTGTAGTACATTATAGGTTTTAAGCACTTTACGGTCTTGAAGTTGATCCTCACAAAACCTCTTTGGAAGTAGGTGATTACTCTGTAAGTTTTACTAGGTAAATAGAGAAAGGAAATATCTATTTAGGTTTTTGCTGACTGTGGTGCAAGATTCTTCAGCAAAAGCTCTACCGTGCGCTTTTCATGTGCTCTACTATTGGCAACTAGAGGTTTTGCTTGAGAAACACAGCCTGCTTTGTAGGGGCTGATAAAAGTCTTCATTACTTCATTTATAACCATTTGTGAATTTACTTCCTTTACTTTACTTACTTCCTTAAAACCAGTAGAGCATGTAGAAAAGGATCTCCACATAAATGAAGCTTTGAGAAACAAAACAAATATAGAGAGAAGATATGCAAATATTCTTTTTATAGGTTACTTTTTTTAATCTTAAAAAATCCTAACTGAAATATGTGTGTACAGAAAAAAGTGACTTGCTTAACGGTATTGAAAGTTTCATTGAGATGAATGTGGTTCTTCAAGTGATTAAATGTGTAGGGCAGAGTATATGAGTATCAGGTGGGCCCCAGAGCCTCTTGCTGGTAATATTTTACCCTGGGATTTAACATCTGGTAAGATTCTCTGTTAAAGCCAGTACAGCCTGAGCTATGTAATTGACCTTTTTAGAATGCATGAATGAAATGGGGGGGTTTTAAGTTTTAAAATTTTCATTTAATGCAAAATGAGATTAATACTCAGACCAAATTGCTAATTGAACTGCCTGAGTGTTAAAGTATGCACTCAGGTTATGCCAAAACCAGTAATACTTTATATACGGAATGCGAATTTTCTACAGAAAACTTTCAACCATTTTGGTGACTTCTGAGATACTTTTGCAATTAATTTTTCTCCTATTTCTAAACCAGGCCCTTGATTTCTTTTCTCTTTTTGTATTTATGTTCTTTTAGACTCATGCTGAAAACGTAGCCTAGTATCCTAGAATTGTAGAGGTATTTGGACACTTAAAGATTGCTAATTAATATTTGGTACCTTTGTATATTAACTTGGCCCTTTGTGTGGAACAAGTGAGAACTCTGGAGCCCAGAGAGGTGTGATTGGCCCTGGTCACTTTGTCCAGAACCCTCGGCTGCAGCTGCCCAGTTCCATGTTCTTTCTCTTACAGCTCTATCTGATTGACACTGCTCTACTTGGGGAGAAGTTTAATTTTGGAAAACATCCTCTTGTGCTTTCCCCCTTTTTTCTTTCTAATGTGGGCCAAGTAATAAAAAACTACAAGGAATATTATAGTCACAGATATCTAAACATTTTTTTAAAGTATAGTTGACACATAGTATACATTAGTTTCAGGTGTACGGAGTGGTTCAACTTCTCTATATGTTATGCTGTGCTCACCACAAGCATAGCTACCGTCTGTCACCATACACGCTATTACAGTGTCATTGACTGCATTCCCTATGCTGCTCCCTTTATTCCTGTGTAGAGTCATAGATCTTGCACGGAGCCGGCTCACTGTAGACTTGTTTGAAGTGAACCAGAACTGGGGAGGGAATGAGGTAACAACCAAGTGAGGAGCAGGCAGCCGAGCAGTACTCACCCCATATTTGTTAGCTTATTCTCCATCTTTCTCTCCCTAGCCAGGGAGCAGCCGGTTGTGTTCAGACAGTGAAGCTGCCATGTGTTGGTTAGCGGGTGCCTTTAAACTACTTTCTTTCCCCCTTAGGTCCTTTCCCACAACCTGTGCACGGTGCTGAAGGTTCCACATGACCCTGTTGCCCTTGAAGAGCACTTCAGGGATGATGATGAAGGGCCTGTCTCCAATCAGGGCTACATGCCGTATTTAAACAAGTTCATTTTGGAAAAGGTATGCTTTTAATGTCTTTTTGCTTATAACGTTGTTTAATTTGCACATTTCAGGTGGGCCCCAGAGCCTCTTGCTGGTAAGCTCAGTAAGGAGTTCGGGTGTGAGGCATCAGGAGAATAAATCGGAAAGGAAAGAAAGAATGGGAGACTGACATTTCCTATTTCTTCCTCTTCTCTACTGTCTTCTAAAACTTGGTTTGGTATTTTACAACTTGGCTCATTTTTTGAGATTAAGAGCTGTATTTTGTCTTCTCAGGGTGCTTTTTTTTTTCCTTCTAAATTCTGGTTCCACATATACTGGCAATAATTGTTAAAACATGGGTATGTTAGGGTAAAATGTGAATACCAAAGGTGATGTTAATTATCTTTACTAAATAGCTGTTGAACAGCAAAGTTTTCATCATAGACTTTCCAGGGTACCACTCAGATGCTTCCTCTGGGGTAAAGATGCTGCAAAGACCTATTATGTGTTTGGAAGCCAAATATAACCTATTGGCATTGCTGCCATGTTCAGTTTCTCTTTTGGTTTGGATAATTAAAAATTGACATAAGAAGGTGTTGAATTTAATGTACTTCTGTTTCTTTTCAGAAGAAAATAATCTAAACTGATGGCATCTTCAAATAATTTTAAAAAATTGGTGATTAAAAAATTATTAAAGGTTGCAAATGCTTATTAAATAGGCAATTAATACAAAAATATATGAAATAAAAAGTGAATGCCTCTTTATTCTATCTAGTCTCCTCTCCAGGAGTAACCACTCTTAACAGTTTGGTGAATGTCTTTGCAGATCTTTTTAAATATATACATGCAGGGGCACCTGGGTGGCACAGCGGTTAAGCGTCTGCCTTCGGCTCAGGGCGTGATCCCGGCGTTCTGGGATCGAGCCCCACATCAGGCTCCTCTGCTATGAGCCTGCTTCTTCCTCTCCCACTCCCCCTCCTGCTTGTGTTCCCTCTCTCGCTGGCTGTCTCTATCTCTGTCAAATAAATAAATAAAATCTTTAAAAAAATAAAAAATAAAAACAAATATATACATGCAAACACACCCCTGCGTAATACATTGTGTTTTGTTTCCATATAGCTAAGATCATGCTGTACATAAAGTTCTTCAAATTGTTTTTTTTAACTGAACGATGTATTAGTATCATTTTTCCATATTGTGTACACTTAGTTTAGATATGAAAGTTATCATTTATTCACATGAATGGTGGGAAATTCCTGCTTTTGCCTATTTATGACACCAAGCATGAAATTTTTGGGTATATTTTAAAAATGCCTTTCAAAAAGTGACAGTGATACTACTTTAAAATTAAAAGTAAAATACATTTAGGGGGACCTGGCTGGCTAAGTCTTGATCTTGGGGTTGTGGGTTTGAGCCCCATGTTGGGTGTAGAGATGACTTAAATAAATAAATAAATTTAAAAAAATTTAAAAACTATATGTTCCCATCACCTAAATACCGCAACTATTTACATATTTTTTTCTACGGTTTCTTTGGATTTTTATTGCTGTATATATATATATACATTTTTTGTAATTTAGTGTCTTTATAATAGTAAAGTACAGCAATTAAAATTTACGATAAGTTAGTACTTTGGAAAATGTCAAAATGTTGGTGAGAGTTCTTTAAAAAAAATCTCATGTTTTAGGGGCACCCGGGTGGCTCAGTCGGTTGAGCATCTGCCTTCTGCTCAGGTCCTGATCCCAGGGTCCTGGGATCGAGCCCTGCGTTGGGCTCCCTGTTCAGCAGGGAGCCTGCTTCTCCCTCTGCCTGCTGCTCCCCCTGCTTGTGCTCTCTTTCTCTCTGTCAAATAAATAAATAAAATCTTAGGAAAATAAAAAATCACATGTTTTTCACAAATTTTATTGCAGAGGTTGTCAAGATTACAGTATGTTCATTTATGTAGTATTCTTTATACCTATGTCTATTATTCCATATCAGCCTCACAGTATGATTTTGTGTTTGTTTTATGTGTATATGTGTTAAATGTTTTTTAAGTATTTCCTGCGGAGATGATAACATTGCTTTGATCATGCCTAATAATTGGGGAAAAAAGAGAAATCATACTATAATGAAATGTAAGATTTAATAAGGCCCACAGAAGCCACAAATTGTGTGATTCCATTTATATGAAATGCCCCAAATAGGCAAACACATAGAGATAAAAAGTAGATTAGTGGTTGAGGGGAGGTGGGAATGGTGAGTAACTACCAATGGGCTTGTGGTTTCTTTTTGGGATGATGAAAATGTTCTAGCGTTAGATAGTGATGGTGGTTGCAAAACTTTGTGAATGTATTAAAAACTATTGAATTGTACACTTTTAAGCGCAAATTTTATGGTATGTGAATTATATTTCAATAAAAAATGTTTAGGGGTGCCTGGATGGCTCAGTTGTTTAAGCGTCTGCCTTCGGCTCAGGTCATGATCCCAGAGTCCTGGGATTGAGCCCTGCTTTGGGCTCCCTGCCCAGCGGGAAGTCGGCTTCTCCCTCTCCCTCTGCTCCTCCCCCTGCTTGTTCTCTCTCTTTTTCTCTCTCTCGCTCACCCTCTCTCTCTCAAATCTTTAAAAAAAAGTTTGAATCAAATTATTACAAGAAACTGATTTGTGAGGTCTCAGAACTGCATAGTGTGATGCTGTACTATTTTCTGGAGCTTTCCCTGGGTGCTGTTCCTTTCATTGATGAGGTAGCTCGTTTGTGTTCTGTAGTTGTGTTACAAGTAAATATGTCTTAAATTCCACAAATATTTGATGACAATCAGGGGTGCCTGGGTGACTCAGTTGGTTAAGCGTCCCAACTCTTGATTTTGGCTCAGGTTATGATCTCAAAGAGTTTTGAGTTCGAGCCCTGCCTTGGGGTCTGCACAGGGTGTGGATCCTGCTTAAGATTCTCTCTCTCCCTCTCCTTCTGCCCTTATCACCCCCCCCCCCGAAAAGATAATCAGAATTAGGTCTGTTATGCAAATATAGAACATACTGGGAAATATTCAGAAATCTAAAAATTGCCTTTTCAGTGATAGAATTTGTGTGGGGTGGGCCAGTGGATAGAGAAAAATGGTTTCATATCTCAAAGTGCTGTACTCTAAATACTGTATTTTGTTCTCTTTGGTGTAACTTTAGTTAAATATCTTGAATTTTAAGTTTTAAAATGTTTTTTGTTTTAGTATTTAGGTATTTTAAAGTTCTGTAATTGGGGGAGAAAATATAGCCGTATTTAAAAAGTTCAAAATTTGCCACTAAGGTTGGAGAAAAACTTATTCACAAAATGAATGAGGATGTGATGAAACAGTAAGTTCTTGTTTATTATTGCTTAGCCACCTGGAGTGGAATTTTGCCAGTCCTTCAATCCAAATAAAGCAGCCAAGGTTTCCATGGTGTCGGTTTAAATTGAGTAAGATTAGTGCCTTGTTTTGAAACTTGGTTGAAAAAGTGCCAGTAGTGACTGGAGAATGTTAACATAAAGTTTAGAGATTGTAATTGGTTGTGCAAAAGAAATATAAAGTAATGATTAAATTTGCAGGACGGGATATACGTATCTATGTATGTCATATGTATATATATTTCACAGACGCTGTTTCATTTGATTGTCATGTGAATCCTGCAGCGCGTAACTGGAATTCCTATTCCCATTTAATTCAGGAGGAAACAGAGCATAAGGTTGCCTAACTAATAAGGGTTAGACAGATTTAAACCTAAGCCATTTAATTTCTAGATCAGTGTTCTTTTAACTGTACTGTTGGGGGATTAATCACTTCCTTCTAGAATTATTGTTTTTCCAGTTATTGGGTATATAGGAGAAGGGGGAGTGGCTTAAAAGCTATTCTGACAAATCTCAGACTCTGTCAGGCTCTAGTTCTCTTAGATTTTTTTCTCAAAAATTTTAAGATGAGTTTTTTCCTTTTAATTAGTATCTGGTGTTCTTCAGTGTTCATTTTTATCATTTTTTTTCCCCAGGTGGTTTTAGAGATTTTCTGCCTTTGCCTGGGAGAATTATTCTGAAGGCGTTGGGACTAAGATAAATTATGTTGAAATTCATTTTCTAAAAAGTAATTTTTCTATTTGATTTCTGTATTTGCTTCTTCAGAGATAATCATCTTCCTATTGTTCTTCACGTTGATAGAATTTATTTTCACCTTTCCTGAGACATCGAATGATTAATATGCCTGTGTTCTTGTATCAAATAATTTGCCTTCCCCGAGTGTTAACTTTTTTTTTTGCTTATTTGTTAAATTCCTTCTTTAGTAAAGAATGGAATTCTGTAAACATTTAGGAAGAATGTTTTTGTGAGCCTCCCCTCTCTTTTTTTGCAAAGAGACCTTATACCTGGATTATCTGACAGTGAATAATTGAAGAAAGCAATATATTGTTAGCTTTTTACTACTAAGCCCCATAGACCATATGAAAAGCTAGTCCTGCTTCAGTGTATTTATGTGACAATCGAATTCTTTCATGAGATTTAATAGCCTATTAGGCTTTTGGGTCTGAATCTTGTCAGTTCTTTTCCCTGATGCCACATGTTAAGGGTTGGTCTGAACCATTATGATTAAAACCAACACTCTGTTGGGAAGATGCCAAGTCCTTGTGGGGGAATCTGCTGCTTTTCTAGCATAATCCTTTTCCTTTTGGTTTTTTGGAAACAAACATACACGTGGAAGAAAAACAGAAGGAAATCTTTCAGTTCAATATAATGTCCTTTCTCTAGAGTTTAGTAGCCTCTGCATTGTTTTTCTAGGCTGACATAGCAAATGTTTGCTGTTCATGTCAGTTCTAATTCTTCCATAAAAGGAGGTTTCAAATTTCTGTTATTTGAATCCGTATACCATCAGCAATCAAAATGTCTTCAAGTGGGAGCCTAACAACTGTCATTTAGTAGGAAGTCCTACTGCTCTTAACTACCCAAAACCATGTTTTTGTACATTTCTTTTTATTGTCCCTTAGCCTGTGTTATTTTTCCTTTCATTGTTGCTTAAGAGTTATATAGTATTATTTTGGCACAATGGCCCAGTTGGACTCTACATTTTCGCCGTGTTTGTGAAGTTATACAGCACTAAAAACTTTTTTTTTAATTTTAATTTTTTGAGAGAGAGAGTGTGCGTTTGAGGTGGGGGTGGTGGTTGAGGAGGGACAGAGAGAGAGGGAGGGAAAGAATCTTAAGCAGGTGCCAGGCCCATCGTAATGCCTGATGTGGGGCTTGATCTTGTGATGCTGAGATCATGACCTGAGTGGAAATCAAGAGTTGGATACTTAGCCCACTGAGCCACCCAGGCGCCCAGCACTAAAAACTTCTGGTGAATAAAGAGGTTAAATTCTGAAAACTGTGGATGACTTTATGCCATTGAGTACTGTGGCCAGCGATATAAATCTAAGAGTTACATAGTTTAAAGAAATCCTGTTTTTTAAAAGAAAAGCCTTATTGGGATATTCATATGCCATGCAATTTAATTATTTAAAGTGTATAATTCAGTGGCTCTTGGTGTAATCACTTTTTTAAAAAACGATTTTATTAATTTGTCAGAGAGAGAGAGAGCACACAAACGAGGGGGGGGGCGGTGCAGGGCACGGCAGGCAGAGGGAGAAGCAGGCTTCCCACCAAGCAAAGAGTCCGATGTGGGACTCCATCCCAGGACCCTGTGCTGAAGGCAGACGTTTAATTGACTGAGCCACCCAGGCATCCCAGTCACTTATTATTTATTTGTGTATTTTAGAGAGAGAGAGAGCAAGTGTGACAGGAGAAGGGGCAGAGAGAGAGGGAGATAAGTAGACTCACCGCTGAGTGGGGAGCCTGACACAGGGCTCAGTCAATCCCAGGATTCTGAGATCATGGCCTGAGCTAAAACCAAGAGTCTGATGCTTAACCCACGGAGCCACCCAGGTGCCCCGGCAGAGTCACTTTTCTGTGCACCCGTCACTACATTCAATTTTAGAATATTTTCCTCACCTTCCTTCAAAAAACCTGTATCCATCAGCACTCACTCCCTCCTTCCCCACACTCCTAAGAAGCCGCTAATCTACTTTCTGTCTCTATGGATTTGCCTATTCTGGGCCTCATATAAATATGAGGCCTTTTGTGTCTGCCTTCTTTCATTTAGCACGTCTTCAGAATTCATCTACATTGTTGCATGTAGTGGTGCCTCATTCCTTTGGATGGCTGAATATTTCATTATGGTTCTACTACATTTTCTTTGCACATTCATCAGGTTATGAACATTTGTGTTGTTTCCATCTTTTGGTTATTGTTGATTTGCTCTGCGCATTCATTCATGTTCAGGTTTTTGTGTGGATATACATTTTCAATTCTTTTTAAAATGGTTAATGATGGTACTTAACCTACAGGTGTACTGCCTAGGAATGGAATTGTTGGATCATATGGCAACTCTTTATTTTATTTTAATTTTTTAAAAGATTTGTTTATTTTAGAGAGAGTACACGTGCGGTGGGGAGGGGCAGGAGAGGTAGAGAGAGAGTCAGACTCCCTGCAGCTGGAGCTCGATCCCACAACCCTGAGATCATGACCTGAGCTGAAATCAAGAGTCAGATGCTTAACTGACTGAGCCATCCAGTCACCCCTCTGCTAAATATTTTAAATAAGTGTTCCAATTAATTCTTTATATCAACTCCATGGGTTAAGTACCATCATCACTATCATTTTAAAGACAAAGAGACTGGGCCTTGGGTTACATTACTTGCCTAAGGTCACCCAGCTGCTAAGTGGTATTCAATGACTGTATGATAATTTTGTCCCATGGCTTTATAACTGTTCCCTTTTTGGTGGGGTTGTATTTTATTTTTATATTTTTCCCACTTTATAAATAATAGTGACTATTCTAGGTAAATCTTTATCTGACTCTGGTTCTCCTTTTAAGATAGATTATTTGAAGTAGAATTATTGATGGAAGAGTATGAATGCTTTCTGAGAAAACAAATTCTACGATCAATTGCCAAAGCATCAAATTGGCCAATTTCCCTGTCTTCTGAGAACTGTCTCTGTGCCACAGGAACTTTAGTCTTGAGCTGGTTTGGATGAAAATTCTAGTTTAGAGAACATGTGAGTTTAGTTTTGTAAATACTTTTAGTA
This sequence comes from Ursus americanus, assembly GCF_024610735.1. Lineage (NCBI taxonomy): Eukaryota > Metazoa > Chordata > Mammalia > Carnivora > Ursidae > Ursus > Ursus americanus. The sequence goes on along the minus strand of NC_142142.1, from coordinate 968,317 downwards.
CTTTGAGCTAGAATTGATGTCTATAAATAGCATTGCTATCCTGTATAGATTTTAGTGAAAAGGAAATATATGTTGAAAATGAGAACAACTCTATACATTTCTTTCTAGGATATTTTCTTCCATTTGGATACGTTGAAACCACTGGCAGCCATTATTAGTTTTCCAAAAGATGTGAGACTTTCGATTTATTATGTGTGATATAAACTGGGATTTTGGAGCAGTTTGTAATCTTAGATGAGATTTCTAGACCTTTTATAGTTAGAACAGACCTTGAGATCTTCTCAATGTATAGATTTATTTTAATTTAGCAAGCATTAAATATTGAGCCCACACCCTTCAATGGCTTGCTCTTGTTTTTAGGTGAAGCCCAGTATCCTTATCTTGGCATACAGGGCCATGTTGGATTTGGCCTCTGCCACCCTCTCCAGCCTCCTTTTCTTCCTCTCCCCTTCTTGTTCCCTTCAGTGCAGTTATGTTGGCCTTCTCTCTGTTCCTCATATTACCCAGACCCTTCCTGCCACAGAGCCTCAGACATGTCGCTTCCTCTGTTGGAAGGCTTCCTGCACCCTTAACATGCATCTAATTCCTGTTCATCCTGTAGGTCTCAGCTTGACTGTCACTTCCTCGGGGAGGTTTTTCCAAATCGCACACTGCCCTCCCCAGAGCTAACCTGCTGCCCTATAAAGTGTTCTTACAGTATTGCATTTTCCCTTTGTAGCATTTACCACAGTTTTCATCATGTAGATGGTTATGTTATTGCTGTATTGTTCGATACCTGGTACCCCTCCGGGAGTGTAACTTCTGTGACGGGCAAGGACTAGTTCACCTTTGTCCAACTCTGTTGATTGCTTTCATTTTGTGTAGAAGTTTTAAAGTTCGATGTAGTCTTCGTTGTCCATTTTTGCTTTTGTTGCCTGTGCTGTAAGTGTCCTATCCAAGAAATCATTGCCCATTCCAATGTCATGAAGCTCTTCCCCTCTTTTCTTGTAGGAGTATAGTTTCAGGTCTTACATTTAGATTTTTATTCCATTTGCATTAATTGTTTGTATGGTGTAAGGTAAGGGCCCATTTTATCCTGCTGCACGTGCATATTCAGTTTCCTCTCACCAGTTGTTGAAGAGACTGTCTTTTCCTCATTGTATAGTCTTGGCACCCTTGTTAAAGATCATTTCACTCCACACATGAGGGTTTATCTCTGGGCTCTGTTTTCCTGGTCTGTATGTCTCTCTCTATGCTAGTACGATACTATTTTGATTGCTGTAGCTTTGTGATATGTTTTGAAATTAGGAAGTATAAGGCCTCCAGTTTTGCTCTTCTTCTTAAGATTATTTTGGCTATTCATGGTCCTTTGAGATTCTGTGTGAATTTCAGCATGATGTTTTCTGTTTCTGAAAAAAAAAATGCCATTAGGATTTTGATAGGGATTGCATCGAATCTGTAAGTTGCTTTGGGTACTGTGGATATTTTAGCAATAGTAAGTTTTCCAATCCATGAACATGGAAGGTCTTTCCGTTTATTTATATCATCTTTAATTTCTTTCAGTAACATTTTGTAGTTTTCGATGTACAAGTCTTTTGCCTCCTTGATTAAGTTTATTCCTAAGTATTTTATTCTTTTCGATGCTATGCTAAATGGGATTTTTAAAATTTCTCTTTTAGATTGTTTATTGTTAGTGTCTAGAAACACAGCTGATTTTTAAGTGTTGATTTGTATCCTGCATCTTTGCCAAATTTGTTTTGTTAGTTCTAACAGGTTTTCTTTGTGGAATCTTTAGAGTTTTCTACATATAAGAAAGAGCATGTTATCTGCAAACAGGTAATTTCACTTTTTGCTTTCTAATCTGGACTTCCTTCCTTCCTTCCTTCCTTCCTTCCTCCCTCCCTCCCTCCCTCCCTCCCTCCCTCCCTCCCTTTTTCATCCTCCGTGCTTTTCTTTTCTTCTCTTTTCTTTTCCTTTTCCTTTTTCTTTTCCTTTACTTTCTCTTTCTCTTTCTCTGTCTTTCTCCTTCTCTTTCTATTTTTCTTTTCCTTCTTGCCTGCCTGCCTAATTGCCCTGGCTAGGACTTTCAATATTGTGTTGAATACAAGTGGTGAGAGTGAGCATCGTTGCCTTGTTCCTAATCCTAGAGGAAAAACTCAGTTTTCCACTGTTGTGTACAATGTTAGCTGTGGGCTTTTCATACTTGATTTCATTTTGTACTTTTAGAAAAATATGTAAATGCCTTCATTTAGTATGTTTTTATCCTTGAGCATGATTAAACTCAAGAATAGTGCATTAAATTTTAGAGAACGAATGAGCCAAACAGACAATTTATTAAAATTAAGTTATACAGTGGACTTAGATCAAAAAGCCACTGTTTATTTCCTGGGAAAATTTATGGAGAATTTGCTTGGTTTCTGATGCCATTGCAACCTGATTTGTACCCAGACTTCTTGGTTATCTTGAAGGTGACTGGTAACTAACCACCAAATTGCAAAACCAGTGGTCTTTTCTTAAACAACTCCTTTTTAATCTCTGTAGTGTTTGACACTATTGATCAAACTTTCTTAACTGTTTCCTCACTCAGTTTTCATATCTTTGTACTTCTCCTACCAAGTTTGACTGTTCTTTCGGTCATTATAATTCCTCTTCCTTCTCATGTTTTGTAAATGTCTGTATCCCCTGAGGTTCTGTTTTTTGATCCCATCTCTTTTCTCGATTTACGTTTTCTGTCAGTGATCTCATTGACCGTCATGGCTTCATTCGTCATCAGCATACAGTTGATTCACAGATCTGCCTGACCTCTTAGGCTACATTCCACCTTGCTTTGGACACCTCCAACTAAATATCTACCAGACCTTCAGGTTGAAGATGCTCATAATTGAAAACTTTATCTTTCCTTCTCCCTTGTTTTTGTCTCCGTCCTGTGACTATCCCCTAAACTTGGTTGGTGTGATGTTTCTGCCATACCTTTGCTCGTGCCATTTCCTTTCCTGTCTTTTGTAATACTTTTCCTTGCAGTCTTCATATACTTCAAGGGCTGCTTCAAATTCCGTCTTTCTGCAAAGTACTAATCTGGGCAGCTGATGACCTACTCTCATGCTCTGCTCTAAAACCCTTCAGTTGGGGGTTTCTTATAGTCTGTTTCTTAAAATTACAAAGCTGTTTGTGATTTGGTGTATATTTGCTTTTCTAGCCAAAAGTCTAGCCACTCCTCCTCAGGAACCCTATAATTCATCACATAATCCACATACAATCACTTCTTGTTCTTCAGGGTAAGGCTGCATGCTTTTGTGTACATATAATTTCCCCAAAGTGTTTTTTAGGGGTGCAGGTGGATAGATTTGATAGTGGTAGCCTGTGAATAGATGTCCTCCGTCTACTGAGTTCTGTAGGCAGTTTAGCATAGTGGAAAGAGACAGCATTTGAGCTTTGATTTAAACTCTAGTTTTGATATTTGTCAGCCACGTGAATTGGTATTCAATTTTTCTGAACCTCTATTTCCTGATCTGTAAAATAGGGACAATTTTGGCCTTACAAGGCTAATATGAAGTTTAAGTGAGAAACTGCATATAAAATGCCACGCATACACCAAAAGTCTAAATAAATGGTGTTAAAGGAAAAAAAATGAAAAGTAAAAAGAAGCTTCAGTGGCAGCTACTGCTTTCCCTTCGTGGGATCAATTGTGTGCAGTTGAGGTGTGGGAAATGGTACCAGACTGAGACAGGGTACTGAAGGCAGAGCACAAAGGATATCTTCGTACTCCTGTGTGCCAACCACAAATTCTAAGTAGAGATCAAGAGAAATTTCTCCCTGCTGTCAGCTAGTGACTTCTTCCTTACCATACACATAACACTTTGTTTCTCTCTTTCCAAAAAGAAATGCTTTGTTCATACTGTCCTGCTACCCACTCTGCCTTCTCCAGTACATCTTCCTTATTGTCCCAGAATATGGCTTTTAAAATGCAGGTTGTAAGGGGCACCTGGGTGGATCAGTCGGTTAAGTGTCTGACTCTTGATTTCGGTTCAGGTCCTGATCGGGTCCTGGGATTGAGATATAGCACAACTTTTTTATCCATTCATCTATCGATGGGCACTTAGGTTGTTTCCATGTCTTAGCTGTTGTAAATAATGCTGCTAGGAACATGGAGGTGCAGATATTTATTTTGAGTTAGCATTTTTGTTACCTTTGGATATATTCCCAGAAGTGGAATTGCTGGATCATATGGCTTTTTTTTTTTTTTAATTTGAGGATCCTCCATACTGTTTTCCATAGTGACTATAAACTGTTTGATATTTAAGTATCCTTTAGGACTCTACTCTCTTGTCATGTCACTTTTTCTGCAAATCTTCCCCCAGTTCTTAAGATTGGATTAGGGCCTCAGTGTTCCCACAGAACCCTCTGCTTACCGCTATTATAATACTTACCACACTCTTGTAATTCTTTTGGCATCCCTTGGAGACATGGGCTAGTATCATATTAAGTATCTTTGATTATCCCTGGCAATAATAATCACTATCTAAATTTTATCTGTTGAATGAGTGAAAAAATATTGAATTATACATGGTATTGTATTAGAATTTGTGTCTGTTGCATATCTGTTTTCCCTAATAAACTGAATTTTCTATGAGCAGAGACCACGTTCTTCATCTTTATATCCTTAATTTGTAGCATAGTACGTAGCTCATAGTAGATGCTGAGGGGACACTGAATGCGTGATTGAATGACTGTATGGCAGGGCTGTCTTTTTAGAATTTCAGATAAAGTTGCTTTTTTTTCTTTTCCAAAAGAAGATGTCTTCTTTGACTATATAGGTAAAGATGAGATAACTGTATGGGGCTCATACTGAGTAATTGACATTCTCCACTCCTCTGTACCAGGGTTGGTAGTTTTATTTAGAAGAGAATGTGTACATGTGAAAAAATAACTATTCAACAAGCTAGTATTTTATGTGCCAAGTCAGTGATTTGGACAGATAGATGTTGCTTTAGTGTCAGGCTAAATATAACATTCTTAATTGGGCTTTTGAAAGTGTGGTACACAAGCAAATACTTAGAAAATGGTTATTAGTTAATTGGATTGGTTAGAATGGAAACCTGTATCTGTTTTACTTGGCTTATATCCTGCTTATTTTGGAATATTTCCTCATTCATTGGAAATTTTTCACTGAAATTTTAACTCATTCTTTTTTAGGTCCAAGACAACTTTGACAAGATTGAATTCAATAGGATGTGTTGGACCCTCTGTGTCAAAAAAAACCTCACCAAGAGTCCCCTGCTCATTACAGAAGAAGATGCATTTAAAGTATGGGTTATTTTCAACTTTTTATCTGAGGACAAGTATCCACTCATTATTGTACCAGAAGAGGTAAGGTCTGGGAAGTTCTTACATGGTCATCATAGGATTTAATAGATCTAGCTTGGAAGTATTGTGTTAATTCAGTGTAGATATAGAAGGAGACCTGGGACTAGTGTTTTTGGATCAGAGGCAAAACAGCCTGAATCCAGAAAAGTCCAAAATTCAGTGATTTGGGTCATGTAATACCCCTGGAGATTTGCAGACAGGGTGGGACTTTTCCTCTCTAAATTGCTGTAATTATAGATGAATCCATCCTCATATCCAGAGTCTTTATTCAGTACAAGTCACAACATAATTTTCTGTCTACTTACATTTTGGCAAAACCAGTATGGTGTTTTAGGAAAGCAGGGCAAAATTGGCTGAGTGACGCTACATGGGAAACATAGAATCCACAGTGTTACTCTCAAGGCTGTTTCATGTGAGGAAGTAACTATCCTCGTTTCAAAGTCCAGAATGGTGACTTTTTATTGTGCTTTCCAAAGTAAATGAAAAAGGGCATTCGCTTATTCTGTTCTGACTTATTTTCCCTGAGCTTCCAAAGGAAAAAAAAACAGGAGTAGGGTTTCTGTGCTCTCTTACTGAGTTAAAAATTATATATGTAATACATGCTTATTATAGTAGTAAATATAGAAAAAATTAGTTTGCAGAATTACAATCAGCTGTAGTGCTCCCCTTAAAAGAAATCTGTCATTCCTTAACTTTTGACAAATGATTTCACCTCTTGAGCTTTACTCTCCTCACCTATAACATAGGGCTCATCACAGTGTTTAAGGGTTAGGGGGTTCTGCATTTAAAGGACTCAGTTCAGTACCTGGCATGTAAGATGTACTCAGTAAGTGTGTCAACTCCTGTGACTACTGTGACTATTGCGTTTTGCACACTGGTCTGCTTTTTTCCTTAGGACAGATTTCCGACAGTGGAATTCTGAATCCTAAAAAAACACACTTTCAAGGTATTTGATGAACAAGGCGGAATTGTCTGTCACAAAGGCCGTACCAATATATACTTACCAGAAGCGATTGAGGGCGCCTGTCATCACCCATCCTGCCAGTACAGAGTCTAGGCTGTGACTTCTGTGATTCATATTCATGTTAGGAAAATCTGTTTGAAAGTTCATACTGCAATATTTTATCTAAAGTCAGCAAGCATCTATTGACTGCCAACAATAAGCAAGGCGCCAAGAGGAATGCAGAGTGGAAAAGATTACTTCCTCCCTTCAAGGAATGTGTAGTCTGCTCAAGGAAAAAAATAAGTCAAGTGTAATTCGAAGCAGAATAGACTACCTGTTATAAGAGAGGTGGAAAGGGTGTGCAAATACAGACAAGGGAAAGATTTATTCCAGCTTGGGGGAAGTAAGGAAGGCAGGCTTTGTAAGAGGCAATGTAATCTAATGGGCAAAAGTAAGGTCTTAAACTTTTTCCATAAAGGGCCAGGTAATAAATATTGGAAGCTTTGTGGTCCTTTTGGGCCATACTGTCTCTGTTGCAGCTACTTGAATCTGCCGTTATGGCAAGAAAGCAGCCATAGGCAGTATGTTGCTGTGCTTCAATACCATAGACTTTGAAATGTGAATTTGTGAATTTTATATAATATTCATGGATCATAAAATGTTATTCTTTTTTTTTCCCCTCCCAACCACTTAAAAATGCAGAAACTGTTCTTAGGTCATGGATGTATACAGATTAGATTTGGCTGATGGACTAGAGTTGATTCGTGGGCTGTCATTTGCTGTTTCCTGGTTAAGGGCAGGGGTCTGCAGTCAGATTTCCTGGATTTGAGTTCTAGCTCTATCTCTGTTCACTAGCCATGTGACTTCGGGAGATTGACATAGTTTGTTTTTGCTGCAGTTTCTTCAGCTATAGAACAGGGTTAACGCGAGTATCTAGCTCCTACTGTTCTTGTGAAGATTGGACAAGGAGAATGCCTGGCCCTTGAAAAGTGCTCATTAAATGTTTGCTTTTATGTTAATGGGGAAAGTAGCACTTGTGCTGGGCCTTAAAAGATGGGAAGAATTTTGACTAATGGAGAAGAATTCTAGATGGAAGAAACAGTGGGCAAGATTATGTAAATCAGGAAAGCAAAGGGCATGTTCTGAGGTGAGTGAGGTATTCCATTTGTCTGAGTAGCTAGTCAGGACACTTACTTAGAAACAGCTGGATGGACTGATTGAAGCCAAAAAGGATATTGGGTAGCTCACTGAATTGTCGCGATGGCTGAGAAACCAGGTTTGAATGCTGGCAGTCTGGAACTATACTTGTCACTCCAGTGAGGAAGCACAAGGAAAATGCTGCTGCCACCCCAGGGTAGGGACTGTGCTTGTGCTGTGGGGCACCTCCGGCCCTGCACACTTGATGTAGCCTGGGACTCCAGTCTTCCTGCAGCTGTTCTTGCTACCAGAGGGAATTCTCTGTGCCCACTTTCCAGCTCAGTCAGGTGTTAGCACATCCAATTGGTATGGCCTATGTCAGGTACCACGAGGTAGCTGCGAAGGAGGCCTGTAAAGGCTCCATTTGCATTTTTAGCTTCTATATTGGGAGGTAGGGAATTGCCTAGACTTAGAAGGGGATAAGTGCTAAGCAGTCAAAAAGAATGACATGTCTTTTCTAGCTGGAACATGATGGCTGTGAAGAGGAGTGGTAGTAGATGAGGCTAGAAAGAGTTCTGACTTTATCCTGTAGGCAGTGGGGAACTATGAGCCACAGATGATTTTTAAGCAAGAGAGTGACAAGTAAATAGATGAAATACGGAGAGATGGGAGATGGGAAGTTGAGAGAAGGTAAGTGGTATTTGAGGACTGAAGTATAGTAATGTCAGTGAGAATGGAAAAGAAGGTCAGATGGGAGAGATCCGGAGGTGACAGGACTAAGTTCATAGTGTCTGGCTGTGTAGGACTATGGACAAGTTTCAGGCCTGGGCAGTCAGGAAGTAATACAGTGTGGTTGTTTAAAGCATGATCTTTGAAATCAGACTGCCTGGTTTAAATCCTGACTCCACCACTTTTTGACTTTGTGACCTTGAAGAGATTACTTAATCTCTTTGTTTTGGTTTCCCCATCTGTAAAGTGGGGATAACTATTTCATTTATTGGACTCTTTTGAGGACTAAAATAGTTGATGATGTGAAGCATTAATATAATGTCTGGCCCCATAAGTGCTCACTAAATGTGTGTGTGTGTGCACACACACACATGCATGTGTGAATGAGTGACTGGGTGATGAGTAAGTTGGGATATGATAATGGGTTGCGTATATTGGTGTTTCGGTTGGAACATATTTGTGGAGCTGTCCTGTATTCAACTGGAAGTGCACATCTAGGGCTTGTGAGAGGCCCAGACTGGAGACAGAGATGGTGAAGCCATGGAAGTAGATTAGATCAGGGAGGAAGAAACTGTTGTGGGAGAAGTGAGGGCTGAGGACAGAACTTGGGACTGTTTTCTGTAGCAGGAAGAGGAAGTAGATTTGGTACAGGAAGCTGAATTGAATAGTCTATAAGGTAGGAGGGAGAACTGGGAGAGCGTTGAGTCATGGGTGCCAAAGAAAGAAAAAGTTCTGAGAAGCAGTAAAGTAGTTACTGGCATTAGGTGTTACAGAAAAATCAGAGGGTGATGAGTGAGAAGTTGCCCTCGGTTCTACTGATTAGGTGGTCACTGGTAATCAGGTAGAGCACAGTTTCCTGTAGTGCTGGAAACGGTTTCTTAGTGCTTAGTAACAGCAGTGATGTAACAGTGCACGTATGTTAAGGAGACATAAAGAATAAGGTGTGCTATAGAGTCTTGCACACCAAAATTGTCTAGCTTAATACGGACACAGAGGGGAATGGAATATTGATAGGTGTTGAAAAAGATGTACTGATGGCATTTTAAAAACCTAGCTGTTGCTTGGAAGAATTATGCCAATAAAACTTCCAGTATTGTCTTTTAAGACATTTTGTAGTTACTCTGTGTTCTAAATTTATTTGTGTTTTCTTTGGAACTGGAGGTGGGGTAGGTCTCTTACCTGTGAATGTTTGGGTTCTTTCCATCACTAAAATATTCATGGTGGACTTGAAAGTGACCTTGTCCTGATTTCAGTATTAGAAATTAGTAAGGAAACTTACCTTATTCCTCAAGGCAGCACTTGCTTGATGTGGAGGGCTTGTCTTAGTTTTAAATCTGTGAAGGGACCCGCCAGCACTAGCTTCCTGACTGCTTTGCCTAAGAAACTCAAAAAGATTTATGCCCCAGGTGGCCTGAAGAACCGGGACCCTTGTAAGCCTTGTGGTGTGCCATGATTCTAACCTTTTTTGTACCCTAGAGCCCCACCAAGACTCCACAGCGTGCCTACCTTCATCTTTGTGAGCTGGTAGTAATGTCTTTGGTCCTCTTTTCTTTTCTTATTTATTTTTACCAGATGCTATCTAGTATTTATTTATATAAAATATAATTCTTTATTTGTCTAAATTACATTTATATATTATTTTATTCATTTAGGAAAAAAACCAAGCTGTTAGAATGTTTATATTATTTTTTGTCCTCTTTCTAAACAAATTAATCTCACTTGAGAAGGGAATAGCTTCTCTTTGACTTGTTTAGAATAGGCAGGCAGCATACCTTGTCATGTTATTATTTGGACTTACTCTGTTTTGACATCCTTAACTCCCTCACCATTTGTTCTGCTTAGCTGTAGAATTTCTTTGTGGCCTGGAGTACGTGCGTGGGGAAAGAAGGAATCACTGGGACAGATTTTTGTGGAATTGCTTTGTCCGATTGCTGAACGAGCCTCCTGAGGTTTAAAATACAGCTTTGTATTTATTATGTTCTTAGCACATCTCCCGTCCTTGGACCAAGCACTGTAAACTCAAGGTCACACTATTTTATGGAAAATACTAGAGTCATAGTATTTCTTAAGGTAGCCATTGTCTGTTACATTTTGCTTCCTTCCTAAATACTTTAATAACATTTAAAAAAACCCCATATTTTGAACTAGCTTTAGACTTAGAGATTTTAATAAAATTTAATATAAAGATAGGTACATTTAAAAAATAAAATTTGAAATATAGTGTCTTAATTTGTCACAAGTGTATATATGAATTTAATTTGTAATCTTACCAGCAGTTTTTAGGCTTTATACATTGAAGGTGATTTTTATGTTTCTAATCATTCATCTACCATAATGATTATTTACATTTTGTGTAAGTCCAGAATGTTCTTAACTAAGATTTTATTCTGTAGCTTCAATTAATGCTATAAAATATACAAGTAACAGTGGTAGTTATATGAATGACATAAGCTGTATAGATGCTTGTTTTTGACTCAGTTTCCCATCACCTAGAAAGTGGTGTCAAAAATATTAAATAACTATTTTAGTGAGTTAACCACGCAGAAGTCAAGATACAGTATGTTCCCGTTTAAGATGGTTCTGTAATTTTTGTCAAATGATATTCCTGGAAATGTGTGTCGGTGAAGTATAGTTTTTTCAGTAGTATTCATTTTCACAGAGCCAGAACAAAACAGGATGTGTCTGTTGTGGGCTTATTTGAAAGAATTGCCTTGATGCAATTAAATATCAAATCTGAAATAGTTTTAAGAGACCTTTAGTGAAATAAAACCTGAATTGTTGTTAAGCCAATAAAGGCCCTTTTTAATGATGACAGAGAAAGAACTTTTAACAAAATAATTTTTGGAGCCAAAGGCCTCGAAAATCACATGCAGCTTGAAAGTTTATTCTTTGTTATTTTTGGTGAAACTTGCTTGGAAGGAGGAAGTAAGCTGCTTCCTGAAACTGAATGAGCTCTTAGAATTGATGCAGGCCACTCGAGACTAACACGGCAGCACGTGATTTATTGTTTAGCATAATTGAATAGTTGAGAATGGGAACGGTTGTCTCTCCCTGGCCCAATATAATGAATTAAGAGGTCCTTCAATTATTTGCTAATGATAAGTATATGAATTGAAAGTATATGTGTTGAAAGTCAGCGGGAAATGAATCTAGATAAGTTGTCTGGGACAGTCCCTGCTAACGCTGAGCAGATGCTCGGTGCTGATGACACACGCAGAAGCTTTGGGAGAGCGCACCTTCAGAAAGGTTCAGGATGAACCTGGGAAGTCGCCTCTAGAGCTGAGTTTGCTACTGACAGGCACTCTGAGTGACTAACATTATAAAAGACCATATCATATACAAGAGGAACTGAAGCTTGGAGTGGGAGTGACTTGGGTGTATCCACAGGGGTAGGTGAGGAAAAGCTAAGGCTGTTTCCTGACTGGGAGTATGAATGGTCATTCGGATGCACCATTTTTTGGCAGGCCCGTACAGGTGACCGTACGCATATACGGGTCTTCTGTCGGCCTTACTACTAGAACTTCCAGTTGCGCTTGCAGTACCTTTATCCCAAGTTGTGATCAGACAGCATGGGCCCTTCTTTTTGCTGCATTACGGAGACTGAACTTTTGGACATGTTAATGCCTCTAAGATATTTTACTTTGGGCATTTATTTATCTTAACGTCCTTTTTTTTTTTTTTTAAGATTATTTATTTATTTATTTGACAGAGACAGAGACAGCCAGCGAGAGAGGGAACACAAGTAGGTGGAGTGGGAGAGGAAGAAGCAGGCTCCCAGCAGAGGAGCCTGATGTGGGGCTCGATCCCAGAACGCCGGGATCATGTCCTGAGCCGAAGGCAGACGCTTAACCGCTGTGCCACCCAGGCGCCCCAATCTTAACGTCCTTTTTTACTTTCTTTTTCTCTCTCGTCTCTCTTTGATCTCTTCTTGTTGTTAGTCTTTCTTCCCTTTCTTTTCTGCCCCATTCTCTCCTCCTCTCTTCTCTTTCTCTCTCTTCTTGACCATTTTCTTTCTCTCTCCTTCACTGACTCTCTCTGTTACTTCCTCTTCTTTTTTAAAAGATTTTATTTTTAAGGAATCTCTACACCCAACGTGGGACTTGAACTCAAAACCCCAAGATCAAGAGTTGCACGCTCCACCAACTGGGCCAGCCAGGCACAAATGACATTGTTCCTTTTTTTTTTTTTTTTTTGAAGTGAACTCTACCCAAAGTGGGGTTGAACTCACGACCTGAGATCAGGGGTCACATGCTCTATGGACTGAATCAGCCAGGCTACTTCTTTTTAAAAGCCAAGAAAATAATAATATCTGGTAAGCTTAACAGTAGATGATCTATCTCCAACAAGAGAAGGAAAAGATCTAAGTGTATTTTTCTCCAACAAGTAAACATTTGTTGACTACCTACCATACGCTACATAGATTTAGGAGAGAAGATCATTTCTCTCCTAGAGGACTTTATAGTATCCCATCAAATTAAATCTGTAGAACTCTTGATATTTTTTGACTTTATGATATTTTATGGATGTTTTTGCAGGGATGTTTTTCCTATTGTTGGCATTCTTTCTCTGCTAAAACATGTTATTTCATAGACATCATTTTAACCAAATTAGTGGATGTGCAAAGGAGAGAAAGAAAAATTAACTCACAATCCTATCTGTAACAAATTAGACTTACTGTTTCTGTGTTTTCCTCTAGTATTTGTCAAAATATTTTTATGCAGTGGAAGTTATAGGTAGATTTAATTTTTCATTCTTCTTTAATTCGTTATTTCATAAATGCTTTCTAAAATATAATTTTAAATGTTTGAGTAATAGACCACACACTCAGTACAAAAGGAAGTAACATTGTTGGGGTACATACTGTGTCAGACACTATGCAAAATAATCAGTACTGGTCTCATTTTATCTCCACAGTAGTTCTATATGATAAGTGTTACTGTGTCCATTTCATAGATGAAAAAATTGAGGCTTAGCTTAGTTTACTTCAGTTTAGTAAACGTTAATTGAGCTCTACCACATTCTAGGTATGATGCTGATTTCTGGAGATGCAAAGATGGGTGGGACATGGTCCCTTCTAGAAGGAATTCAGAAAATGGTAGGGAAGTAAATGAGTAAAGAGATGATTTCAGTACAGTATGCTAAGCGCAGTGACACAGAAGGTCACCTGACCTGGATTAGGGTTGGTCAGAGCGGGTTGCTAGAGCTGTGCTTCTCAAACTTCAGTGTGCGTGTGGAAGCACCCGGGGTTCTTGTTATAATGCAGATTTTGATTGTTGGGTCTTTGGTAGGGTCCAAGATTCTTATTTTCTGACAGGCTTCTAAGTGCTGCTGAGCTGCTGTCCCACACACCTCACTTCACGTAGGACTATCCTAGACGATACAGCTTATGAGTGAGTACCAATTAGCCGGACATAGAAAAGAGGAGAGATATTCAAAACAGAGAGGACAGCGTGGGGCAAGGCATAGAAGCGTAAAGAAGGGTGTTAAGTGGGTAAACTCTTTATAATCTGTGGCAGGTGTTGGCAGACTATGGCTCACTGCTGGATCTAGCCCATAGCCTATTTTTGTTTAGCCCATGTACGAAGAATAGTTTTACCCTAAAAAAACAAAAAACCCCAACCCAAACAAAGAGTAACTTATAATTGAGATGCACAAAGCCTAAAATATTTACTACCTAACCCTTTATAGAATAAATTTGAGATCTCTGATCTGTGGTATGGTGAAGGGTAAAATCTGCAGTGGGCCTAGTGGAAGACATGTTAGAGGTAGATAGTAAGCTGGGCTGGGAGGGTGGTGCTCACCGAGGGGCACAGAAGAGCCTGGCCTTTATCTTTGAGGTGATAGAGAGCGAGGACAGGATTTAGAGAGGTAGGTGACAGGCTCAGCTTGTGTTTTAGAAAAATATCTCTAGCAGAATATAGATACAAGGGAGCAATGCTGGGGGCAAGGATACTAATTGGGAGGTCCTGAAAAAGGCAGATGGAATTGGAGGGAATGGGTTTGAGAACTGCTGGGACAAAGTTTTTCATTGTCTTTTGACTGTATTCCATAGGAAGATAAATATTTTATTTCATGACCCAGCACACATAGACACACCTGCAATGCCAAACTTATCACAAAACATTTGTCTTTATTGTAGGTGAACTCATATTTTCATTCCATTAACGAAAATGCTGGTTGCTACCTAACACATTGATTTCATATTGGGTTATAACCTATAGTTTGAAAAATACTTATCTACTGAAGTGAAAATAGGTTTTTATCACTGATTTGGTATAAGGGAGTGGGGAACAAGGATTGGCATGGGTGAATGGTGTTGTTCCCAGCTGAAATCAGTAATAGAAAGGGAAGCCATTTGGAAGGTAGAGGTGATTCATTCATTTTTGGACATGCTGAATTTGAGAGTGCTGTAGGAAACCCAGGCTGCTTTCCAGAAGATAAGATACCGATTTTTCATTCAGTGAGTATTACTACCTCACTGTTTTGTTCACCTGCTGCTATTTCAATAGCAACGTTTTCTACTGTTTTTCTACACAAGGTATGTGTTTCAGGATTTAATAAGCTTTTCCAGCCCAGGCTAGGAATTCAGCCATTGTTGCCAGCATTGTCAATGTTATAATGGGAGGAAGCATCATAACTTTCAAATAATTGGCTTATGTGGAAAATTTGTAAATTGAGTACTAACTTGTACATACTACTTTGAGATGCTTATTTAATTTAGTACTTGCATATTAGTTCAGTAAGATCAATATTCTGATATATTGAAATATTTATCCAACAGAGAGTAATCTAATTGCATCAGTTAGTTTGTGTATGGTACTGTATGTGTGCAGTTTGCTTCAGTTCTGCGTACAGATATACTATACTTTAGAGGGTTCTCAGTTTTTGATTCCTTTACTTGTTTTATAAGGTTAATATAGGACCAGTGGCATTTTATCCATACCTTTCCCCCTGATAATATTGTGATTTTTTAAAGATATGCTTTTGTAACCAAAAAAGAACATTTCGTAAGTTGACCATAACAGTGTAAATAACATAGATACATATGTAAGTTTAAAACTTATTTTTTTTTACTAGGAATTAATAATTTTACGTTTTTCTTTGTACAGATTGAATACCTGCTTAAGAAACTTACAGAAGCCATGGGAGGAGGTTGGCAGCAAGAACAATTTGAACATTATAAAATCAACTTTGATGACAGTAAAGATGGCCTTTCTGTGTGGGAACTGGTTGAGCTTATTGGAAATGGACAGTTCAGCAAAGGCATGGATCGGCAGACGGTGTCCATGGCGATTAATGAAGTCTTTAACGAGCTTATATTAGATGTGTTGAAACAGGTAAGAGGCCTGTGACACTACTTCTCCTCACCTTTAGAACTTGACATGTTCGAAATAAGATATTTTCATTGAGTGTAAGTCATTTATACTTTTACACTGATTTAGAACAGGAATAAAGTTTCTTATTTTCCCAGTCTTGTATTAGGGTTTAATTTTAAAAAAATCACTGGTACAATTTTGAAGTACTTTTAAGCATTGGGAAATTACGATTTTGAAAGAACTGTTTAAATGACCACATTTCTACCTATTTTTAAGGTCCTTTCATGTCATGTGTGCAGCTGTACTTGTTGATCTGAAAGATCCTCATGGCATATTGTTCAGAGAAAAAAACAGGTTGTTGAACAGGAAGTATCTTGCAACCCCTTTGATGAAATGTGCTGTATGTTTGTAGGGCTATCTGGAGGGATGGTCACCAAAATGTTAAAAGTGATTGCTTCTCGATTGTGGTGGGATTTCTGTAATTTTATTTGCTTCTTTATTCCTTTCTTGTTATTGGACTTAATACTTTATATAATTCTATATGTGAATGTGTGTATATGATTATATATTTTTACAAAATCAGAAAAATACCCTTACTTTTGGGAGAAAATACCTTTATATAGCAAAATTGCATTTATCTTATTAGATTATGACCTGCATAGCATCTGATATACATATGGGAAGCTTAATGCTTGTTAAACAGAATTTATATATTTTTTAGTGGATCTTTTCAGATTCCTTAATTATTATACTGAATAATAACTCCACGTTGGGATTTCCTTACCTTGGTCCTTTATTTACTCAGCAGGTGATGTTGCTGTCTTTGCTCTTTTTCCCTAGTTGAGCCCATCAATAAACATTAATTGAGGTTTCATTTGTGTAGGTTTTTAGTGCTAAAAAGAAGTGTGAGACATGGTCTCTGTCCAAAGACTTCTAGGCCCACCAGGATGGCAGGATAATTGGACTACAGATGAATTTCAGTATGAGATAGCTTTTACTTAAATATCCAAGGATTAGGAAACTGAACAAGTGTGTGATTAGAACTTGGCATAATAATCAAATGATACAGCAAGGTAATATGTATTTAATGATAATGTGTAGTCTACTATAGGCTATCAGCACTTACACATTTAATATTTAAAATGTCAGCTATTCTTGGGGCTCCTGGTGGCTCAGTCGGTTAAGTGTCTGGCTCTTGGTTTTGGCTCGGGTCAGGATCTTGGGGTGGTGAAATCGAGCCCCACATTGGGCTCTGCACTCTGTGGGGAGTCTGCTGGGGATTCTCTCTCCCCCTGCCCACCCCCTCGCACGTGTGAGCTCTCTCTCTCTCTCAAAGAAAGAAATAAATCTTTAAAAAAAAAAAAAAGTCAGCTATTCTCAAACAACCCTGAAGGGCCTGGCTTATAATAATGTGTCATTTTGCATAAGTAAAAATATGAATTACACATCTTTGTGACTGATACGTGGAAAGGAAGTATAGGCCTAGAAGTGTGAGTATAGAAGCTACATTTAGAAGCCAGAATCTAACTGCTAGTTCGTTTTCTGTTCATCTGCAGCACAGTTCTTCCTCCAGAGTAGTGAGTGAGTGGTCAGGTAGAAGGACAGGTTGGTGCCAGAGGTGATTGGTTGAAAGATGTATTTGGCCAAGTTTAACATTATCATTGATTGAGGTTTTAATTTACTGAGAATCACTATCAGGGTTTTGCGTGTGTATGTGTTTTAATCAGAGTAGACAGGGCAGTATAGTGAACTCCCATATACCATCCAGCCCCCGTAACCACCAGCACATGGGTAATCCTGCCCTTCCTGCTTTTCCTCTCCCGTATCTTGAAACAATCCCAGACATTTCATTTTATCTATAAATATTTCAATAGGTATCCCTAGGGACACCTGGATGGCTCAGTTGGTTAAGCGTCCAACTCTTGATTTCGGCTCAGGTCATAATCTCAGGGTGATGAGATTGAGCCCCACGTCAGGCTCCGTGCTGGGTGTGGAGCCTGCTTCAGATTCTCTCTCCCTCTCTTTAAAAAACAAAAAAGGAATTAAAAAGAAATCACAAGGCTTTTAGCACCAGGAGTTCTAAGGCTATGTAGGTGGCATTGGAGGACGGGGACTGGGGTGGACTGTTGTCTCTGCACGTCCAGAATTCTGCGTAAACTTTTGTATGCATGTATTTGCATGAATTTGACTAGGGTTAGTGCCCCCGGCCTTCGTGGGTCCTCTGTGGGTTCATGATCCACAAAGGTCAAGAACCACTGCTACTCCTGTGGTCCAGGAAGAGATACCAGCTCTTGTACGTAAAAGGCCAGCATTTATACCAGATTTAATCTTTCATAGGGTTACATGATGAAAAAAGGCCATAGACGGAAAAACTGGACTGAACGCTGGTTTGTATTAAAACCCAACATAATTTCTTATTATGTGAGTGAGGATCTGAAAGATAAGAAAGGAGACATTCTCTTGGATGAAAATTGCTGTGTGGAGGTAAGAGTCTCTTGTTACCTCTTTCTGATGCTGCCCCCTGCTGCTCAAGTCTTTTATCTTACTTCTAGACTTTAGAACCTTAAAATAATCTTAAAATTAACATTTCTAGAATAGTATAGGCATAGAGTTGCCAAACTTTCTGAACCAAAAACCAAAGATACCCGATAAAAGTTTTTTGTAATGGGAATTTATTTTCTGTCTCATGAACAAAGTATAGGGATTAAGTCAGATTTATTTGTACATTTAAGGACACATTTATTGAATAAAATGGAGTTATAAAAAAGAGAGCAAAAAAATATTCAGTAAGACACAGTGTTTGAAATCATGAATATACGAGGAAATTGGCCATTTTGAGTACAGTAAATAAAAACTAAAGAAAATACGAGCATTATCTTTGAATATTTTAGGTGACTTTTAGGACACCTTATTCATCGCTGTTTATAAAGAAGTGAAGTCCTCAAGAAACATAAATTTTGAGTTTTAAATTTATATCTGAACCATCATCACATCTGTATTTGATGAAGAACATTTAAAATACCTAAAATCTCACTCATAAATGACCATGTATTTTGATGGACAAAATAGCATAGATATATTAATGTCTCAGGATGTACACTGGCCACCAAGGGGTCTTCTTAGATTCGGCTAAACGTGGAGACTCACGAGATTACCATAGGCCGTACCGGTCCACTTAAGGATATAGGACAGGAGCCACGGCTTGCTCGCGGTAACAGCCCAAGTGCAGAGAGAGTGGATCTGCATCAGGCGGATGTGGGAATCACCCTGGCTTAGTAGCCTCATAGCGCATTGGAGTCAGTATCTGTGGTAACAATGTGGATATGCCTTGTAGGGTTCCTGTAAGAGGTGTGCTCACATACAAGTGTCCCTGTGCTCAGGGAAGCCAAAGCACTGTGTCCTCACCAGGTGTTGGGTCTCGCAGTCCAGATGGAGTATGCTTATCAGGGGTCATTGTAACCATAGGTAATGTTGCCTAGAGAATAGCATTTTGTAAATCAGAAATATGCTCTTACAGACATTTTTCATTGACATTGAATTTCAGCCAGATTTGTATAAATAATTAAGATTTGAATTTAATTTAAATGGTTAAAAATAAAATTAAAAAAAACTGATTTTGCTTTCTGTGTTAGTCCTTGCCTGACAAAGATGGGAAGAAATGCCTGTTTCTCATAAAATGTTTCGATAAGACCTTTGAAATCAGTGCCTCAGATAAGAAGAAGAAACAGGAGTGGATACAGGGTAAGGCAGTTTTTATTATTTGTCATGATATAACTTGAGAGCTCCGACTTTGTATTTTTCATCTCCGTAAAGATACTAAAGGCATTGTTCCCTCATTGTAGTTATTTCTGCATGCCGCATAGTAGCTGAAAGAAAAACAAATTGAGAGGAGCTCCCAAATTTTTCATCAGTTTCGTTTGCATAATGAACTTGTGGGAAAATTATAAACTGGACATTTTAGGTTTTATTTACTTTTACTATTTAAATAAAGAGAATGGAATTTCCCCTTTTAAGGACTGTGAAGAATTTTGAAGTGACCATCTTGAATTTTTAATAATACAGAAAACAAAAGAGGAATAATGCAATCACTTTTGAATATTTCCAGTAGTTTTTAAGATCTGTTATTTTCACAAGAAATCACTAGTTTCAAATGATTAATTTAAGAACACAAACTTTTGATTTAATAACTTTTAAAGTATTATTCTAAAATTAGTAAAGAATGAAATATTATATATGAGATTTTTTTTAATCACGAAAGGGGCTTCTGAATATGATATTCTTGGACATAAGTAAATTGTGTTACCCTGAGAATTGTGGTCCTTTTGATGTTACTTAAGATTTGGAGGCAGGTGCACCTAGATTTGAATCATCTTTCCTGGGTCACTTGAGTTATGAATTTTGTAGCTGTTTTTCCTCTTCTGTAGACTGGGGATAATAGTACCTACCTCTTGGAGCACCTGGGTGGCTCAGTCGGTTAAGCGTCTGCTTTCGGCTCAGGTCATGATCCCAGGGTCCTGGGATGGAGCCCCGCATCGGGATCCTCGCTCAGCGGGGAGCCTGCTGCTCCCTCTCCTCCCTGCTGATGCTCTCTCTCACTACCTCTCTTTCTCTTAAATGAATAAATCTTAAAAAAAAAATAGTACCTACCTCCCAAGGTTTTTGTGAGGGTTAATAATTGGATAATGAAGATACACTTGCACATTTAAAAAATGGCCCATCATTGCAGAAATATGATAGATTGTAGACAACCTCAATGTCCATTAATTGCAAAATGGTTGAATAAATGATAGAAGAAACACAGTGGGTTTCTGTACAGTACTTTATGTATAATGCTTAATTTATTTATTTTAAAAGATTTTATTTATTTAGAGAGAGTGTGTATGTGTGATAGAGAGCATGAGCAAGGGGGAGGGGAAGAGGGGGAGGGAGAAGCAGACTCCCTGCTGAACAGGGAGCCCGATGCGGGGCTCGATCCCAGGACCCTGGGATCATGACCTGAACTGAAGGCAGACGCTTAACTGACTGAGTCGCCCGGGTGCCTTATGCTTTATATGCTGATAGCGAAAGCTCTCCAAGATAGATGAAGTGAAAAAAACCAAGGCTCAGAAGAGTGTATTATGTCAAAAGAAGATGGAGGATGTAATACATAATTATTTGTATATGCTTAAAATATCTGTGGAAAAGATGCACAGAATCTGTTAGCGCTCGTTGGTAGTGGAGAGGGGAAGCCAGTACTTGGGGATAAGAGCAGGAGGGAGACTTTTCCTCTATGTCTTTTCATGCTTTTGAATTTGAACAGTGTGAAAGTAATAGCTGTTCAAAATATTAAAATTAATTCAAAGAATCAGGAGACTACATAAAAATTAGATAACACATGCGAAGGGTATACGTATAGCAAGTCTTCAGTAAATGGTAGCTACTCTTACCGTCTCAGGAAGGGAGTGTATAAGGGTATGGTTTCATAAGGCATAGATAAGGGGCAGACTAAACCCAGCATGTAGCAAGTCAGATATCAGGAAGTTTGAATCTCAGCTCTTACTATGTCTTGTTATTTGGCCTTTTGAGAACTATAGAGAAGGGAATTGAAAGTGTTGTAAGTTCTTCAAATGTGTGCAATATTCCCGAATCAAGTATCTATTTAAACACAGACATGCAGTTAGGGAATTTTGGAGCTGGCAGGGACTCGCGAGATCACATCTTTGATTTTAGAGCTGAGCAGACTGAGGCTGCAGGTTATGACTTACAGGTCACACCACGACTCCGTGGCAGAATCAGAATCTACACTGGGTCTCTGTTTTCTTCCCAGTATGCCATCTGCATTTGAGGCTTACGAAGAATAAACAGTCTGTCCCTTTTTCTGTCCTACACCTTTTATAGCCATTCATTCTACTATCCATCTGTTGAAGTTGGGCAGCCCCCCACCACACAAAGAAGCCCGCCAGCGTCGGAAAGAACTCCGGAAGAAGCTGCTGGCTGAACAGGAGGAGCTGGAGCGACAGATGAAGGAGCTCCAGGCTGCCAATGAAAACAAGCAGCAGGAGCTGGAGACCGTGAGGAAGGTGGGAATGGACAGTGCGCTGGGGGAGGGTCTCTTTCATTGTAGGAGCCACAGCTTCCTTACTTACAGGCTTTGGGTCTACCAAGACCAGGTGCATGCAATTTTAGAGAGATGTTTTGGTAAATTGTTTTCTCAGGAAGTGTATCTGAATTGCTGAGTGAGACATCCTGGCTTTCCCAGCCTTGAAAGTATGAGGGTCTCAGGTCAGCAAGGCATTTCATT
The DNA here is from genome assembly GCF_024610735.1 of Ursus americanus. Taxonomy (NCBI): domain Eukaryota; kingdom Metazoa; phylum Chordata; class Mammalia; order Carnivora; family Ursidae; genus Ursus; species Ursus americanus. Next base: position 946,569 of record NC_142142.1, on the reverse strand, counting down.
GACCGGAAAAGAACATTTATAAGAATAGTGAGCACAGTTGAATTTTGTCAGAGAAAGATGAGAAATTGTATTCCCCTAAGGATGTCAAGGTCACTTTTGGTTAACTGGACAGGGTGTGTTGCTTTTTTAGTTTTTCTCCCCTTAGCTCCCATCTTTACTCATGAATACCCTTAGTATAGAACTGTGGGTCTCACTTTCCGTTTGCAGCCAAACATCCAGTCTGAGTCGGTTGCTCCTTCCATCCCTGGGCTGGGAGGTCAGGTACTGCAGATTGTGCAGGATACTTGACGTTCATTGGAAAACCTGTTGCTCTCTTGTATCGTGGTCCTGGCGGTGGTAGGGGTCCTTCGTGTAAGGGCACCATCCTTATTTGGGACGGGTTGAGCCTGTCTGCCTTGAATCAGTGAGCACCTGCTAACTATAAGATCAAAGACCCTTTTGTGTCTCCTATGTAGCACTTTTGCCCTGGAATATGGGAGATGCTCCCAGTATAAGCCCCCACATTCCTGGTGGGGTTCTCCGTTTGCAGTCCATGGAAATGCCACACTTTGTGTGGACATCTCTGAGTAGACTCAAAGAATTTTCTAATACTTTTATAACCTCAGAAATTATGTGGGCATACGATGTTAGAAACACTTTCTACTTTCTTTTTTAAAAAATTTTTTATTTACATTCAATTTAGTTAACATATAGTATATTATTAGTTTCAGTATATTATTAGTTTCAGTTATTATTAGTATATTATTAGTGATTCATCAGTTGCATACAACACCCATGCTCATTACATCAAGTGTCCTCCTTAATGCCCGTCACCCAATAACCGTATCACTCCACTCACCTCCCCTCCAGCAAACCTGTTTCCTGTAGTTAAGAGTCTCTTATGATTTGCTTCCCTCTCTGTTTTCATCTTATTTTATTTTTCCTTCCCTTCCTTTATGTTCATCTGTTTTGTTTCTTAAATTCCACATATGAGTGAAATCATATGGTATTTGTCTTTCCCTGACTGACTTATTTCGCTTAGCATAATACCCTCTAGTTCCATCCACGTTGTTGCAAATGGCAAGTTCATTCTTTCTGATGGCTGAGTATATATATACCACATCTTTATCCATTTATCTGTCGATGGACATCTGGGCTCTTTCCATATTTTGGCTATTGTGGACATTGGGGTGCATGTGCCCCTTCAAATCACTGTGTTTGTATCCTTTGGGTAAATACCTAGTACTGCAGTTGCTGGGTCAGAGGGTTGTTCTACTTTTAATTTTTTGAGGAACCTCCAAACTGTTTTCCAGGTGCATACCTACTTTCTAAAAGCAGCTCCTCAGGTCTTGTTCCTCTTTCTCCTGAGTCTTGCATCTTGCCTTTCTGCTGTAATACATTTTCTTTAAAAACTCCCCTAATGGGGTAGGAAGAGCACTGGAGCACGTGAGCACTGCTTCCTTCATCCACTGTGCACATGGCAGTAGTGGGTGTTATTAGACAGGGGTGGGAATCTGGGCTTGTTGTCCTTCTTCCATAATTAAAAAAACTTATGCAAGAGGTCCTACAGAAAAGAGTATGAAAGAGTATATACAAAGCATCATAAAGTGAATACCCCTGAAACTACTACCCAGGTTAGGATAGAATATTGCCAACATTTTGTTTTAATTTTTTAGTAGTTTACAAACAGTAAAATTCATGGTTTATGTATAGTTTTATGAGTTTTTACATGTGTCTAGATTCTAGTAACCAGCACAGACAGAATGCAGAACAATTCTAATGCCCCGGAGAATTTCCTCACACTGCCCCCTCTACTCAGATTGTCCACTAATCCCTAACCACCAGCAACCACCGATCTATTCTCTGTTCCTGTATTTTTACCTTTTCCAAATTGTCATATGAATGGAATTGCACAGTATGTAAGTTTTCAAGACTGGGTTCTTTGACCTAGCATCATGTGTTTGAGATTCACCCATCTTGCATCTTTCTGAGCCTTTAGACTCTTTAAACTCTGCCTCCCATGAGCGCGTAGATGCCTGTTCTGCTGTATGTGAATGTGTGCCCAGAGCTGGCAAGGCCTGGGCCCAGCTAGACAGCTTTCCTCCTGCCTAGTTTTACAGAATTATTTAAGCAACTGCTTTGAGATTGACAAGTGTTGAGAAGTTATTATAAATCCCTTAATAATCTTTAATTTTCTTTTTCTTGTTAAGAAATAAAATTCATGGGGCGCCTGGGTGGCACAGCAGTTAAGCGTCTGCCTTCGGCTCAGGGCGTGATCCTGGCGTTGTGGGATCGAGCCCCACATCAGGCTCCTCCGCTATGAGCCTGCTTCTTCCTCTCCCACTCCCCCTGCTTGTGTTCCCTCTCTCGCTGGCTGTCTCTATCTCTGTCTAATAAATAAATAAAATCTTTAAAAAATAAAAAAATAAAAAAATAAAATTCATCCCAATTTTTCATTGAAGCGTATTTAGAAAAAAACTGCTTAGACGAATATTTTAATTACATGGAATTCGATAACATTTGTGGGTTTTGCAAGACTTGATTGGCCTCAATTAGGAAGAAGGAACAAGAAATCATGTAGCTTTTGTAAATTAATACGTATGTTTAAAGGGATTGCCCACATGTTTTTTTTTTTTTTGAAGACTTTATTTTTGTAGAGCACTTTTAGGTTCACAATAAAATTAAAAGGAAGATACGGAGATTTCCCATATACCTCCGTGTCAGCAAGCGCAGTTTCTCTCTCTTGGTATCAAGATCCCCTTCCAGATGGTACACTTGTCAAAATTGATGAATCCACACTGACACGCATGGCACCCACAGTGCATAGTTTACCTTAAGGTTCATGCCTGCTGTTCTGCGTTCTGTGGGTTTGGACAGATGTATAATGACATGTATTTACCCTTACAGTATCACTCAGGCTTATTTTCACTTCCTAAAAATCCTCTGTGCTCTACCTGTTCATCCCCCTCCTCTCCCAAATAACTATTTCTGTGTTGGTTTCTTTAAAAAAATATAATCTTTTGTATAGGTAATATAATCATATGGTTCAAAAATATAAATTATATAAAAGAATAAATCCCACTTGATCATGGCGTATGATCCTTTTAATGTATTTTTGAATTTGGTTTGCTAATATTTTATTAAGGATTTTTCATCAGGGATATTAGCCCTTAATTTTCTTTTCCTGTGTCTGGTTTTGTTCGAAGGGTAACACCAGCCTCATAAAATGAGTTTGGAGGAATTCCTTCTCTTTTTTGGAAAAGTTTGAGAAGAACAAGTGTTAATTCTTGTCTGAATGTGTGGTAGAGTTCACGTCTGGTCCTGGACTTTTGTTTGTTGGGAGGGTTTTGATTACTGATTGGATCTCCTAGTAATCAGATTGGTTGTATGCTTTTAGGAATCTATAAATTTCTTCTAGCTTGTCCGATTTGTTGGTGTATAATTGTCTATAATAGTCTTTTATGATCCTTGTATTTTTGTGGTATCCTTTGTAACATCTCTTTCATTTATTTGAGTCCTCTTTTTTCCTTGGTGAGTCTAACGAAAGGCTAGTCGATTTGTTTATCTTCTCTAAGGACAAGCTTAGTTTCCCTGATCTTTTCTTGTCTTTTGGTCTCTTATTTACTTCTGCTCTAATCTTTGTTACTTCCTTCTACTAACTTTGGGCTTCATTTTTTCTTTTTCTGGGATTCTGGAGCAGAATATATACACCTATAATTACGAAATCCAGGCTGATGCAACAGTAACTGTTTCAAATCTTGCTGTTCACTGTACCAGAGGACTAAGGGTTCAACGACTGGGTGATTATGTACCCCTAGAAGTGTCACACTTGACTTCCGTTTACAGTATTTTGCCCAGAACTAGTCATCTGTCGGGAAGTCAGCTGTCGGTCTTACTGGTGTTTTCTTGTGTGTGATCAATCATTTTTCTCCTGTTGCTTTCAGGATTTTCTTTTTGTCTTTATCTTTTTACAGTTTGTGTGTGTGTGTGTGTGTGTATCTCTTTGTGTTTATCCTAGAGTTTGTTGAATTCTTGGATGTGTAGATATTTAATGTTTTCCATCAGATTGGGAAAGTTTTCAGCCATTATTTCTTTATTTTCTTTTAAAGATTTTATTTATTTATTTGACAGAGAGAGAGACAGCCAGTGAGAGAGGGAACACAAGCAGGGGGAGTGGGAGAGGAAGAAGCAGGCTCCCAGCGGAGGAGCCCGATGTGGGGCTCGATCCCAGAATGCCGGGATCACATCCTGAGCCGAAGGCAGTCGCCCAACCACTGCGCCACCCAGGCGCCCCTGGCCATTATTTCTTTAAACATTTTTTCTATTCCTTTCTTTCTTTCCTCTTCTGAAATTCTCATTATGTGAATGTTGGTACACTTAATGGTGTCCCACATTTCTCTGAGGCTCTGTTCATTTTTTGTCATTCCTTTTTCTCTTTGTTCTTCAAATTGCATTTCTGTCAATTGATCTTTGATTCTTCTTGCAGTCCAAATATACAGGTGAGAACCTCTAGTGAATTTTTCGTTTTAGTTATTGTGCTGTTCAACTCCAGAGTTTGCATTTGGTTCTTTCTATAATTTATAATTTATATAATTTATATTTTTTTATTCATAATCTCTATTTGATAGGATATATTGTCATACCTTCTATTACTTCCTTAAGCATGGTTTCCTTTGGTTCTTTGAACCTATAACTTCTATGAAATCTTTGCTAAGTCCACCATCAGGGCCCCTTCAAAGGCAGTATGTTGCCTGCTTTTTCCCCTGTGTATGAGTCACATGTTTCTTTTGTACATCTCCTATTTTTTTGTTGTATAATTAATATACAGTGTTATATTAGTTTCAAGTGTACAATACCGTGATCAAACAGTTCCATACATTACTCAGTGCTCATCAGAGTAAGTGCACTCTTTAATCCCCTTCACCTGTTTCACCCATTCCCCCACCCAGCTCCGCTCTGGTGACCACATTTATTCTCTGTATTTGAGAGTCGGTTTTTTCTCTCTCTCTCTCTCTTTTTTTGTTTGTTTCTTAAATTCCACACATAAGTGAAGTCATACGGTATTTGTCTTTCTCTCGCTGTTTTACCTGCCGTTGTACTAGACCCTCTAGATCTGTCCATGTTGTTGCATATGGTAAGAGTTCATTCTTTTTCATGGCTGAGTACTGTTCTGTTGTGTGCGCGTGCGTGTGTATGCATGCTGCATTTTCTTTCCTTTGTTTTTTTTCTTTTTATTTTTTAAGGGTTTTATTTATTTATTTGAGACAGAGAGGTACAGAGAGAGAGAGAGCATGAGCAGGGGGAGAGGCAGAGGGAGAGGGAGAAGCAGACGGGGCTCGATCCTAGGATGTTGGGATCGTGACCTGAGCCAAAGGCAGACGCTCAACCATCTAAGCCACACAGGCGCCCCGTACCGCATTTCCTGTATGCATTCCTCTGTTGGTGGACATTTGGGTTGTTTCCATATCTTGGTGTTATAAACAATGCTGCAGTAAACATAGGGATGCATATATCGTTTTGAATTAGTATTTTTGTATTCTTTGGGTAAATACCCAGTAGTGTGATTACTGGATCATATGGTAATTCTATGCTTAATTTTTGAGAACCCGCCATACTGTTTTCTACAATGGCTGTACCAGTTTGCATTCCCACCAACAGTGCGTAAGGGTTCCTTTTCCTCCACATCCTCATCAACACTTGTTTCTTGTATATTTGATTTTAGCCATTCTTACAAGCGTGAGGTGATATCTCATTTTGGTTTTGATTTGTATTCTCTGATAATGAGTGATGTTGAGCATCTTTTCATGTGTCTGTTGGCCATCTGTATGTCATCTTTGGAGAAATGTCTGTTCATGTCTTTTGTCCATTTTTTTTTTAAAGTAGGCTTCATGCCCAGCGTGGGGCCCAATGTGGGGCTTGAACTCATGACTCTGAGATCAAGACTGAGATCAAGCTGAGATTGAGTTGGACACTTAACTGATTGAGCCATGCAGACACCCCCTTCTGCCCTTTTTTTTTTAGTGTTGAGTTGTATCAGTCCTTTATATATTTTGCATACTAACCCCTTATCAGATATATCATTTGCAAATATTTTATCCCATTCAGTAGGCTGCCTTTTAGTTTTGTGGATTGTTTCCTTTGCTGTGCAGAAGCTTTTTTTTTTTTTTTTTAAAGATTTTATTTATTTATTTGACAGAGATAGAGACAGCCAGTGAGAGAGGGAACACAAGCAGGGGGAGTGGGAGAGCAAGAAGCAGGCTCATAGCGGAAGAGCCTGATGTGGGGCTCGATCCCAGAACGCTGGGATCACGCCCTGAGCCGAAGGCAGACGCTTGACGACTGCGCCACCCAGGCGCCCCTGTGCAGAAGCTTTTTATTTTGATGTAGTCCCAATAGTTTACTCTTGCTTTTTCTCCCCCTTGCCTCAGGAGACCTATCTAGAAAAATGCTGCTACAGCCAGTGTTAGAGAAATTACTGCCTGTGGTCTCTTCTAGGATTTTTCTGGTTTCAGGTCTCACATTTAGGTCTCTCATCCATTTTGAATTTATTTTTGTGTATATGTGAGAAAGTGGTCTTAGTTTCATTCTTTTGCATGTAGCTGTCCAATTTTCCCAGCACCGTTTTTTGAAGAGATTCTCTTTTTCTCATTGCATATTCCCGCCTTCCTTTGTTGTAGATTAATTGACCATATAATTGTGGGTTTGTGTGTTTATTTCTGGGTTTTCTATTCTGTTCCATTTATCTATGTGTCTGTTTTTGTGCTGGTACCATACTGTTTTGATTACTACAGCTTTGTGTAGTATATCTTGAAATCTGGGATTGTGGTACCTCCAGTTTTGGTCTTCCTTTTCAAGATTGCTTTAGCTGTTTGGGGTCTTTTGTGGTTCCATACAAATTTTAGGATTATTTGTTCTAGTTCTGTGAAAAATGCTCTTGATGCTTTGATAGAGATTACATTAAATCTGTAGATTGCTTTGGGTGGTATGGACAATTTTAAAAATGTTTGTTTCTTCCAACCCATGAGCATGAAATATCTTTCCATTTGGAAAACTGGACATTTAAGCAATATATTGTAGCAGCTCTGGGTATGGATTTCTTCCCTCCCCTGAGGGCTTGTCGTTGTTGGCTTGTTCATTTGTTTAGTGACTTGGCTGGGCTATTTCAGTGAGGTCTGTTTTCTTCACACTGTGAAGCCTCTGTCTTCTTCAGAGGCCTGGCCTTGGGTACACACACAATACCCTGGGGTGACATGTTAGCAGCGTTCTCTGTGTGTGTCTGATCTCCCTGTTAAGCTGTCTCCCTCTGTTGGTATCCTATCCAGCTGTTAGAGCTCTATTGTTTTCGACAATGGCATGGGGCCTAAATTGCTCCTCAGTCTGATATTATTTAAATTCAATCCCAGAGGGACACCTGGGTGGCTTAGGTGGTCGTCTGCTTTCACCTCAGGTCATGATCCCAGGGTTCTGGGATTGAATCCTGCATCGGGCTCCTTACTCAGTGGGGAGCCTGCTTCTCCCTCTTCCTGTTCTTGCCTGAAGCTCTCCCTGCTTGTGCTCTCTCTCTCTGACAAATAAATAAAATCTTAAAAAAATACAATAAATTCAAGCCCACGTGTAGTCTTTGAGACTTGTTCCTATTACTTGAGGGTTCTTTGCTGTCTCTGTTTCTCTCTGTCATATTCTAGCTGGTCTGTGGTTTAGTTTGTTGGTCTCGTGGAGCAATGAGCCGCCTCTTAATTCCTTAAAATCTCCATTGTTTTCAAGGGCATCGTTAAGTTTTAATTTCCTCACCCTGTGTTTTAAATGACATCATTTCTTTTGGGGAGAACTTCAGATCTTGCCTGTTGGCCTGGGCAAACCTTTGTGCCAGGGCTCTGGAGCTGGTGGCAGAAACAAGTGGTCTACTTCCCTTGGCATGATACTCCTGTTTTATGAGCCTCTCACCAGGTGGAAGTGGTAGCTTCTGGTCTTACAGTCTTGCCTTTCCTGGTGTGGAACCTCTGCTCTACAGGTGATTGGGGCAAGGCTGATTGTGCCTAGTAATCTCAGCCTGTCATCCCAGAGGCAGAACTTCCACTCTATGAGTGGGGGCTGGGTGGAGGAAAGAGTCTCAGACCTCTCAGTCACTCTTGCTTGGAATAGAGTTTCTGCAACAAGGAGCTAGGAAGAATGAGAATGCTGGTGGCTGTCCTTCCTGGGGGCGTACCGAGCTAGACTGTGAGCTGAGGAAAGAGGGGGCCCTGTGTTCTTGGTTTCATTACTGGGAGTAGAACTTGGTTCTTACTGACATTGTGGGGGGAAAGGAAGTAACACTATGGCTCAAATGCCATAGACTCTCACTGTTCTTACTAAGATTTGGTAGATTTTCTTGGATGAATGTTCTCCATCGGCTGTATGCTCTTACGATAATTTCCAGAGCTTTAAATGGTTGTTTTGGTTTCTTTTGGGGTTTTTTTGAAATTATTTTCACCAGTTATGTGTGGTTCGCTGGGGGAATGGAGCTCCTCATTGCCACCCTTGATAAGTCAAGCTCTGGCAAAAGTTTTAAGGAATATGTGTGAGATGATAAAACTGTACAGAAAGAGCTCAAGAAATAGGTGCTGAGCCTCATGAGTACATTTGCAAGTGAATTTAACTCAACTGACTATACAGAATTTTTTTGCATAGTGTTTTTCAGACTTAACAATAGTCATTCATTTACCGAATTTGTATATTGAATGGGAAAATTGTTGGGATGGAATTCCAGTGGATCTAAAAGTTTTTATTCTATCTTGATTGAACATTAAGAATGTTTGGCTTTTCCCATGTGCTTTAGTGTGGCCATTTCTCTCCTTTTTTTAATATATAGATTTTTTAAAAAAGATTTTATTAGAGAGAGAGCACAAGCAGGGGGAGGGGCAGAGGTAGAAGCAGACTCCCTGCTGAGCAGGGATCCCAACGTGGGGCTCTATCCCAGGACCCTGAGATCACGACCTGAGCCGAAATCAGACACTTAACTGACTGAGCCACCTGTGCGCCACCATTTCTCTTTCCTAATGCACCTCCACTCTAATATTTACTGCTTTTCTGTGGGTGGGTTTTTGATTGGGTAGAAATTGGAAGAAGCAGCATCTCGTGCAGCAGAAGAAGAAAAGAAACGTCTTCAGACTCAAGTGGAACTACAGGCCAGATTCAGCACAGAGTTGGAGCGAGAGAAGCTTGTGAGTGCCACACAGCTGGGAAGCTGGGAACCCTGCTGCATTTGCTTACAGAGCCAGTCTGGGTGAAGGGCGGGGGTGGGGAGGGCAAGGCCTGGGAGGCTGGAGGGAGGCCATCTTGTCAGCTGGGCTATGCTTCTGACTTGCAGTGGGCTTGGGGAAGTTCTGTGTTTCTTCATTCAGTATGGGCTTATTGAGCACCTGCTATGTGCCAGGCACCATGCCAAGGGTATAAAGGTAAAAGACATAAACCTTGCTTTCAGGACCCCAGAATAGAAATTCATGGACTGGGGTGATATGTACTGTGGTTAAGGTGACTGTATGTCTTGGTTTGCCTGGGATAGTCCTTGCCATCCTGATATAATTAATCCTGATATAATTAGTATATGTGCTGCCAAAGCGAGCACTAATCCTGATATAATTATTAACAGCATTCCTTTTCCTTCTCAAAGAGTCTGGCTTGGAAAAAAATTGCTATGGAAAAAGTAAGCACGGGTTCCATGACATTTCTCTTCTGTCATGAGCAAAGTGGGAGGTTCTGAAATCATGAGAACATAGGAATTCTGGTCTGCGGCTCTTAGCAGCTCTGATTCATCTTGGAGGTTCCCATTCCCCAAGACACCCAAGAGCCAGGTTGCTGTAGGTGGTTAGTTAGTTCATTGGAACACAGGTCTTACACGGACTTGTAATGTGTGGGAGAGTACTGAGCACAGTGCCCATTAAATAGATGCTCGTGACATTTTTTTTTTTAGTAACTTTTGGTTGCTTGGAGTTGAAACAGACATGTTCGTGTTAGGAGAGAAAAGTACTCAGGCAGGCAGATGTGGGGGGAAGGAGCGCTGCATTCACAGCCAGAAGATCTGGGTTCTTTCCGCTCTGCTCTGAGCATGAGTTTTCTCTTTACATTGGAGGCATTGTCATGTGATCTCCCATGACTCTTATGAGGATGAAGTGAGCGGTGAGAATATTTTATAAACCGCGGACACATATGTTAATGTGTGTGCTATTACATTTAGATGTCCTTGTCTTTCAATTTTTAAGGCAGAGATTCAAAACTGTTTAATACAGAAAGGAGAAGCCATATACTTGCTAGGGTGCTAACTTGGGTGCTTGAGTCCCCCCAGGGCTGGGTGTGCCCCAGGGAGGGAGAAGAGGGGCCTGGAGGCAGCCGGGTAAGAGGAGTCGCTGGCTGCTGGTCAGTCTTCCCTTTGCCCTTTATCTTAACCCTCTGGCTGTTCTGACTGGGCAGAGGTTCAATCCTTTTAGAGAAGATTGTGAGTAAAGAGGTTGTGGCTTTATAACAGAAAGGAATTTAAAGAGAAATTATTCAGGGAAACAGTTTTTTTCTTGACTCTGAAAGTGTGGAGTGGAGGGACGGACACTCCGAGGGCAGGACTGCAGCCCGAGTGTTGTAGTTTGTGTCGTCGGACTCTGGCTGCGTGTCAGTGTTGGTATCGGGTGTGGTGCTCCCTTTCCTCCATCTTCAGGTCGGGGAGTGTGGGCCGGGGCCCTGCCCACCCTGATGGGCTGCGGTGATCGTTCAGGATGGTGGAGGAGCGGGAGAATTTCTCCGAGGGTGAGGTCCGCCTGAGTTTAACATGACCCTTTTATACCATCAGATCAGACAGCAGATGGAAGAGCAGGTTGCCCAGAAGTCCTCTGAACTGGAACAGTATCTGCAGCGAGTCCGGGAGCTGGAAGACATGTACCTAAAGCTGCAGGAGGCCCTTGAGGATGAGAGACAGGCCCGGCAAGATGAGGAGACCGTGCGGAAGCTTCAGGCCAGGTGCCAGATCCATCTGTGTCCCGTCCCTTTACGTACTTCGCTTGGCGAATGTCGTTTGTAGGAATGACTAACGTGCTGGGGAAGAGAGAGGAGCGTCTGCCAGATTGGAGAGCCCCTGGAGGCTTGGCTGGCCGACTTGTTTATTCTCAATCTAGGGCCCTGGAAGACCCTGGCTTCTGGGGCTCTAGACAGGCCTTCTATGTATGTTAGAGCAGGCAGGTGGCTGGGGCTGAACACAGGCAGAACAAGGCTGAGCAGCCCAATCACAGCACAAACCAGGCCGCGGGGAGAGTCCACTGAGGGTGCCACTGATGTCAGCATCGGCGCCATGTGCTGGTGGTCACCACGGCTTCTGGTGCCACTCAGCACCAGATGTGGCCACCCCCAGCAAGATGAAGTCCCTACCGTCTCTGTTCCTGTGTATCGTTGATTCAGAGAGTTCCAGAGTCTAGTTTCTTCCTTGTGCATCTGCTTAGCCAAGCCCAGCTCAGGCTTCCCCTGTGCCCTGGCTGCCAAAGGGCAGGAGGCAGGGGTCTGGCCTGTGGCTCACGTGGTGGGAGATTGGCCCTGCTTCCCATCAAGACGCCTACTGTCGCAGATTCCTTGGACACATGAAGGGGATTCAGACCGGGCAGCCTGAACACCGGCAAACGGCCGTTCCCCTTCCATACTCTTACCACTAGGATGAAGAAATGGGCCTTTCCAGTCTCGTTCAGTGTCGCCTCACCAGTGCCTAGAAAAGCACCAGAAGGTGCATTATACGTACACACTGAGTGAGTGGATGAACGCTGCTCACACCGCGTTTGCCGTGCTGTGTTCAGCTGTGGATCTCACACTCTGGGAGACATCTGAGGAGGGAGTGGATGGTCCTGTGTAGAACTAGGGCTAGTGGGTGGGAGAGCTCTTTCTAGCTGAGGAAGAACTTTCTACAGATGAGGCTTCCCAGAAATAAACTTGCCTGATTTGTGAAGCGGTGGCGCCCCGTCCCACAGAGGGTTTGAGCACGGTCGGATAACCGCCCTGCAGGGTGTCATGGAGGGAGTTCTTGTGGGGGCGGCTGGGGGCTGTGACCTGACACTGTCTGGTCCGTTACTTTATTCCTTCTGTCGTTGGCTTTGGAAGAGCGTGTGTCGTGTCCTGGGCCGGCATCTCACTGTACTGTCTGTGCTTTGGGTACAGGTTTGGGCTGTACGTTAGTTTTTTAAAATGCCTCTGTAGCTGGATATTCGTAGTTAGGTAGCCTGTTACTCAAAGCTAACATTTTGGAATCACACAAACCTCGGTGAAAATCCACTGCTACCTGTGCAACATACTCACAAACACCTTGATTTCCTGTTGTTTCGTCTGGAGGGGTGACAGCACCTTGCAGACTTGATGGGGGCCAACAGTCATGAAGTCAGGGGTCTGACATGTAGCGGTTGTTCAGTAAGTGGTGTTGGATTTATTCTGCCTTCTGTTGGCTCCTTCTTTCCTCACCTTCATTAGTTCGTTAGCTTTGTCCTTGATCGTAGGTTTGTACTAGGTGAGAAATGTTTTGATGTTGCAGCAACCAGGCAAATTTCACGACGTGGCCCTCCCACCTGTCAGGTGAATGCCCTGGCGTAGGTCACTTAGCTTTCGGGCCTCACTGTTTCTTCAGCGTTGAACTATGGATATTGATAGCACTGAAGTTTATTGTGAGGATTGATTGGGAAAATACACTTAGCTCTTGGCCCAGTCTGTGGCCCGTTAAACCTCTCATAAATGTTATTTTTATTTTAGTTTGTTTTCAAAAAAGGGTGCAACAGAGAGGAGTAGGACAGGACACACGGGGCCTTCCCAGCTTCGTGAATATGTGCCTCTGTGGCTCCTCGTTTCCTCCTTGTGAAATGAGGGGGTGGATGGGATGACCTCAGGGGCTCCGGCAGCTGCCGGGGGGTGGGAGCCCGGGCAGGTTTGATCTGAGCTCGCTGTGTCGCAGGTTGCTAGAGGAAGAGTCTTCCAAGAGGGCTGAGCTGGAAAAGTGGCACTTGGAGCAGCAGCAGGCCATTCAGACCACCGAGGCGGAGAAGCAGGAGTTGGAGAATCAGCGAGTCCTGAAAGAGCGGGCGCTGCAGGAAGCCATGGAGCAGCTGGAGCAGCTCGAGCTCGAGCGGAAACAGGCGCTGGAGCAGTATGAGGTCGGTCAGGTCCTGCAGGCGTGTGTTTAAAGTTTAAAAACAAACATTTAAACACCTGAAACTAATATAACACTCTATGTTAACTAAGTGGACTTAAAAACTTAAACGTTTAGAAGTAACGATATTTGCTTAGCTGTAAGAAGTAGTAGTTTTTACAGGTGGTGAGGTGTATCAGGTCAAGTCCAATCACGAGGCAAGCAGTGATTTGAACGGGGGAAGTTTAATATAGGCAGTTATTAGCCATAACAAGGGGATTACGTACTAGTCAGTAAAGAAGACTAAGGACGCAGGGACGGCAGGTACAGGAAGCGGCCCGTGCCTCCGAGACTGGGGCGGAGCACCCAGAGAGGGAGCACGGCTGGAAGAGGGTCCCCTTTGTTCCCGGCCCGTTGTGCGCATGGCTGTGGTCCCGACCTCCTTGGAGACGGCATGGCCTGGGCCCCCTGGACGGCAGAAAGAGCTGTGACTGGGAGGCTGTCCTCTGAGCACCTCGGTGAGCACCTGGGGCCCCACCTGCCACAGGAGCTGCTGAGAAAGCGGCCGGTTCTCAGCAGCTGAGAAGGGTCCAGTGGAACCTGGAAGCAAAAACCCTTCCTCCAGTGTCCCTTCAGTGCCCTTTACCGACAAAGCTTAAGCGGTGCCAGCTGGTGAGGGGAGTTACCTGCTGTCACACGCAGGACAGGGAAGGGGGCGTTTGGAGCCGAGGGGTGGTGAGCTGTGATGCGCACACCAGGATCTTACACATCCACGTGCAGCGGTGCGAGTAGGTCCTCCGGCTGACCCGCGGCACGTTGCTCACGCTCCCTGCATCTGGTTTCCACATCTGTAAGATGGGGGAGATAAGAGTTCCTGCCTCTCTAGAGCGGCTGGGAGGATTTCCTGGGATAACCCACAAGCATATAGTAAGTGCCCATTTTTATTTGGCTCTTAAACTCCCGTTGTGTTTGCATCATTGAAAATCTACTTTTGTTCCAGGGAGTAAAGAAGAAGCTGGAGATGGCAACTAGTAAGACCAAGAGCTGGAAGGACAAAGTGGCCCAGCATGAAGGGTTAATTCGATTGATAGAGCCAGGTAACGCGCTCCTTGAAGTGGTCAGATATTTTTCCAATTTATTTTTCTGTTTTATTTGTTTGAATTGTGCTCAAAGTCTTCGTTAGCCCAAATATATGGAAACCAAGCTGGGCAGGGTCAATTTCTCTTGAGAAACTTGCTCTGTAATAGATAAGAAGAAGGCGCCGGTAATTCCCTTTACATACGTCTTCCGGTTGTTTCGGCTGCTGTGACATTGATGGATATTCCTCGGAGGAGAAATAGAGGAGAAAGTTACTGTTTTATCTGTGGGGAAACAGTTATGTTAACTGAAGGATATGGTACTTCCTGTAGTTAATGTGTGTTTGTCCCTTAGGTTCCAAAAACCCTCACCTGATCACTAACTGGGGCCCTGCGGCTTTCACCCAGGCGGAGCTGGAAGCGAGAGAGAAGAGCTGGAAGGGGAAGAAGAGCACCGAGTGAGGCAGTGACGGCCCCCGGGTGCGCAGCCGTGTGGAGCTGGAAAGCTCGATGCTGAAGACACAGGAACTGGCTTTGCTGCTTCTAACCTTCTTCCCGTGCCTCCGATCAGGTCCATATACTAAGGAAGCCTCCTTATTTCTCTGCCTGAAAATAAGGGCTTACCTGAAAAGAACAAAAGTCGACACTATCAAGCTCTTTACTCTTTCTTTGAAAACTTCAGCTTCTGAAAATTCCCTGTAGCTCCCCCGGGGCGTCGTGGGAAGTGGGCCTTGCACACACCGTGTGGGGGATGCGGGGGACAGGGTCGGGGTTGGCGCCCGCGTGGACCTCGCTCCTTCCTTCCCGTGGCAGCATGGTCCCTTCTCCAAGCACAGGCTTCTCAACTAGACCGCCGGTCAGCCGGCCTGGGTGCGCTGGTGGCCGGGGACCCTTGTGAGCCGTCCCTGGCGGCGTGTGGCCCTTGCCCCCCGCTCGGAGCTCGGAGCTCGCAGCTGGCAGCTCACAGCGCACAGGTGAGGTTGTGCAGAGGTTTCTGCCCAGGGTGCTGTGCTGATCGGCATCCAGGCTCCGGTGGCACCGGCTCAGGGAAGCAAACACCTTCCACGCGGTGCTTTGGCGTAGGTCCGTAGGAAGCACACACAGCACAGAGACGAACTAAGTAAATCCCATCTGGAATGGTAATTTGATACTAACTGGATTCTTTCTAATAGTTAAAATGGTTTCGAGGGTCAATGTGCTGCCGGATCCCTTGCTTTTACTTTTGTAGTTACTGTACAGAAAATTTCAGGAGTGTGTGAATGCTTGTCATAATCAGGCCTTTTCCTTCGTAAATAGGGATAGGATCATTTATAGGAATTATACATGAAGAAAGTTTTAAAAATGTATTTTTATGATGTCCTATGTTGAGAGGGAACAAATATTTATAATTTTCAAACATTCTTACCTAAATATTGTACAAGGTAATATGCTGAACTTTCTTAATTTTTTGCTAATTTTCTAAGATATATTAAAAATGTTTTGTATGTTTGGTTTCTTTGTTTTTGTTTTTGTTTTGTTTTTGTTTTTTTAGTAAAATGGACTCAGTAAGAAAATAAAAATACCAGAACCGCGTGCATTTTAAATTGTCTGACTTAATAGAGCAGTAGGGTAAGGTTTTGTGTACGTGTGTGTATTTTCATATGAGATGGACTTGAGTTTAGGGATACTTCCTGAAAACACTGGGTTTGGAGTGTGGACCCCCGAACCAGTGCTGGCATGAGGTTGGCTAGGGCTTCGTGTTTGGTGTTTGAGTCACTCGTGTGGGAAACCACGGCAGATGTGTGCGCCACAAACGGGAACTTACAAAGATGATTTCTCCCTCATTGTTGCTCTTACCTCCGAATCCTCTTAACCTCTGCTTTCCCGAATTTTCTTTTTATGCCTTTTAGTTTTTCTTTCAGTTTTACCAGAGTAAACAGTGTGGTTTTTTGTTTTGGTCTCACGCGGTTGCCAAGATTAAAATGCCTGCTGTGGACTGAGCAGGCCCACGCGCGCGGGCCAGCTTGATTGTGTCTTGGAAAGCTGATCTTTTCCTTCTAGAGGAAGGGAAACTCGCTGGTGTTTTCTTAAACATCTTTCTCTACTGTAGAGGTTCTCAACAGGGGACAATTTTGCGCTCTCCCCCCGCCCCCCCGGGGACATTTGGCAACGTATGGAGATTTTTTTGGATGTCACAACTGGGAGTGTTACTGGCATCTCGTGGGTAGAGGCCAGAGATGCTGCCGAACACCCTACAGTTCCTGGGACGGTTCCCTGTAACCGAGAGTCATCTGGCCTGAGGTGTCGGTAGCGCCAAGGTTGAGAAAACCTGCTCTACAGAGAGGCAGGGTCTAGTGCCCAGAGCACAACAGGAGCGAGGGTTTTCCCTCAGGAGTCCCAGGAGCTGGCCTCTTTGGTAGAAATGGGAGCTGGCCGCAGACAGCAGAGGCAGGGGCCTCGGCACAGCCGGTGTGGGGCGCTGTGCTTCAGAAACTCGGTCGGTTTGCCTTTTTCACACAGATCTGGAGGGAATTGCCTTGGATGTGTTTTAAAGTCTTTCTGTGATGCGGGTTGCTGAGGTGTGAAATACGAAAGTTGCCATGAGCTTGAGTTTCTTTCCACGAGGGGGAGAGTCTGTCAGAGCCGTTCGGCAGCTGGTAAGGAACGAGTGTTCAGAGTCGCTGTCCAGCTGGTGCTGTGCCTTGTCCTGGCGCCCGTTCCGCTTGGCAATGCTCTCGTCCCTCAGTGGCGTGCCAGCAAGGCGCAGCTGCCCTGCGGAGCCAGGGTCAGGCTAACCTGAGGCCGCGTGCGCGTGGGGAAGAGGCACTGCCCAGCCTTCCCCAGTTCAGGTAGGTGCTCAAAATTTATTGAAAGGATCAGTCTTGGGAATCGTATAAGGAATATGTTTCTTTCTCTTCCCCTCTACTTCTTGTTTATTTATATTCATCTTGAGACCCATAGAAGTCACATCTCAAGTTGGGGAAGCTATGTGGTGATCTCTACTAGAGCTGAAAACAACATGGACCCGGCAGTTCACCCCCAGGAGGACTGAGGCACATGTCCCCACCAAGACCCTCCAGGGAGAGCGTTCACAGCAGCGTTGCTTAGAACGGCCCCAGAGCAGAAACCACCCACATGCCCACCAGCAGGGAGGAGACATGACTTGGTGTATTCAGAGGACACTACAGTGTAATTAGAAGTAGCACATCACTGAAAGATGCAACGACATGAATGAGTCTCAGACATCACGTTGAGCAAAGAAACCATAGAACATTCTGCAGGATTACAGTAATTTCTGGGACCAGCAAAGCTAATCTGTGGATTTCCAAGTCAGAAGTAGAGTGACCTTGGGGTAGGAGGGGTGGTTGTTGATTGCAAAAGAGCGTAAGTGAACCTTCTGGGATGTTGGAAATGGGTAGCTGTTCTATAAGTAAAACGTATCAGCCTGACACACAAGATTTATACCGTTTGCTGTTCGGAAACGCATTGCCTCTGGAATGCTACAGTTGGCTAGTCCCTAGAGCTCAGTGGGTCCAAACCCCTCACTTGGCAGAGAAGGGCCTGGAAGGGGATGAGCCAAGTCCACACTGGAATGCCTCTTCTACGATGTGGCTCGTTACACCCCCTGCCTCCCCTGTGCATTTGGACGTCAAACATGCTCCTCTTGATGTGTTTCTGTCCCCATCACCCAGCCAGCTGCCTGTCCGTGCTTCTCCTTGCTATGGGGGGAGGGCCGTGACCGCTCCAGTCCTAGGCTCAGCTTCTGTTGGCCTGAGGTTGCTGAGTCTTCGGCCCTGCACCGTGGCTAAGCTGTGGTGGACACGAAATTCCAACAGAGCTAGCCTCAGATTCCTCTTCTGTCCCCACCATGTAGATGCAGCACACTGGTTCTTAGGGTCGTGTACCCACAGGAACGCAGGCCTTCCCCCCATTTGTGTCCGCCTTGTCAACAGCGGCCCACAGGGCCCGGCTGAAGCCAGCAAGGCGTGAGCAGCGGGGAGAGGCAGGCAGCCCCCATTCCACTCAGCTCCTGAGGCTAGCAGGTGACTCTCCCTCCCCGTCCAAACTCCTCCTTTCCTGTCCCGTGCTACCTGCCCCTTCCCCTCAGGCGATACTCTGCTCTGACCGGCAGCCCACGCTGGGTCTCTGGGAGCAGGCCTCCCTACGTTCCCCCGCTCTGATCTCAGGCGTTCTGCCCTCCTGATGGGCCATCCTGGGCCAGCTCCCCCAGGAAGACGCACTGAGCCCACAGGCTGTTTCAGGGGGCCGGGATCGCTGCCACCTCCACACTCTGCTCCCCTCAGAAGCCCAGGCCCAGCCCCCTGAGAAGAGGAATCAGCGCCACTGTCCAGTGCTGCCAAACCTGGTGCTCTGTTCCCCTGCGGAGGCCATTTGCATCTGAAATAGTTGTTTACCCGGAACACACAGGGAATCCAAAACGGTGTATAGAAGATTTCACCCCTGCGTCCCAAGGCCCTGTACTTCCCACAGCACAGTTAGCTGTCAGATGGCTAAAGGGACAGCGTGAATGGCTTCCTTCTAGTGCGGCTGCCCTCACAGCCCGAGATTACCAGTAGTCCGTGCTTGGCCTTCTAAAGCGTGGAGTTGGAAAGGAGGCTGCATTTCAGAGTGACACAGACCTGCGTTCCACTCATGGTTCCACCTTACTGTGTCGCCCTGAGTTAGACGCTGTATTCTCAGAGGGGGTCCCACACAGGTCATGTGTCCTGAGGGTGTCACACCTGGAGGCACATGACGTTCATCTGTCCGTCATTGGTGAGGGAATATCAACCTGCTCGGGTTTCTCCATGTTGCAGAGACGTACTCTCACCCCAACCCCCTCCCGCCGTGTTTCATCCGGTGCTTTTTCTTGAGAAAGTCCAGTGGTGGAAGGGGCTTTCCATCTTGGCTGGGCCAGGACACATAATGGAGATGTGGCTGGTGAACTGGCAAGTTCTGAGAAAATTCTGCAGGTGACTGAAGGAGGCGATCATGCAAAGCTACTGGAGACTGCCGTCTGCATTTCTATAGGCAGGTGTCCTGCAAAGGCAGGTACTTGGCAAATGTTTGCATGGCGGACGTCCTACAGTAAGGGCTCCTGTGTAGCAAGACTCCCACTTCCCAGTCACACCGGCCCTTTGGGGGGCCGCAGGGAGGCTCTGAAGTGGATCTCAAGGGCCCGGGACTGCCACCTCCCAAGCCCTCACCCAGCTGTTGCTCCCGCTGTCACTTCTGATGTTCTTGCTGATTCTGTCTCAACACGTGTGGGGTGAGGCTCCCCACTGCACTCCAGCCCTGATGAACTTTCTCAGAGGTGAGACCAAGGCTCTTTTTTTTTTTTTTTAAGGTTTTATTTATTTATTTGAGAGAGAGTGAGAGCGAGAGAGATCATGGAGAGAGAGAAGCAGACTTGCGCCGAGCAGGGAGCCTGACTCGGGGCTCAATCCCAGGACCCCGGGATCATGACCTCAACCGAAGGCAGTTGCTAAACTGGTGGAGCCACCCAGGCGCCCGAGCCTAAGTCTCCTTAAGGGCAGGAGAGCCTCCTCATGGCTCTACTGACACCTAGTAGGTCCTTAGCAAAGGCTGGGTTTTTAATGGCCCCTTTTGGCAAGACATCCTTGTCCTCAAATATGCCCTGGATGTAGTCCCGCGGACCAGATCAGAGCTCACAGGAGACAACAGTGACTGATGTGCAAGCAGCTCTCTTCTACGGAGTGGCTGGTTTAGAGCGTCCACCCCGCTCTGTCCTGAGGCTGGGCTACTTTTTCCTGGCTTTTTTCTTTTTCTTTTTTTCTCTCTCTTATGTGTAAGGTTTTTTTTTAATAATAATTTTTTATTATGTTATGTTAGTCACCATGGAGTACATCCTTAGTTTTTGATGTAGTGACCCAGCGCTCCATGCACAATGTGCCCTCCTTAACCTCTGCCTTTTTTCTTAAGAGAGTAATGCCAGCTTATGTGAAGGATGGACCACCGAATCCTAGGGCCTCGTCCTAGTCTCCATTTCTCCCAACAGAGATAACTAGAAAGTCTTCTCAAATTCCCTGATGGACAAACCCATTAGGCCCCCTCTCTCCCTGATCTTTTTAAAAATAATGTTTGGGGGCCCTTGGGTGGTTCAGTTAGTTAAGCAACCGACTCTTGGTTTCGGCTCAGATCATGATCTCGGGGTGGTGGGATCAGCCCCAAATCCGGCTCCAAGCTGGGTGCAGCGTCTGCTGGGGATTCTCTCCTTCCCTTTCCCTCCGCCCCATCCCCCAAATAAGTAAAATCTTCAAAAATAATGTTTATCGTTTTTTCTCATCACAAAGTCACACGTGCTCAGTGTGGACGTGGAGACAAAGGAGGTAGGCAGGACGCCACGCTCCAGTCGCGCCCTCCAGAGACATTGGACCGGGGTCGCCGGCTGTCTCAGGCCTACTGTCGGCCGGAAGGAGGCAACGCCCGCCCTCGTAAGCGACGCCCCCTACCCAGAGCCTCCCCGGCAGGTCCCGAAGCGGCCCTGACCCGGGGGAATGACCGAGCGGGGACGCGGGACGCCGGCCTGGGCGACGCCGCCGGGGGCCGCCAGGTGGCAGGCGTGCGCCGTGTCCGCGCTCCCGGCCGCGCCGCCGCCCGTCGTCCCAGCCCGCGGGGTGGTCGGGGCGGGGCGGGGGGGAGCGCCAGCGGGTCGCAGCCGTGTCCGCCGAGGAAACCCACGGACGCGAGCCCCCCGGAGCCGGCCGCCGGCGGTCCCACTGCGTCCGCAGCGGCGCACAGAGGTGGCGTGGGTTCCTCCTCTGGATGAGGACGGGGCTCAGAGTTAGGTAATGACGCAAGGGCAGGCGGTGACGGGTGGGGACAAACGCCCGGTGTCCCGGCTCCGAGCCTCGCCCAGCCCTTCCGCAGGTACCACACGCCTGCGTGCCGGGGAGCAGGTGGAGGAGCCCCCTTCCTCCCCGCGCCCTGAGGTTTCCTTTCGGGGGCCTGGAGAGGGCTCTGCTGGGAGCCCGAGGCATTTTGGTCATGACTCACCCCTCCCCGCCGGCCCCGGGCGCGCACAGCCCCGGCCCTGTTCCTGTAAGAGCCTAGGAAGGGGCAGCCCTCTCCCCCCCGCCCCCCCGTGTCCTCTGCGGACAGGCTTGGCTGGGGGCCGCCGCCGGGAGGAGCGTGCGGGGGGGGGGGGGAGGGGAGCCGCCAACAAGCAGGGGCCTGTTTCCTGACTCGTCTGACCCTGGCTGTCCCCGCGGAGGCCCAGCACACGGAGCAAGGTCATCCAGGGCGAAATTCCAGCCTGGGCCCTGAGCAGTGACTTCGGTTTTCCTGATAAGGCTCAAGAAGGGACCCGGAGTGGCCTCCCCACACCCCCACCCTGTCAGCACCTCCGCTCCTGCGAAGCCTCGGCTGCAGACAGTCTGCCTCGGAAAGAGACAAAGATAGACCCTTGGGCAGATAAGGGGAGAGACGGCGGGGGGATAGACAGGGCAAGGAACACACAGGAAGGAGACGGACAGGGACCAGGCAGCGCCATAGCCGAGCCCGTGGGTCCGGAGCCCCAGAGACTGGAAATGCTGCCCGGCTTGTGCTTGCTAAGGTTGCGACTAGGAGATGGAGAAAGAGGCGATCAAGGCCGGAACAGGAGGGGTTTGGGGTGCGGGAGTACAATGGAGTGGGCTGGCAGCTTTGTGTGCCTCGGCCTGGTTCCTAATGTGTGCAGACCTGGGACTGGCGGGTGAGGGCGACGAAGGAGTCTGCATGAGCCATAGTCTCCTAGACTCCAGGAGGCCAGGCGGGAGAGGTTGAGATGAGGGCCCGGTGCCAGGGGAGGGGCAGAAGGAGCTGGGCCCGATTGCTTACCGGAGGCCTCTGACTTGGGACTTTGTCCCTGCACACTTGGTGCAGGATATTTGCACCCAGCACTGGCTGTTTGGCTTGGCAAGTGAGCAAGGTGTAAAGTCACAGCTGGCCTGTGGGCACCCAGTCACCGAATGCAGCTGAGTCAGTCACAGCCGCTTCCCCCACCCCTGGGGCCGAGAGCGCGTGCCGGCACACACAGTCCTACCCGCACAGGTGCGGTACAGACGCCGTGTGTGGCTGAGTCACAGCGGCCTCCTCGGAGAGCACGTGCCAGCACGCACGTGCTCACAGGTGCCCGCAGATGCCCGCAGATGCCACCGACACCGGATCCTGAGTCACGGACGCTGCGGAACCCCGAGGAGGGCACTGAGTGTGTTCTGCCATCCCTGTTTCAACACAGATACCCGTATACACTCACACACATGGACGTGCCCACCATACATCCTACCGTGCCTGCCCGTCATACTAGGGGATCAGCAACCGTATGTGGACTGAATAAATGAGGCACCGAGTGAATGAATAAGCAAGTACGTGAAAATGTGACACTCACACTGCTTGGATAGGTGAAATTGGTTGGGGAGGCCCTGCAGGGTGGGTCCCTAGTCTATGTCTGTAGGGAGTTGTCTTGCTCCAAATATAGCCTCCGTGGGCGGCAGGGAGCCAGGGCTGCCTCCCAAACTGTGACTTCACTGGGCCTGCGGCCCAGCCTCTGAGGAGTTGGAGAAAATTAACAGAGAAGAGGCCCCAGCTTTCTGCAGCCAGGGCTGAGTTGTGACACTGGAATTGGTGGTGACAGCGTACTCTGGAAATATCACTTGCTCAGGGGCTTGTGCTAATAGGGCAGAGGGCTCTGTAGATGGGCCCAGAAAGGACTGGTTCTGGGCTGGACCCCTGGGAACTGCCTGTCCTGAACTTCTGGGGCCAAATGTGCAGGAGGCACAGCCCCACCTGAGAGCTGGGGCAAGCATGGTACCTGGGCCCACCTGGGGGTTGCCAAGGCAAGGCCCATTAGATGGTCCCCCATCTGGGCAGGCCTGTTCCATGGCTGCTCCCCTGTCTTCTCCTCAAAGTGTCCTTTCCGTAGCCACTCTGCTTCTGCCCTAGTTCATCATCTGGAATATTGGATTATTACCCCAACCGGTCTTCCTGCTTTAGATTTCCTCCTCTAATCCATCTTCTTCACAACTGCCAGTGTTCTGTTTCTCAAATACAGATACGATTACATAACTTTTTGGCTCAAAATTCTTCCATAGCTCCCCACTGTTTAGCTGGCGTTCAAGACCCTTCATGATCTGGCCCCAAGCTACCATGTGTGTTTTGAGGGGCTGCCATGTAGTGGGACAGTTGTTGATTCTATCTGATAGGTGGATGGGTGGACTCTGGGCAGGCAGGCGCTCTTGGGGATGAAGGGCCCAGTGGGCTGTTTGACTAGATGTCTAGATGGTTGGGAGGCTAGATGTAGGGTGGAGATGTGGAGGGTGGGTGGAAGGATAGTGCTTGAGTCAAGACTATTTTGGTTGCAAGGAACAGAAACCCGTATCATCAGGAAAGAGGTGGGAGACAGCTGAGGATAAAACGGACCACCTTGCAGAGCTCACCAACATTCAGGTCTCATGCAGATGGCACCTGGCAGGGCAGGAAGGGCGCCCTTCTCTCCACCTTTGGTGGATCTGTCTGTCCTCCCTCACCTGCTTGGGCGTCCTCCCCTGTGCCCAGCGGCCATCCGCTCGGCTACTCTTGCTCCTTTGTCCCACAAGTTTTTACAAAGTACTTATTTATGTGCATGTTTGTGCCTCAAGCAGGCTTCCATGTGCCGAGAGGCAGACCGCGAAGAGGAAGTTACAGCCTTCATGAAGCCTGCTTACTGAGGGGGAGGGACAGACAGGCCTCTGTGCGCGGGGCACGATGCTGTGGACACGGCGGAGCAGGTGAGGAGCGCGGGGGCAAGGCCAGAGCCAGGTGCTGTCATGTGAGCCACATGCCGGGGAGTGTCTCTGGGCAGAGAGCCAGCAAAGTGAGGGGTGAGCTCAGGAAGTCTTGGGGGGGGGGACTGTCCTGGGAAGAGAGCAGGACAAGTGCGGTGGCGGCTGGTGCAGGTGAACAAGGGGCCGGTGGTTGGGGAGGAGGCCGGATGGGTGGCGAGGGAGGGTTCGCCAGAGGTTTTGTAAGCTGTTCTAAGGTCTTAGAGACTTCAGTCCAAGGAAGAGGGAATGGCACTGGGGGACGCTGGACGGAGGATGCCCTGAACGTACATTTCTAGGGGCCCCCTGGCCACTGTTGGGTGGAAGCAGGGTGCTGCTGAGGTCGCTCCTGCACAAGCCCGGGTGGGAGGTGGGCCAGGTTAGCGGTAGCAAGGTGACAAGCGGTCAGGCCGAGGGTGTATTCTGAAGGCAGGGTCAACTGCGAGCGTGAGAACAGGGAACATTCCGTTGAGGACGACTCCGCCTGTGGCCTGGGCAAGTGTAGGGATCCCGTTTCAGAGGAAGAGATGCAAGGTTTCTGTTCGGGCGGCGGGCGGGAAGTGCAGGGACAGGAGTGCACCTGTCACACGGTCAGGGTGCCTTTGGGTGCTCAGGTGGAGGCGTCGGAGGCGGCCGGGGCTCGCGAAGGGCTTGAGGCCGGAGCTGGACGCTGATGAGGCGGCCCTCAGCGCCAGCCATCCAGGAACGGGGCAGAGAGGGGACGGGGTCCGGGGCGGTTGGGTCACCCGGAGCACGGGCGCCCTGGGCGGCGTGGCCGAGAGGCTGGAGGGAAACCACGAGACACTGGGTGAGAGCGTGTCTGAAGCCAGAGGGGTGCTGGCAGGAGCTCGGGAAAGGCGGGGCGGGCGAACCCTGGTTCCCGCTCACGCCCGGCGCCTCCGTGCCCCCCGGTGACGCGCCCCGCTCAGCTCCGCGGCGCACAGGGACGACCGCGCCGCGACGTGGCCGTGCAGTTCCGCCTTTCGGCGCCTGCCTGTGTCTCCGGAGCGGGCCGAGCGCGGGGACGCGGGCTCCCGGCTCTTTCCAGGCAGAGGACGGCAGGCTTCGCGGAAAACCCGCGGGGGGCACACGTGGTGCGACAGTAGCCGGCCGTCGTTCAGGGCGGGCCCGCCTTCTCAGGGAGACCGCGCACTCCGACGGAAGGGAGAACCTGCGTGCCCGTCCTCGCCCGCCGCCTCCAGCACAGACGACCGCCTCGGGGCCGAGCTTTATGCCGGGCGTTCAAGCTTCAAGCCGCGTGCGTGCGTGCGTGCGTGCGTGCGTGCGCGTGCGCGTGCGCGAGCGCGCGGCGGGGCGGCCCCGGGGGGCGCGGCCGGGGAGGACAGCGCCCCGCCGTGGCCGCCTCGCACCTCCCTCTAGCTCAGCCCTCGAGGCGCGGAGTGGCCCTCGCGAGGCCCCTGCGGGCGCCGGGCCGCCTTTCTGGGGTCATCCCTGCTCTCGCGGCTGTTCTCAAGGCCTCGGTGCCAGGGCCCCCCAGCCCCTGCAGCCTGCCTGAGCGGCCGGCACTGCCCTGGAGTCGTCAGTGACCCCGGGCCACTCTCCAGTCTTCCTCTTCCTAGTCGTCCAGCAGCTTGCTGCGCTGGCCCCCTGAACATCCCTTCTCCGCTCCTCGTGAGCGCAGCGTTCTCGGGTTGTTCCTGCATTGTCCTCTGCTCCTCGCCGCTCCCTCCGGGTCCACCCCGCACAGGCCACTCAGCATTAGTGTCCTTGGGCGCAGGCAGGCTCTCTCCTCTTCTCTGAACTCTCGCCTGCGGCACGCCTGTCCGCCTCTCAGCTTGGGTTACCATCTACTTTCCTGCCTCCCTAGCGTGCGTTTCCAGCTCATTCCTCTCTGTATCCAAATGTTCACTAGGACATCTGAAAGGCTCCTTGGCCTGTATGGTCCAAGGCAAACTTGGAGTCCTTTCTCCTCCCCCACAGCCCTGCTTAGTCCCTGGTGCTCCCCCTCTCCCCAAGAGGCACCACCGGGAGAGGCACCACCGGGCGTCCAGCTTTGCAACTCAGGAAACTAGGGGGCCTCAGACACCTCTCCCTGCAGCCTCTGTGGCCAGACTAACCCCCGTTTCATCCTGTTGCCTTGATAGCTCTGGACTCTGTCCAGTTCTTCACCTCTTCACTGCCCCTTCCTAATCCTAACCACCGGCACTCTTCCGCTGGACCACAACAGCCTCTTACGTGGTCTCTCCACATCCCTTCTCACTTGCCTCCCTCCAAGCCTCAGACATGGGGACACCAGTCTCCTAGAGAGAGTAGGGCCTGCTTAGGGTCACAGCAGGGCTGGAGTTCCCAGGGCAGGAAGGCTAACCCGCATGCAGGCTGGAGGTTAGACACAGAGCTCACCCAGGCCTCCTTGGGAATGGAGAGGAGGCTCTGAAATTTGCAGTATCGAGTTTCAGAAAACACGGGGTCAGGGTCAGCAGAGCAGCTGGTAGTGGGGAAGGCCAGGCCCAGCTAATTTCCTGTCAGAATGGCCCAGAGGCCCCAGCCCCTCTCTGGGCTGGCCACAGGGGAGGAGATGCCGGGAATGGCTCACATTCCTCTGGCTGGGGCTGCACTGAACCTCCAACCTCCGGGGACCTGCGGGGAGTGAGGAAGTGGATCTCTGAGGCCAGAGTCAGGGGCTCTCTGCAGGGACCAGGCATCTGGTGTCCAACCCTTCAGCTGGAGTGGGGCCAGAGACCGGAGAGCAGACACAAAAAGAGCGTCACAGCTGTTGAAGCTTTAGGGTAAATGAGCCCAACCTCACATTCAGATGAGGAAACAGGCTCAGACAGGACCAGAGCTCACCAGGATCACATGAGCTTCCCTGTTCTAAGCCCTGAAACTCTGTTTCTTCTGGCTGGGCATGCATTTCCTGGAAGGCCCAGCTTTGCTGAGTTGTGTGACACCGGGGGACGAGCTGGGCTAGGACTGTGCTCTTCTTGGCCGGGAGGCAGGAGCCCTTGCTTCCAGCCAGGGATATATGCTTCTCAGGTGGTCCGTAGGGTGGGTGGCAGAATGTAAGGGTGTGGAGAGAATGTAAGGGTGCTGTGGGCCCTTCTCTCCTCTCCTGGAGGCCCTAGCTCATCCCACCCGCGGATGACACTTGATGTCCTGGTCAAGTCCCCAGGAGGGTGAGGTCATGGCAGTGTGCTCCTGGCCTTGAAGGGCCCTCTAAGTGGCCTGGCCTGGCTGGGTGGAAGGTGGAGGTCAGGGGTCCCCGGTAATCTCCTTTCTTTGATACCAAGACTGGCCTGGTTGAAGTATGATGGCTGGGGAGGGTGAGACCGGGACATAGTCACTCAAGCCTGGGTTCAAGCCTGTCTCCATCAGACAGACCGTCTGACCTGGGCATCTGACCTCTCTCCAAAGCAGGGAGCCCTCAGCTGCAGAGAGGAGAGTGGCTACTCGATTTCTCTCCATCAAGTCGCACGGTGTGTCTGTGACTTGGGCAGGGGGCCGCCTGCCTGACGCCGTGGGACACAAGCCCTCCCAGAGCCTGGAAGTGCTGCCCACCCCCTCTCTCCAGCAGGGCCCCCTGCAAGTGTGCGGCCTGCCTGGGGAGCCAGGGCCCGGGCTTCTGTCTGCCCGGCCGTCCTTCCTCCACTGGACTTGGAGGCTGTGGCCCTTTTCGGGTCTCTCAGGCACCAACCTGAAAGTCCTGTCCCTCTCCCCTCTCCCTACTGCCCCTGGCAGGTAGGCCCCCCTACAGACGCCGCCTCAGGACGGTCTCTCCAGCCCCATGGCCTGCTTTCTCTGATCTGAACGAGCACAACGGCCCCCAGCGGCCCCCAGCCCCACGTCGCAGTCGCCCCGTGCCTCGTCGCCAGGGGGAGCTTTCTGAACACACGTCACGTCCTGGCGTAACTGCCTTTCCTTGCCCTCCTCCCCTTCCTTCCCCTTTGCCCAGCCAGCTCCTTCTTGTCCTGAGAAGCCTCAGTGCCATGTACTCAGGGATCAACCTGAAAATAAAGAGCCACAACAAGAGGCAAACGAGTGTGTATTTGGGATCCAAGAACTGCAGACTCTGGCGGTAACCAGACAGTGTCCTGCCTTCGGGTGAGAGCCAGGGGTCTCACGGGAGAGGAAGGGGGGTGACTGCGTGACTTGGTGCCAACGGACTGCACCGTGTGGGTACGCACGGACTGACTCCTGGGTTACCCAACGGCACTCTTCCTGCTACGCTTCCGTCAACGGCTCTGTCTCCCGAAAAAGTCGGCAGCCAGCAGTGTTCCAGCCAGGAGGCTGCTGTCCTGTTGGCCCCGCGGACCGCTGCGGCCCCCACCGCTGTTTTGCCCGGTTCAAACACGGCGGGCAAGGCGATTTCTCTGCAGGGGCCTCCCCGCGACGCTGTTTTAAAATGACTGCAGTCACTCAGTTTTTCCCGCTGGGAGGTCTTCTCTGACGCCTGGGGCTGGGTTCAGGGTCCCCACCTGGCCCCAGGTCTGATCGCGCCGCTGCCACAGCTGGCAGGTGCGGAGGGCGGCTCGTTTCACTCGGGGTCCGAAGCGGTCGGGACGGACACCAGCACGGAGCAGGTACCGATCAAGCTCGGCTGACCGAGGGAGAGTGAGCGGAGGCGCAGAAGGAATGACCCCCTGTGGCTTCGGGTGACTGCCGCATTCATGGCCCGCTCGTCCCGCAGCGGGAGCTTTGGGGGGAACACGCGCCCCGTCAGGCTTGCCCTGGCGCCTCGCGTACTGAAGCCGCCGCAGAGAAACGACTTCCAGCCGCCTCCCGCTGGTGAGGCCGCAGGTGATGGGGTCACAGCGGGGACCCCCAGGCCTCCCTGCTAAACCCAGCTGCCCCTAAGAAATGAGGATGTTGAGAGAGGTCGCCAGAAACAGGTGGACTGCAGGTGACAGACGGGGCTGTGTCAGCAGGGTGGGCGCGTGTGCAAGCGTCCATGTGTGGACAGGCGGGCCCTCGTCTGTTGTCTGTGCGTCAGGACTGTG
Source organism: Ursus americanus (assembly GCF_024610735.1). Lineage (NCBI taxonomy): Eukaryota > Metazoa > Chordata > Mammalia > Carnivora > Ursidae > Ursus > Ursus americanus. The sequence continues at coordinate 917,663 of NC_142142.1, read as the reverse complement.
TTTGCACCTATGTGTGAGCACGCCCCCCCCATCAGGGCCTGGCAGTAACCCCCAGCCGGCACAGCCCCCCAAGCCCCCACCTCCCGTGGCACTCGGGCCCTCTGCCTCCCTCTCGCCTCTTCCCGGGCCACCGCGAGTCCCACGTCCCTGTCCTGGGCTCCTGTGCCCGCACACCCTTCTGTCGCGGCCGGTCGGTTCTGTCAGGCCGTATTCGTTTTGTGTGGCTGTTGTGACTCAGCACTACAAACTCGGTGGCTTCAAACAACAGACCGATTGCTCTCCGGGCTCCGACCTCGTCCGTGGCGACGTGGCCAAGCGCACGGGAAGGGCAGCGTTGTTGCTGAATGTGGGATCTGCGCTGCTGCCTCCGCAGGAAAATGGTGAAGAAAACTGAGATAAGCCCGCAGGCGAAGCACCGCTGCCCCTCCAGTGGCAAAACCAAGACGAAGGGACGAGCCGTGGGGCCCTGGCATCGGGGCTCCTGCGTGAGAACCGAAAGCGGGTGGTGCCCGGGCCACAGCACCACGTCCGCGTCACGGTGACGTCGGCCATCCGAGGACTGAGCAGTCGAGAGACCAGTAGAAGCTCCAGCATTTGAAACGTCGCCAGCCTATGATCAATGGGTTAGTTTGCGTAACAAAATAAGAAACCCCAGATCTGTTATCGTACCGTTCTGAAGGCCGGAAGTCCAAGTGGGTCTCGCTGGGCCAACCTCCAGGTGTTGGCAGGGCTGCGTTCCTTCCGGAGGCTGGAGGGGAGGGTGTTTTCTTGCCTTTCCCAGCTTCCAGAGGCTGCCCACATTCCCTGGCCCCTTCCGTCTTCAAAGCCTGAGTGACTGGCCACGTCTCTCACGCTGTGTCTCTCTGCCACTCATTTCCGCCTCCTTCCTCCACTCGTGAGGACCCTTGTGATGACACTGGGTGCGTCAGGATGATCTCTTGAGGTCCGCTGATTCGCAGCCTTAATTCCCCTTTGCCACGTCGGTAGTATGTTCACATCCTGGGGATGTGGCCGTGGACGTCTCGGGGGTGCGGGCATCACTCCGCTCAGCACAGACGGGCTGTCTCTCTCTGAGCTCTTCCGGCCTGTGCCGTATGTCCCTCACCCGGAGACCCCTCGGCAGCGAGAGTGTCCAGCCCGTACCAGGTCTTTATTACATACCTGAATAAATCCGATTCGGTCAATGATATGTTGAGAATTCGTTTGTGCTGGGTACTTGCAAACATATCATCCCAACTTTTCTTCCCATTTTATAGGTGAGGAAAATAAGGCTCAGAGGAGTTAGGCGGAAAAAGCTAGCATGTGACAGAGCCGGAAGCGTCAGTATACACCGCCGTCAGGTGGAAAATGCAGACACCTCTGTTCCTTTGGGTCTAGAGCTCCAGTGGAGAGAAAGCCCTAGACCTTGGGTGGAGGCCATGAAAATACACCTCAGATTTCAGACCGGCCCCGTGGCTGCGCTCTCATAGCCTCGCGGTTTGCGCTGAGCCCACGGGCGGCTCTCAGCCAATGACTAAGATGGGGTCCTTCTTGGGAGATACAAGGTTTCTCTGAGAGGCAGTTTTGGCACAAGGGCTCCCCGTCGGCCTTGCTCCTTTTAGATCTGACTGCGGCCTCAGACTCTTCCCGTCCACCTCCCGTCCTTCTGTCTCTTGTTCACAGGGGTCAGACCTGCATCACTGCCTGCCGTGCCCTCCCCACCTCCCCCCGCCCTGTGCCCTCACACGTGTTTCCCCCGTAAGTCTCTTGCACACAGAGAGTCCTGTCTTGGTGGAAGGACCAGAACTAACAATAGGCGGTCTGAGGAGATGGGCCAGGTGCGGATTTGGGACTGTCTCAGAGCGCACGGGGAAGAGGGTGCCATCCTGGTTGATGGGGGCCCCAGATCGTCCCTAGAGCAGGGTAGCAGCTCAAATGCTGAAGATTTCATGGTGAGGCCCCGGGAGAATTTCCTTAGAGGAGGAGAATGTTGTGGTAGGTGTGATCAACCAGGCGTTTAAAACATAAGGTGGGGGGCGGGTGGGGGGCGGAACAGCGCCCTCAAAAAGTCGGCTGGTTACCGTGAGCTCAGGCTGGTGTTCTGCCGCGGGCTGAAGAGGGGCTGCGGCCACTGACAAGCGGTTCCTGGGGCAGTGCGCCCTCCAGCAGGCCCCGTGGCATCTGACAGAGACCGCTTATCTCCGGCAGCGCAGGACAGAGCGGAGTGGCAGGCTGAAGAGCAGAGCTGCCCAGATAAGTCTGACTGCTCAGCCAAGGTAGATACGTGAAGGTCAGGCCCTGGGGGGGAAAATCTGGAACCTGCAACGCGAGATGAAGACATCAGGACGGATGCCCCGAGGATGTGGGTGCCGCAGCCTTCCTGACGCTCTGAGCTTACAGAGGGCCACCTCTCCTCCTAGGAGCTACCACCTCTGCTGTGCCGCAGGTGCCACAGGGGCCTCACCCCTGCCGGGCAACAGGCACCTTCTCAGGAGCTGCCCCCACTTCCTCCCCTGCTAGCCAGGGACCGTAATTAGGGTTGAATCCCAGAATAATCCAGCTGGGGACATCTTGGGCCTGACAGTGCAGGGAAGAGAGTATACATGAAAGAAGAGTGACTATCACAGACTCTGGCAGGAGCCGGAGGAATGCTCCTGGGATTGGATTTGGGGAACGCTTGATGAAGGGGGCTGGAATGTAAGACTGGATAAGCAAGAACTCATGGATTTGGGGGCACTCTCTGGAGACACAGATTTAATACCTTGGATGCGAGGCGATAGGGCAGATTCTGCTGGGGGTGGCTCTTAGAAGTCTGGAAAAAGCAGCGGCCAACACTCAGTGAAGTGGAAATACCTGAGTTTTCCTGGCAGATGGTAAAGAAGAAATAAAAGAAGCTGGCAAAAGTGGGCGTGCTGGAATGGATATATTATGTAAGGCCAGTAATGACGGAGGGGTAGGCAAGGGGACTCAACCCACAGGAGTTGTGGAGAAGGCACAAGGAGCATGGTGTCCCTAGGAGCAAAACAGGCAGCCGATATGGCTCTGCTTAATAACTATGATGAAAAAAGCAGACAGGAATGGAGGTGCAGGAGGCAGGCAAATGGAAAATCTTGGTCCCTTGCTCATTTCCCAGACCTTAGCTACTGTGCAGATCTGGAACCCATTGTCTCAAGAGGGGCCAGGGGTCTCAGAGGAAGGACCCTGCAAAATTGCAACAAGTATGTATGGTGATTCCTGAAGTTTTCTCCCAAAGGTCTATGGCCATTTATTTGGGTGACTGTTCACTACAGAAAAGGGACTAGTAGACACAGAGTTTTAGTTGACGTGAACATCTGAGACTCAACATCATCATGGGCCCTTTTTCAGAGTGGGGCCCCTGCAGGTCAGGGAAAAGGGGAGTCACGGCTAAGGTCTGGCTTCCAGTGGGCTCACTGGGTCCACGAAGCTGCCCAGCAGTCCCTTGTACCTGAGTGCTTAGCACTCATGGGCTCTGACCGCTGGAGCGACCCCCACATCAGGCCACTGGCTTACTGGGTGGGAGCAATCGTAGCAGAGAACGCCAAGTGCAAACTTCTGACACTGCCTTCCCCCGGCTCCCTTGCCTTGCCCAAAACAGTAAATAAAAAATCTGATCTCATACCAGGGGATATGGCAGAAAATAATGCCACCATTAACAACTTAAAGGATGAAGGGGTGGTGGGTCCCTACTGTTGCCCCATTTAATTCACCCGTCTGACCTCTGCATGAATCTGACGGGTCCCGGACGAAGACTAGCTGGACCGCCTCAGGCTGAACCAAGGAGGAGCCCCGCTCGCAGCGGCTGTGCCAGACATGGGATCATTGCTAGAGCAGATTAATAAGGCCGTAGGTATGTGGTCTGCAGTCATTTGGTCAATGTGTTCTTTTCCGTTCCAATTAGAAAAGAGGGTCAGAAACAGTTCATACTCACATGGGATGCACAACAATACTCATTTACGGTTCCGCCTCGGGGTTGTGTGAGCTGCCTTGCCTTCCGTCTTGATGTGATCTCAAGAGATCGGGCCCATGTGGACATCCCACGGAACATCACACTGGTCCGTTCCATCAGTGACCCCGTGCTGATCAGGCTGGATGAGTGAGAGGTGTCCTGTGCTGGAGGCCACGGCTCGGTCACACGCACTCCGGTCACACGCACCTAACAGCTATGGAGATTTAAGGACCTGCCACTTTAATGAAGTTTTTAAGGGGTTCCGTGGTCAGTGAAAGAAAGTGAAAGTAAAGAGGACGAGAAATGGTTGTATCTTGTCTCTCCTGCCGCTGTGAGGCAAGCACGGTGGCTAGCAGCTGTCTGGGCGCAGGGACAGCACAGCTTTCTGGGTGACGCGCAGAGTGCCTGCTGCAGGGGGGCCACAGCAGGAGAAGGCTCTGTGGCAGGGCCGGCCTACCGTGCCCGGAAGCTGAAGTGTCGGGAGTGTCCGCGACGGGAAACGGGAAGACAGAGGACAGAGTATGGAGCCCACGGCAAGTCCCAGTGGGAGAATCCCCAGGCAGGCCACTGGGATGCCACGGCAGGGCCACGTTGTCAGCAACAGCAAACTACACCCCTTTGAGAAACAGTTTCTCGCATGTTACAAGGCTCTGGGAGAGACAGGACACCTGACCAACGTACACCAAGAGGGACATCTGAAACTGGCCGGGATGACCTGGGTTCTGCTGGAGGCATCAAGTCATAAACACGGACGGGCCTGGCAGCAGTCGTAAGATGGAAATACTGCCTCTGGGATGAGCCTGGGTGGGGCTGAGGGCAATGAGTAAACCTTGAGGAGACAGCAGTAATCGGTTTTTGGATTGATTACATGCTGAAATAATATTTTTGACATACTGGGTTAAGTAAACTATATTAAAAATAAGACGAAATGTTATTAAAATCAATTCCATCTATTTCTTTTTACTTTAAAAAAGGTACATTCCCGGGCTCGCACTCTGTGTCCGTCCGACAGTGCTGCTCAAGGCCTGTCTCCAGCAGTGCTGCCTGTGCTTTGCCTGAGTCACAGCCCCACTTGCTGTTGCCGAAGGCATCTCCTGGTTCCCAGATTGAGATTGTTCAGAAATTCTTTATGGGATGACGGGGTTACTTAACAACTCTGAAGAGAGCGCTCAGTGAGGTATCTAGAAATGTCAATTTCTGTTGCGAAGCAAACGTGCCGTGCCCTGGACAGTTTAAGCTGATGCTCTGGAATAGAGGGCTGGGCGGAGGACTTTGGGAAGTGAGAGTAAAGAACTTGGGCCGAAGGGTCTGGGGAGTGGGACCTGCACAGTGCGCTCCTTTCAAGAGCCCAGCCGGAGAAAGGCTTTGGCACAAGGGCCAGAGGTGAGGGGTGGTGGCGGTTGAGCTTCTAAGGTGCCAGGCCCTCACCGTTCTTCCTTGGAATCCAGCGCTCCTCTCCCCCTCACAGCTAAGACCTGAGGAGTGAAGGGCATCTGGGTATTCTCGTGCCCAACCCCCAATCTCAGTGGCTTCCCTGTGACTGAATTTCAGGGACGCAGCAGGGGCAGAATCCTGGGACCCATGAAGCCTGAGGGCCCCTGCCTGGATCACCTGAGCCCTCGAGCCTGAGGGAACCGGAAGGTTCCGGGGCCATTCTGCCTGGCTCCGGGAGCGCTCCTGGTATCAAAAGACTTGGCAGTTCAGCCCCGAGGTGAGAACGTGCATCTGTTGGCCCCGCGTGGAGCTGGAGTTACCGTCCCCGAGGTGAACTCAAGGGTTTAACTAGACGCAGCGTGGTTGGTCCAGAGCTGAAATTGCAGATCCTTCATTTGTGCTGTTTAACCATTTCCTGAAGCAAAAACCCAGCCGCCCGACTAGAGCTCGGTCTATCCTGCCGACAATCCTCAGGAACTGCCCCATGCCATCGGTGGTACACCTGTGACCCAGAAGACATAAAGGACTCCACCGATTTCACACGGCTCACGAGAGGCAGCGGCGGGAAGAGTGGCTGCGGGTCTCTTACCGAAGCTCGGCGGCAGTGTGTCCGGAGCCCAGCACTCACGCAGCATGTCCGGCGTGTCTGGTGACCTCCGAACAAGGCCCGAAATGGGCCGTTTCACTCTCGAACCTTAAGTCTCATCCATAAATCCTGAATGTTGCCTTCTGAGTACTCTGCACTACACAATGAGTTCTATTTCACAGCAAATGAGGATGCTTTTTCTTAAGAAATAAATTTAATTCAGGGTGGTTAGTGAGTGCGAGGCATGTAACACCTTTCTGAAAGTTAAAGAATCCAGTTATAAAAGAAGCACTGTGTACAGTCTCAAGTAGCTGAAGGTACAATGGGCTCCATAGTTTACAAAGTACAAAAATTATTTCATATACAAAGAAAAAATACAAATAATGTGCAAAAATCATTTTCACAGGTGGCAATTTATAAAATGAAAATGATAGAAAAATCCTTCATTCTTGTTATTCCCCAATTTCTTATATATTAACACAGTTCTATTTCCTAGTGTGTAGATAATTTTAAATTTGAAAATCTGGTTTATTTGTAATCTACAAAGACAAAGTGGTTTTTGTTTTTTAAAAAGGGAAGTATTTTCATTACTGAAATCTTACGCATGAATCAGTTAATTTTATATTAAATTATAAGTAGGCTAGCTGAAAAACAAGGATATAGAAATCATATATACATATTTTTGAAATATTAGTTTGGTATTTAACATATTAACATTTCCAAACAACGATCTAGCGACTCCTGACTCCTGACTCCAGCTGGCTGCAGCGGTAAGCAGAGATCTCGCCGCTGCCACTCGCGGTGAACAAACAGCACTCCTCAGGTCTTAAGCTGAACAAAGACAACATTATCAAAAGTAAAGAAAATCTACGAATCGTTCTTACTGTTCACGTGCAGAAGCGCTGTCTGGGCATCTGATCACGGCACCGTGCGACTGCCGTCTTACGCAGCCTGTCACAGGTGTGCGGTGCTCCAGGACAGCTGGCTTCCGTCTTTCCAACATCTTCACTTCATTAAGAGTTCAGTGCAAGTGTTTATTTTGTGAGTTAGTGCATTCGGCTTTTTGCATGTTATTTTGGGTAAGAAGCTGTCAGGGAGCAGAAGAATACATAGGAACACGAAGTCCTGGATCCTCAGGGCACCTTTGGCCTAGAAAATTCAGTGTTTTGGAAGCAATATTGTCCTGCATTGGCCTGGTCATGGTTGCATCATTCCCTGGACCCTCTTTTTCCTTCAGGAGAATCCTGTGTGCTCCCTCTTTGCCTGCCCCTGAGCACTGAGGTTCTTGCTGTGATCCCCAATGGCCAAGCAGGGGTTATGGAAGCACCTTTGGCAGCACCAGAGAACTGAGCGTCTCTAAGATCAGGCAGTAAGAGTAGGAGCTATTCTGCTGGGAAACCTGTTCTGGACACAATGTAAGATCATCTTGGAGAGTTTTGATTTTTGCCTGTCAGAAAAATCTCCAAGGAAGTTATGGCCTTGGGAACAAAAAGGATCTAGTCTCATCAAGAAGGAGTCAAGTAAGGGGCAGCCGTTTTCCCTAGGAGATGGATGACAGTTGGCTCAGGAAGCACTCTTCTGATCCCTAACCACTAAGACCCTGTTAGAACGACCTAGTGCAAGACACAGGGAACGCCTGGGGCTCTCGACCAGCCCCCTGTGACACATTCGCTCAGGCTAAGCAGACATAGCAACTGCTCAAAGAGGGCACTGGGTAAGCCTGGGCCGGAGAGCCTTAGGCCTGGCATGACTCTTTAGAACCAAACAGGAAGCTGTCAGCTCCTCAAGGATTCATGCACTTTGTTCTATCTGACAGCAGGGGTCCTTCCTCCCTCTTCTGCTTGGGTTGACCGTGGGCATCAGGCATCAGAGATGCAGCTCTGGATCCTGTCCATCCACTGCTGGGCACTCTGTCCATCCTGGGCACAGAAGTTATACACACGTTTGCTGGTCTTGAGCTACAAGATCAAATGAAGAGAAGCACAGATGAAGGGGAGGCCCGTTCTATGGCTTTGGGCACGCGTGTGAATCAGTCCCAGCGAACTTCCCTTTCCATACCGCCCCAGAACCTCTACGTTCTCTCCCCTCCACTACCGTACTGTCATTGCCTTTACAGTCACTTTGTGGTTTTGGCCTCTAGAGTCACTGCAGATGTTAACAGAAGGGTACTGGCAGACAAGGGGGACATGCTAGGAGAGCCTAACTTTGCATTTTCCTGGGGCCTTCCTTGACTGTGGCGGAGGGTCAGGAATGGCTAGAGTCTCTGGCCTCTCCCATGCACTGCACCAACGCAGCAAAGGTGCCACGGAAGCTCCCTGTGCTTCTCGGGGAAGCCTGAGATTCATCCGCACCATGAGGAAGCTGGCTTTCCTGTCCCCTCTCCAACCCCCTCTCTAAAGGCTTCAGTTGGGGCCGCACTGGAAGCCCAGACTCAGGGAAATGGCCTCACAGCCAGAACAGAGCCCCGGAGTATGACTGTGCTCTTTATGAAGCCCTTCTTGGCTATGGGAACTAGATAAAAACCCTATCGTGTGGCCCATAAAATGCCCTAAGGCTCACCTAAGGGCTGCTGAAGATGTTAGGGCAAATAGTCATCATGTATGACTAAGGACAATTTTTATGGATGGTCAAGAATGAAGACCACTGGATCCAAAGGGAAGCAGCATCTGTTCTCGACCGTCGGTGGTGAGTGAAATAACTAACAATATTTAACAGGGAATTCATCTGCCTCTGTATGTGGCTGGACACCTGTTGAAGAAGTCCTTTGTGCAAAGCAATATGCAGCCTTTTTGAGACAATTAAACAGCTGGGAGGGGTCAGGTTTGGGATTTGAGTGCTGAGTTCAAGTTCTGTAGCAATTCCCATAGCCAGGGGGTTTGCAACCTATCAGTATCACCATCGATTGCTCTGAGGCCCCGTAATTCTTGGAGGTGGATGGACTGTAAGGAATCAGGTACAGACTTAGCCAGGAAAAGACAAGATCAACTTACATCAAAGAAAGCCTTGTCACTCGTGTGCTTTGGGGCTCCCATGCTGGGGCCAGCAGGGATGACCATTTCTACTTCGGCCAGATCAATGTGGCCTTTACAGCTTGTGTCCTCACCTGAGTCATAGTATCTCAGCTGCAACCAAAAGGATACAGATGGGACATGAGAGACACAGAAAGGGAAAATGCATGGTTTTTCAAAATGTATTTGAATACTTTCCTCTGTATCTTGCTAACCTATGCCTGAAAGAATAAACAAGAAAATAAAAACACCGTTTGCTTCTTGGCGGCTGACAGAAAGGAAGAAAAAGACATTTAAAAAAAAATTTGAATGCATAAAAATATTACATATTAAAAAATAAAATTAAACGTCAACTGACAATTGTAAGAAATATATGTAACATATAAAAAAGAGGTTGTTTAGAATATATACAGGATTCCTAGAAATCAATAAGAAAAAAATAAACAATCTAGTAGAAAAATAATAAAAAAATCTCAACAGGCAAGTCACAGAAGAAATGCAAACGACCCATAAACATCTGAAAAGATGAGCAACCTCGCTGATGAAAGAAAGGTGATGAAATCAGTAAGATTTCACTTTTTACTTAGATTAAGAAATATTAACAATGGCGGATAATATTCAGGTTGAATGTCAGGCACTAAGTATTCTCAAACACTGCTAGTGGGGATATTTGTTAGAACCCTCTTGAACTACCATTTGGCAACAGCAACTAAAGTTTAAAATGTTTATGCCTTATTGATAACGTCCTTCTCACCTCTACAGAAACACTCCCGCAAGCATGAGAGACACAGAGGTTTCCTTCAGCACTGTTTTTATTAGCTAAACAGGGAAAAGATGTATCTGTCTTTCAGTGGGGGTGTTTGTTCATTAAATGATGGTTGGTTAATTTTATCACTAATATGGAATACTGTAACTTATCAAAAATGATAAGGAAGATCTTTATGATCTGGTAGGAAAATATGTTCAAGATATATTATATAAAAATATAATTTGCCAAATAGCATGTAGACATAAAATGATTTTTGAAAAACACAGTAAGTAGCTCAACACTGGACTGAGTGGTTACTATGTGCCAGGACTGGATTTCACTCTCTAACTTACATAGTAGGGAAGTGTCTGCTGCCTTTGTCACTGCGGTTCTGGCCTCAGACTTTTCTCTGTCTCTCCAGTCAGGCATGGGTATAAGTAGGTCTAAATGGAAAACTGTATACTTTTCATGTTAAAGAAATCCAAAAGAGTGGTAAGAATGCAAGTATAATTTGGCTGTAATTATAAATTACAGAAAAATTATGACATTGTCCTATGTTATATTTAGTGGTTTAATGGAACTTATCTGCACAGCGTATTCTCTATGATTTCAGAGACATTGTTATTTTAAAGTACAACCACCCCAAAAGGGCTTCCATTGCATATTTGTAAATAAATTCTCTATATTCTTCCACAGAGACTCTGCAACTTTTATGAAATGCCCTGAGCTGAGGGAAATGTGGTTCCCATCTGAGATCTTTATCTGGAAACGGTCTTCTAGGTGTAGGTCCTACCAGAACACTGTATAGGGGTACCAGTTTGTATCTTTCTCAACAGACTCCATTTTTATTTTTTATTTTAGTTTATATTTTATATATCTCTCTTTTTTTTTAAGATTTTATTTACTTATTTGACAGAGAGACAGCCAGCGAGAGAGGGAGGGAACACAAGCAGGGGGAGTGGGAGAGGAAGAAGCAGGCTCCCAGCAGAGGAGCCCGATGTGGGGCTCGATCCCATAACGCTGGGATCACGCCCTGAGCTGAAGGCAGACGCTTAATGACTGAGCCACCCAGGTGCCCCATTATTTTATCTTTTCTTATCTTAAGGTGGGCTCCATGTCCAGTGTGGAGCCCAATGCGGGGCTTGAACTCACAACCCTGAGATCAAGACCTGAGCTGAGATCAAGAGTTGGACGCTTAACTAAGGTGCCCTCGACAGACCCCATTTTAGAGATGAATGTGTTGAGAATTAAAATGTGTACCTGCCTCCAGGCTGACAGGTCAGTTCCAAGGTAGAGTGAGGCCGCAGTCTAGTCTAGAGAGAAGTGATTTCTATAGGCTTTGGCAGTATTATTACCTGATGTTTTGTTACATCCAACACAAACCACCGGGGCTTCCAACCTTTCAGCAGAGCCCCTCTTTTGTAAAGCGTTCCCTCGAAGGACCTAGAAGAAATGATGACAGGGCAGTTAATTTTGGTTTTTCATTTAAAAAGTGCTGTGAAGGGGATGTCTGTTGTTATTGTCAAGCCTCTCTTTCCCTCAGATGGTCCCAAAAAAGCCAATCAGAATTCTCTCCAGAATCTTTTTTACTAGACCTTTGGGGAAAGACTGCCTCTTTCTGCTGCAATTACCAAACTTGTGAGGTTTGGAGCTCTCAGTAGCCATCTTTTGTGCCATGTTGGGAATGATGCAACCCCTAGAGGAAAACAGAGCCAGCAAATGAACAGAAGCCTGAAGACAACTGTGTGAGAAACTGGCGCGTCCTTGGCCTTCCCAGTCTATGTGAGTAAATTCCTTTTTGCTTAACCTAGCATGAGCTGAACTTCTGACGTCCGCCGCTGAGAAAGTGCTGACTAACACATACTCCCTCGAACCATCTGACAGACATGAGATAATAACAACCAGGACTCCACCATACATCGCTATAACCTCTTGACATTATTTTAGCTGTAATTTTGATTTCTCCTCTTCAAAGAGCCATCTGACACATTTACAACAGAAACAAAGAAAGAATGAAGGCAGGTCCGTGTTAACTGTACGGACGGCTGCCCTGCCCAGGCCCAGCTTATGGCAGGGAGGGTGGCTCAGCACACCCACCTGTTCTCCTCACTCCTGGACGCGTACTGGCTGTACAGCGTGGCTGCTCTGCGGTCCACGCCATTGGACGGGGAGACGCTGGCGCTGTGCCCCTGCCCCACGCCACTGTCTGGGAGCTGCAGCAGAGACCTTTTCTGACAGGAGGGCAGGTTGGTAGACACAATTCCTGGGGAGCCTGAAGGGTGTCTCTGCAGCTGAAAAAGAACCACACTTTGATAAAAAAAATAAAACGCCCCTAAACTGTAAGATGATAAATTTGCATTTTAAGTTAAAAAAAAAAAAAAGAGAGCTAGGAAAGCTTTATAAAGATTTTATTGAGCAACTCATCCAATCATTTCATTTCTAAAAATTCATCTCAAGGAGAAAACTGGAACACTAAATAAAATATACGTATATAGATGTTTATCCTGGAGTTGCTTGTAATAGTAAAAAGCCAGAAACAACGTAAATGTCTATCATTAGGGGACTGGTTAAAAAAATGGCATTTCTATAGAATGGAATTCTAGATGACCATTAAAACTGCTGTGCTGATTTATCTGTAGTGACAAATGGAAGGTCATGTATGCCTCGTGTATGTATTTTTCAAGATCTTATTTATTTATTTGCCAGAGAAAGAGAAAGCACAAGCAGGGGAAGTGGGAGAGGAAGAAGCAGGCTTCCCACTGAGCGGGGAGCCCAATGTGGGGCTCGATCCCAGGACCCTGGGATCACGACCTGAGCCGAAGGCAGACGCTTAACCGACTCAGCCACCCAGGTGCCCCAGAAAGCTGGTTTTAAAATCGTATGTATAGTAAATCCCTTTTACTTGTGTGTTCAGAATGATACAATAAGTTTGACAGCTTGAGGTTTATTTCTAGGCTATAAATTGTAAGGTGATTTTTATGATTTGCTTATAACTATCTGTGTGTTGTCTTCTTTAAAAGAATAAATATATCTCATTCTCATAATCAGAAAAAATATCAAGAAACGGTTTTATTTTCCTGAGAATTAAAGCAGTCAGACACCACCTGCCTGTGGCCTGACAACGGTTCCCCGAGTTGCCATCTGCAGGCAAGAGCTAGTGCCTGGAGGATCCCTTCTCAGCATGCCAGAGGCTTTCTTCTGTAGCCCCCCCTCCGTCCCTCTGTGACAGCGGAAGTCCTCTTCAGAACGCTCACAGCTGTCCTGACTTCCCTTCTGCTGCACGTGCAGCCAGTCTGACGTGGACGTGATGATGGCTGGATCACGTACAGGTGTGTGATCTCCGTGCCTGTCCCCTCACACGTGAGCAGGGACGCCACCCCCTCTCCGTGGCTTGCGTAGGACGCTAATGTGTGGGTGGGGCTCAGCATGGTCTCTCGCACATACTACATGCCTGATGAAAGTTTAAGTCAAAAACAGAAGAGGGGGTGTGAAAACCAGAAAACAGGGTGTGTGTTTTTAAAATACTGTTATGATAAATGTTTCTTAATTCAGAAATAGAAAACGGGGTGTGAGCAACGGAAAGTAGCATAATTTGTCTTTTAAAAAATGTTTTCTTATCTCTGGCTATTTCTATGAAGGAAAGATGGTCCTGGTGTTCCCCTCCCCACTCATGTGGTAGAAAATCAGCTGATGGGGCGCCTGGGTGGTTCAGTCATTAAGCGTCTGCCTTCGGCTCAGGGCGTGATCCCAGGGTCCTGGGATCGAGCCCCACATCGGGCTCCCCACTCAGCAGGAAGCCTGCTTCTTCCTCTCCCACTCCCCCTGCTTGTGTTCCCTCTCTTGCTGGCTGTCTCTCTCTGTCAAATAAATAAATAAAATCTTAAAAAAAAAAAAAAAAGAAAAGAAGAAAGAAAATTAGCCGAAACCGCAGAGGTGCAGATAGAAAAGAACCCAGTAATTTTCCCTGGATGCGGGGCCCTGAAACACAAGTATTATGTCACTGTGGTCAAGTGAGACACTCAGGAAGTATTCAGTCATCTGGAACCTTCTGCCCTGGACCTCCAGGGCATGACTGCTCCCTTTCCACCCCTCCCTTTGGCCCTAAACCCACCTGGGTTACCTGTGGCAGTGGGCCCCACCTGACCTAGCACCCTCAAAAAGCTCAGAAGTAGCTCCTCACAGGATTTTATCCACTCACACGGTCTGCTCTGGGTTCTTCCTTAAGGTCCACTGTTACTCTTTCCCACAGCTGTTGCCACTTCTCAGGGGTTTGGTTCAATTTATGCTCCAATCTTTCAATTTCCTGCGAAGTAATTAAAAGGAGTTTTCTGACATTAAGTATTTCACAGAAATCAGAATGTGCCCCAGAGCCAAATCTCCTCTGTGCTGGGCCCGGTGAGCATCATGGCCAGAAGGCAGCTGAAGTCAGTGGCCTCACAGGTCTCCCAAGCCAGCAACGGTGGTGGGAGCTCTCGCTGATGTGACGCACTGAGGCAAAGGTGATTTTTTTGCATCTGAAATCAGGCCTTTTTGTACAGAATCACTTAAATAAAGAGAAAACATGTATCCCAAACACCTTCACATTGGCCACCCTGCAGGAAATCTGACGGCCACAGCAAAAGGTCAAGCACTGGGCGGGTGTCCAAACCCAAACAGCTGAGGTAGAGGTCTGTCCTTGAGAGGAACCCCAACTCTGATGATTTAAAACCAGATGTGGAAAGAATGAACCAAGAAATGCCCGAGGAATGGCGTTCCCTTTGGAGAGCGAGGCCGGAGGACAGAGCAGCTGCCTCTGTGACCGCGTCTCCGCTGCAGCTACGTGTCCCTCCCGGTCCGAAGAACGGACGAACACGCTTCAGGAACTCTTTGGCCCAGGTCAGGGCTCAAACGCTTTCCTCGGGGCTGCTGCTCTCATCAGGGTGGCTACTGCTGGGACGGTTTCACTCCAGAATATTCCCTGGAGAAGACGGTTGGCAGTACTCCCATGAGGCCATCAACTGCCCACACTTCTGACCAGAGGAAGTCAAGCACCCACGAAAGCCATAACCCGGGCCTGACTCAGGCCGCTGGGCAGCTTAAACAGCTGGGAAGCTGCAAATTGCTCCATTTGCTTGATTGCTTCCTCATAATGCCGGAAAACTTACTTTTTTTGACTCTTTTCCAGTAGTTGAGCCTGGTCCCCTGCTGCTGCTGGGGAGCAAATTTGGTTTCCTCATCCTTCTGGGGTGCCACATATAACACTGGCCCAGAGTGAGGACAGCCACGTCTAGAGGTTTGCAAACCACTTTTAACTTAGCCTGGTTCCTGAGGCCTCGGGTGCCCTGCGTGCCTGTCCCCGTAGGCCTGACTTACACTGAAAAGGCTGGTGAGTGCACCGGGCTGAGCACAGCTGACGTCATCATAGCATGGCCACACCGTTCTCCTCTGGCTCTGGGGCCCAGCTCCTCCGGCCACTTCAGAGTCCTCGGAGGGGAACTGCTTGGGGGTCAGCATCATCCAGTCATATGAAGGCCCTGTGGAAAGGGTCTCCTCTACGTAGTAATCCCACTTCTTGAGGCTGGAAACATTTACATTGGGCTTCAGGGCCTGTTCAAAGAGAATTCTGAAATAGAGTTTCATTTTGACCTCAAGGTACCTCAAGTTTACAGGCAGGCCGGCCCCCAACATTTGCAGGGTCCAGGGCAAGAGCATGAATGGATGTTCAAATACCGTATGTCTAAATATTTAAATGTTATACATCAAGATAAACTATTAAATAAAATATGTTTCTCCTCCTACCCTGATAAATGTAACTTCCTATTGACCTGGAAGACCAGGCTCAAAATGAGATCTCTTCGACTCCTTGGAATTCTACACCAGAAAGTGGTGGCACTGGGGAAGCTGGTCGCATCTCCCAGTCCTTGGCCTAAGTCTCTGCTCCTCTCACTTTGGCTCTGTCCTATATTCTGAGGGTCTTTTATGAATGTGTACATACACCCCAGCCCACGAAGCTTAGCTCTGTTACCCCCTGCAAACAGCTACTACTTGGGCACCCTTGGAGCTGAGGGGCACATGCACTGGCTTGGGAGATAGACTGGAAGTAGTCTTGCGAGTAACTTAGATCTGGGTTAGAAATTTTGGGGTACCAGAGCATGGTTTAGATAAAGAAGGGGTATCTAAACACATACACTCGGTTTCTTGTGCTCTGCACACTATGAGGAAGGGGTTGCTGGAGAAAGGCCAGAGTGGGGTCCTAATGTATGGAGCCAAGGACGGGGCCTTCTTGCCCCTGAGGAAGGTGGTAGTCCCATCCCAGAGCTTACTTCATGTAGACGTGCATCACAGAGCATGGGTGCCCTGAGATGTCATGCTTCTTGGGCTGGGCTCCAAACATCCCTGCTTCCATGGCTTTGGTATAAATGGACTTAAAGAAATCTTTCCTAAAGTATTTTAGATTTTTTTTCAGCTTAGATAACCAGATGAGGTTTCACGTTTTGTTTGGTCTTTCATCCTGTGGAAAGTTGCCTTGCTTTAACTTTCTTTAAGTTACCCCTTCTAGATTTGGGGGTCCAGCTCCTAATCTTTGTGGTCAAGAATATGATGAATAGTCTCCATTCTATCATAACCCAAACGCATGGTATATCAAACTTTCAAACAGCTTCCGGTATTTTAAATAGCTTCCTAGTCCAACGTTTAGAAAAAAACGGCTTACATATACTTAAAAGTAAGGAAAACGTTAACACTAAATATTCAGAAAATGAAACATAAATACTTTCTTACTGTACCTCTATTTCCACTGGTGAATATAAATAATTAAAGAAAATGGGACTCCTCTTGTGCATTCTATCAATACACTCCCAAATACAAATTCCTTTTTTGGCATGCTTGTCTCCTTTATCATCAAACAAAGTTCCTGTAAATCCAAAAAAAAAAAAAAAAATCAATAAAACAAAAATCAAATAAATCAACTTCTGCCTAAAACTATGATGCATGTAGCAGATGAAAAGTGAACTCTACCGTATGGCTCTCAAAGCAGCAACGTACGTGCAGAAACCGTAGGACGTATAACTGCAAAGCTAAGGACAGGAAGGAACCTCACGGCTACAGGGAAGCAAACCCAAATGGAAGGAGAACATCTGATACGCTTTTCCCAAGTATTCAGCATCATGACCTTCTTCTAGTCCACACCTACATGTATATCTGGGCTCACAGAGCTCCACGCCAGGAGTCATTCTACACATTGTTCAGGAGAAAAGGGAAGGACTTCAAGTCGATGTCATGAAGCTCAGTTAAAAACATAATTTTAGGTTCTTTTTCCAGTCGTCAGCTGTTCATTAGGAAGCCATGTAAAGTTTCTTCTTGTTTAGTAGTTTATATATACTGCAAATCATGGTCATGGAGACTTTGGATGATAGAAGGTTGTGGTCTGTATCTCTGGGTGACTTAACAAAAGCCAAATGCAGACGGGGGCTGCGTCAAGTCTTTTCTGATCCTATCCTTGTACCTATGGAACAGTCAATCTGCCACTCACACGAGCTCACTTTGGTTTTAGCAGAGAAGACGTGTAAGGGTAAGGAAGGAGGCTATTTCTTCAGAGGCCCAGGAAGGTGCCTCTCTTGGCAGTGCTGTCTTGCTTTGAGTGAGATGACTCAGTCAAGAGTCAACAAGCGTTTTACCAGTTGGTCAGAAAAGAATGTTTCAAGCCCAAGGCTGCACAAAATCCTACAAGAGGCCCCCAAGACTAATTATTGTTTCTTGTCTACCTTTTAGCTGCAGGGTCCAGGGTAGTAGTTCTCAACCCTGGCCACACATCAGAAAAATCAAGGGCTTTAAAAAATCCCAGTGCTTAGGTCTTGCCTCAGACCAGTTAAATCAGAATCTCTGAGGATGGGTCCCAGATACTAGGTCATTTTAAAAGTTCTCCAAGTGACTCCAGTGTCCAGCGTAACCCGTTCTCCTTCATGTCTTCTCAACACACAGTACTTAAGAAATTAAAGTTTCTGATTATGATGTGTGGAAGTACAATTCTATGAGTCAATGAGGGTCTGCAGTGTAAGAAAGAACCAGTGCTGTCTCCTTTACCAAAGTATGAAATATCATACTAGACCGTTTAATAAACCAGAAAACAACATTTTCTGATTTCGCATTTTAAACTGAGAACATCAGTAAATATTTTCAGCCACTAGAAGAGTTCTCTTTATGAATATCCAGGTAAATACATTGAAAATAGCGGGGTTTTTTCCCCTTTGTTGTCTTCTTAACAAGATCCTGTGGGAAATGTTTTCACAGGGCCTGACTTTAAAAATCTACTCTTTATAAGTATTACTGCTATTAAAAATTATAATAATGATGGGGATGTCTAAAATTCAATGAGTGATTATTAAAAGCTAGAAACTGTGCTAAGAAATTTACAAATATTTCCTCACGTGATCATCATGGCCAAAGGGGTAGGTGCTGTTATTGTCCTCATTTTAGAGATGAGGACACTGAGGAAACTCAGAGAGGCACCTAACTTGTCCAAAGGGCTCAGCTGGTACTGGGAATGCTGGACTTGAACCCTGGTCTATTTGCTCCGGAGCCCATGGCCTTTCCTGCTATTCAAACTGCATCCAAGGGCAGGTGCTTTTCCTACCAGAGTGAGTGCACCAGGGATGGAGAAACTAAGTCAAATGTTTCTCTTCAAACAGTGATACCACTTTGAGATGTTAAAATAGTAAGCTGATTTCACCTTTCTACGGCGCTCCAGGGGTGACCACATGCAGTCCCTAAGAGTTAGCACAGCACATAATGGGAGAATGTGGGCACTCCTTCATAGCTATTCTACTCTTATAGTTAAGGGTAAAACCCTAAAATGGCCTTGCTACACTGGGGGGGTAGTACGTTATTAGAGTTTTTAATTAAAAACACACAAAACTAACAAAAAAGATGGAACAAGGGAGTGCAAACACATACCATGCTCTAATCTTTCATAGTCTGAATCCAGGAGAAATGTTTTAAAGCGATTAGACACATAGTGGAAAGCCAAGAACTTTAAGTAATAGAGATTGAATTCAAACTCCGTTGGATATTGGTTGTGAACCTGAAACACACAAGACAAAGGAAAGAGTAAGAATCAAACTTAACACAAACTGGACGCCATGCCACTGAACGGTGACCTGCAATATGCAGGAGACCACGTGGTCGGTCAGGCCACTGAACCGCTACCGTGAGGGGAGGTGGGAAGGGAACCAGCCTTTGTGAGCACCTACTACATGCCAGACACCAGGCTCGGGTTTTTTACAAACCTAATTTCACTTAATCTCCATAACAACATTGCCAGATAGGCATTGTTCTCTCTTGGCTTTATTGAGATATGACTGACATATAACATGGTCAATTTAAGGTATACGACACGGTGATTTGGAACACAGGATCTATTATGAAATGATTACCACAATAGGGTTAGTTAGCACCTCTATCGCCTCACCCAATTAGCTTCTTTCTTAGTGAGAACATTTAAGATCCAAGTCTCTTCGCGACTTCCAAGTATATAATACCGTATTGTTAACTGCAGTCATCATGCTGTACGTCGGGTTCCCAGAACTTATTACTCTTATAACTGGAAGTTCGTACCCCTTGGCCAGTATCTCCACATTTCCTGCAACCCCCAGCCTCTGGCAACCACCATTCTACTGTCCCTGAGTTTGGCTCTTTTAGATTCCACATATAAATGAGATCATACTGAACTTATTCTTCTCTGAATTATTTCGCTGAGCATAATGCCCTCAAGGTCCAGCCATGTTGTTGCAAATAGCAAGATTTCCTTTTTTTCCCCTCATGGCCGAATAGTATTCCATTGTTTACATATATCACATTTTCTTTGTCCGTTCATCTGTAGACGGACACGTAGGTTGTTTCCATATGTTGGCCAGTGGGAATAATGCTGCAGTGAATACACAGGAGTACAGCGATCTCTTTGAGATCCCAAATTCACTCCCTTGGAAAAATACCCCGAAGTGGGATTGCTGGATCATAAGGTCATTCTCTTTTTAATTTTTTGAGGAACTACTTTTCCACAGTGGCTACACCAATCTACATTCCCACCCGCTATGCACAAGGGCTCCCTTTCTCTGTATCTTGACGACACTTGTTACCTCTTGTCTTCATAACACTAGCCAGCCTAATAGGTGTGTGGTGGTATCTCATGGTGGTTCTGATTATGCACGTCCCTGTTATTCGTGATGTTGAGTACCTTCTCATAATACTTACTGGCTGTCTGTATGTCTTTGGAAAAATCCCTATTCAGATTCTCTGAAGATAAGCATTATTATTCCCACGGCCCCCCTCCTTTAGAAAAGAAGAAGCTGAGGTTGAGTAAGATTAAGTAATTTCCCAAGGTCATTCGACAGTAACCAGTGAGATCAAATCTGAACCCAAGGTCTGTGCCTCATTCACTGCTTTATACTGTGCGAGGTACTCGACAGACATACATTATCGTAAGTCATAACCTGCTTTTCAGGCATTGTGCTGTAATAGTCTGTAATGAAACAAGAAAAGTTGTACAGAGAAGTCTGGCAGTGGAAGACATGAGAAGAGGAGGTAGTGGTTTGCGGGACAGCAAGAGATCTTCTCAGGACAAAAAAGAAACACGTGGCTGTCTGGAGACAACACAGGAGAAGCCAGTAGAGAGAGAACAAACTGTGGCAAAAGAGCTGATAACTAGGAGAGCAAGGCCCAGGGAAAGCAAGAATGAATGCAGCCAAGGGCTCAGATAGAGGCAACAGCTTTGGAAATGAGGAGGGATAGAAGAGTAGATGAGAAAAAAGAGATGCTCAAGTGCCAAGGGAAGGGGGAGGAGCTTATGCCTTTTAACTTAATTTGTCCTCATTAAGTTAGGCAGTGAGGTCACTGGACGTGGGACTCAGGATGAAGGCATGATATGGGAGAGAGGGAGCAAGGCAGAGCTTGGAACAGTCACTGAGCCATAGCGTACTTTAGACAAGCGGTATGCAGACTCGATGGAGTCATCTCATGTTGGCAGAAGGTCGGCTGACGACCTTGCGACACTCCAATCCACCTAGCAATCTCACCTCTTATTGCTCAATCTCTCATGACCATTAGAGAATTTTGTTTGGTTGAGATAAGTTCCAATCGTAATTATATTTGCTTAAAAGCTGTTTCAAATGAACATGTTAGGCAAGCTGTCTAGAAGCCAGCTTTTCTCTCCATGTTTAATTTGGCAAGGTAGGCCCACATTTGGTCAGCCAAAGTGAGGAGACATGTGTGTAATATGTTGATGTTACAGCCTAATAGATCAGTGAGAATTTAAAGTCATGATCTGGATATCACTCATTTATCAAAGTTTATCATCTGGTTAGAAATCTAGTTTTCTGTGATTAAAGGTTTTTTTTCTCCCCATAACATTTTCTTATTGGCTTTTTAAATGAACTAAAATTTTAGCTCATAAGTAATATAAAACAAAGTGGACTTTAGGAAAACACATTAAAAGAGAGTGTGCGTCTGATTCAATGGGCTTGTATACTGTGGAGCTGCTTTCCTGCTCTCAGCCACTTCCTGCTGCATCGGATCCGTAAGACAGGAGAGCTTCCCATGGGACAGCTGTGACACGGCCCTGAGGAGCGAGGTAGTGTGCCCTATTCCAGGGCTTTAGAGCTGCACGCTCTCTAGTCCGAGCTCCTGGCTCGGAATCAAAGGCACCACCCCAATTGCCAGTGTGCACATGATAGAGAGGGGGTGACTCAGATTGTGGGTGGTAGGACAGAAGGAGACAGGCCCAGGATGGAATTTGGTTCCCTTCCACCTGAGAGTCTCAGGGAGGAGGAATCTGCAACGGGCTCAAGGAGAGTGAGCTCCAAGAACAGAACAACTTTGCCCCAACAGACATTGGAATAAACCTTGTTAGTCACAGGGGAAGAAGAGTTCAGGGCTATTTCTATGGACCCAGTCCATAACAGGTTCTAGAAACTTTTAGAAAAACTTTTATTAAACGAAGCTCCAAATAACAAAGCCGTTCTCTCAATGGCTGTTCTCCATTGGAACCACTGCCTCATACATATCTGTGTCTTTCCTTGATTATTCTGATACTTAATATGCTTAAGTATATAATTTTGAAGACCCACTTATGAGGTAAAGGAGAATGGAAATGATAATGAATATGACCTTAAGTTGAACTTACAGGCATTTCAGGGAGATCATATGCTAGGACTAAAAGCAAAACTCCTCTATGAGTGGAAAAATACTTTCACAGCCCACTGTACTGAGTGACTGGCCTCACCACAAATCCGGGACCCTGCAATTATGTCAGAAAGGTTAGACACTTCTCAAGGCCCCTGGCACTCACCCTGCTTGAACTGGAACTGATGCTCAGAGAGCACCGTGGTGTCCGTGCCTGGGGCACTGTCGTGTGTCTGTCTGCACGCCACGAGGGCACCTGCCCGCGCTAACTGCTGGAGGTCGAAAACCAATCTGCCCCCAAATGGGTTAATTATCAGGTCTACTGGAAGTAGAAAAAGATATAGAGGAATGTTTTTTTTTTTAAAACCCTTTAGCCACAGCTTAAGAAACAAGCATGTGAGGATTTCTTCCATGGAAAAAAAAAATCAGATTGACCTGAATGCTGGGTTGATTAATACGTAGATAGCCACATTTGCAATCTGACATTAAGAAACACGGGGAAAATGTCTATTTAGATCTCCATTTTTAATTTTTTTTATCATGGAGTTGTAGGAGTTCTTTATATACTGTGGATATGAACCCCTTATCAGATAGAGGGTTCGCAAATATCATCCCCCATTCAGTAGGTTGCCCTCTCATTCTGATGTTTCCTTCACTGTGGAGAGGCTCTTTGGTTTGATGTACTCCCATTTGTTTATTTTTGCTTTTGCTTCCCTTGCCTTTGCAGTCTTCTAGGAATTTTATAGTTTTAGGCCTTACATTCAAGTCTTTAATCCACTTTGAGTTAGTTTTTGTGTATGGTGTAAGACAGTGGTCTAGTTTCATTCTTTTGCGTGGAGCTGCCCAGTTTCCCATTTGTTGAAGACTGCCCTTTCTCCATTTTATGTTCTTGGCTCCTTTGTTGTAAATTAATTGTCCGTATATGTGTGGGTTTATTTCTGGGCTCTCAATTCTGTTTTCTGAAATGTCTTTTTACCATAATGAGAAACAAAGACCTGATTGTATTTGCATGACAAAATCTGGTGCTTAGATTTCCAGTAAAAAAGAAAAATTATACTTTCTCCATTTAGTCCTATCTCTCAGGGACTCAGTTTGTCTAGTTCATTGGCTTTTTTTCCTCCTTGTCAACGGGACGCCTAGATTCTTCTGCTGTAAAATACCACAGTGGTCTCCAAAAAGCACAATCCACACGCTTCCTTCCTCTTCTGTTAAGTATTGTTTTATCCTTTTATTTTATTTTTTTTAAGTTTTCATTTTTATTTTACTTTTATTTTTTAAAAGATTTTATTTATTTATTTTTGCACAGAGAGGGAGCACATGCACCAAAGCAGTGGAAGTGGTGGGGGTTTTGCGGAGGGGCAGAGGGAGAGGGAGAAGCAGACTCCCCACTGATCAGGGAGCCTGACACGGGGCTTGATCCCAGGACCTGGAGATCATGACCTGAGCCAGAGGCAGATGCTAAACTGACTGAACCACACCCAGGTGCCCCAAGAATTCTTGAATCATTCTGGATATAAGCCCTTTAAGCAGATCCATAATTTGTCTTTCTATTTTATGAACAGTGATTTTTAAAGAACAAAAGTTTTAAATTTTGACAAGGTCTAATTTATGAATTTGTTCTTTTATAAATCATCCTTTTGGTGTTGAATGTAAGATACCCTTGCCTAACCCAAGGTCACAAAAATTTCTTCCTATTGTTTCTTCTAGGAGTTGTATAATTTTAGGTCTTACATTTAGGTCTATGATCCCTTTTGAATTAACTTTTATACTGGTGCTAGGTTTGGACCAAAGTTGTGTGTGTGTGTGTGTTGTTTGTTTCTTTGTTTTTTGTTTTTTTTGGTTTGTTTGTTTTTACATCTGGAAATCCAATTGTCTGGCACTATTTGTTGAAGACGACCCTATCTCTACCAATTGCTTTTGCACCTTCATTGAAAATCAGTTTTCCACATATCACATATAGTGTGGGACTATTTTTGGACTCTATTCTGGTCAATGGAATAGATTACACCAATTATACCAATTATCACACAGTACTGATTACTGTAGCTTTATAATAAAATCAGATAGTACTAGTCTTCCAATTTTGTTCTTTTTCCAAGTTGTTTTGGTTCTTCTAGATTCTTTGCATTTCCATATGGATTTTAAGGGGCGAAAGATTTATGCGATCTGAAGAGAAACCAGAGCGCTGCCATATGGATTTTATTTTTTTATTTTTTTATTTTATTTTATTTTTTTTTTAAAGATTTTATTTATTTATTCGACAGAGAGAGACAGCCAGCGAGAGAGGGAACACAAGCAGGGGGAGTGGGAGAGGAAGAAGCAGGCTCATAGCGGAAGAGCCTGATGTGGGGCTCGATCCCGCAATGCCAGGATCACGCCCTGAGCCGAAGGCAGACGCTTAACCGCTGTGCCACCCAGGCGCCCCTGCCATATGGATTTTAGAATGAGCTTGTCCATTTCTATAAAATAGCCTCCTGGCAGTTTGACTGTGATTGCACTGAATCTTTAGGTCAATCTGGGAGACTGACATTTCAAAAATACTGAATCCTCTGACTCATAAACAAGAGGTATTTCTTGATTTATTTAGGCCTTTAATTTCTCTCAGTAATGTTTTGTAGTTTTCAGTGTCCAGGTTTTTAACATTTTGTTAGATTTCTTTCATGTTTTTTGATACTATTGTAAAGATAATAATTTTTACATTTTCATTTTCCAAAAATTCATTGCTACTATGTGGAAATACTAGTGATTTTTGTATGTTGACCATGTATTCTGTAACCTCACTGAATTCACTTATTCTAGCTTTTTGTAGATTCCACAGACAACCGTGTTGCATGTAAATAAAGGTGATTTCACTTCTTCTCTAATGGGGGTGTCAATTTCTTGCCTTATTGCATGGCTACGGCCTTTATTTAGTACAATGTTGAATACAAGTGAAGTACATACGCATCTTGTTCCTGATCTTAGGGGCAAAGCATTTAGTCTTTCACTATTGAGTACGATGTTAGCTATAGGTTCTTAAAAAAATAGATACTATCTAGAGTTTGAGGAAGTTCCCTTCTATTTATGGTTTCCTGAACGTTTTTACAAGGAATAGATGCTATATTTTCTCAAATGGTTTTTTGCATCTATTGGGACGACCATATGATTTTTCTTTTTTAAATATTTTATTTATTTATTTGTGAGAGAGAGAGAGAGCGCACACAAGCAGGGGGAACAGCAGGCAGAGGGAGAAGCAGGCTCCCCTCTGAGCCAGGAACCAGATGCGGGACTTGATCCCAGGACCCTGGGATCATGACCTGAGCTGAAGGCAGACGCTTAACGGCTGAGCCACCCAGGCACCCCATGATTTTTCTTTTTTAAAAAGTTTCTTAATATTTTGATTGATTTAGAATGTGAAACCAACTGTGCATTCCTGGGATAAATGCCACTTGACCATGGCATATTATCTTTTAACTATATTGCTGGATTTGAAATTTTGTCTAGAAAATTTGAATGTGTGATCATCACAGATACTGGTCTATAGTTTTGTTTTGTTGTCTTTGTCAGGCCAGGGTAATGATGGTCTCATAGAGTGAGGTATTCCCTTTGCTTCAATTTTCTGGAAGAGTTTTTGTAGAATTGCTATTATTTCTTCCTTAAATACTTGGCAGAATTAACGAGTGAAGCCACATGGGTCTGAAGTTTTCAGTGTGGAAAGATTTTAACTACAATTTCAATTTCCTTAAAAACACAGGCTTATTCAAATTATGTATTTCTTCCTGAGTGAGTGTGGTAGGTTGCGTCTTTCAAGGAATTTGCCCATTTCATCTATATTGTTGATTTTATTGGTGTAAAATGTTCATAATATTCCCTTATGGTCCTTTTAGTATCTGTAGAATCTGTAGTGATGTCATCTTTCTCATTTCTAATATTGGTATTTTTTGTCTTTCTTTGATCAGTCTGGCTAGAAGTTTATCAATTCTATTGATCTTTTCAAAGAATAGCATTTGGTTTCATTATTTTTCTTTACTGTTGGCCACAAGATATTTGGGGCCTAAGGGCAAATCTGCTTCAAATAAATTTAGCCTCATTTTATTATGTAGAATTGGAAATGATAGGCATCTCAGCCTATAAATTAATTCTATATGAGCATTTCCCCAAATATGCTGATGAGTAGAGTTTCTAGGCCTTTCTCAGGCATCATCTGGATTCTGTTGTCCAAAATAATTTTATATTTATCTTGATGGAAGATAAAAATATACAGATTTAAAAGACGAAGCTATGTGAGGTATTTTAGTTTTGTTTTCCATTATGGAGTGAAACCTGCCAATTTCACTTATTTATAAGAAGAGAATCTGAAATGGAATTTGGAGAAACATGAATTTATAGGGTCTTATTTTTTGTCCATGGGTCATTAAGTACTTTATAAAATTTAAAGGCTCATAAAATAAGCTAGGACTCAAATCCCAGGAAAGATCAATGTTTTTGGGAATAAAATATAGTGAGTTAACACTGGATTTTGCTTTCAAGAATTAGAAATGTTAAGCTACAAGAGACCCTATATAGAATGGTATTAACATTGGAAAAACTGTGGGTATGACAGACACACCCTAGAAAAATAGGTAACTGTTAGTTTTCATTATTTCAAGATAAAGATTTAATAAACATTAACTATGCAGTTTCTACTGGGCCAATCACTTGACATAAGATTTGCAATCCTTCTGATAGCTATCTATCTATTCATGTATCTATCTAGAAACCAAAGTACAGAGAGGTTAAATAATTTGTTAAAGATCAAAAATTAGTAAGTAAGACTGCTATGTAAACTCAGATTTATCTTGTGGGCTCAAAATATAAAAACTTTAATGTAAAATTGCTTTGTTATAAAACAGCTTGGATTATGTCAATTTCTGCCAATTTTCAAATGAATGGGAAGTGGGAAGACACCAGAAACTTTGAATATACCATTAATCCATTAGCTGCAGTTATTTTGCCAATATTAATGGATAAATTTTAGAGTAACCAAACCGTGTGAGGGCAGCTTAGCTCCTCACACATGTGCTCACAAGGAAAGTTCATATCTTCAAGAGGCAAACAGTTTTTCTTTTTGGAATAGGACCTAGCATAGTGCTGGCATATGGTAATGGTGAGGAGAACCTATCACACAGCTAGACCAGAGCGAGTCAATTTACAACATGAATAAACTTCAAAAGCAAAGTTATAACTGTTATTTATTTTTCTCAAAGTAGGAAATAATGAAAAAGTTCTAAGAAACAAAGATTTACTCTAATGTTGAAATAGAGGAGATGCTTTCCTATACTTCATGTTTTTGTTCATATTATACATATCTGTTCCCTTGGAATTATATTTTAAAAATAAATTTTAGGTAAAAATTTCATTTTTGTATTTTGGATGTATTTCTTTTTGAATTTGGTTCAACTATTTTCAGAAAAGGAAGCATCCTGTAATGATATCATTTGAACTAAGCCAATTTCTTTTAGAAGCAACAAAAAATCTGCCAGATGTTGCTATTATGAAACAGGGATCTAGCATTTATAATTCATCCGACACCTGGATATACTGGCGTAAACAATGGCTTTTTATATGATGAGGCAGTTCTAATTTAAGATTGGTGCTTCATCTGTTTTCTTTGTAACTCTATTAGTACTAATGGACAAGTCTAGGCAAATTTCCATAGCCTTTTGGTATTTAGCATGTTAGAAATGGTTAATAAGCAGTGAACACATTCCACCTGGGAGTTTCGCTTGCTGCTGCGTAATTCTGCACATTTTTTTTTTTAATGTTGTTGTGCCTGGCTCTGCTTTGTGCCCCTGAGAGTCTGAGGACAGCAGTAATTCGAATTGTCTGGCAAAAGTTGGAGTCATGTAAAGCACTAGTGTTCACTTGAAAGGTATTCAAAGAAGGCGTTTTCTAATGCCTAAAACTAGTATGTAGGAGATGATGAAACACTACCTTATAATTAAGTCAGCAAGAGTCAGAAGCACTATTTGTTAACTACAGTCTTCTATAGTCTTCTGTTTTTGAATGAATAAACAATCCCTTTTCAGCACGAAGTAATTTGCTTCACCAAAGCTGATACCTATCATAGCCAAGCATCCTTTAAATACTGCAATTAAGGTCATATGCTTGCTTTGCAATGACTCGCCTCCACTCAGGTTAGTACGTGTGACAGTATTAAGGCAAAAGAGGGTTCAGGCAAATATGTAAAAATTCATATTTTAATTTAAAAAATTTTAATGTTGGGGTGCCTGGGTGTCCAACTCTTGATTTTGGCTCAGGTCAGGATCTCAGGGTTGTAGGGTTGTGAGATCGAGCCCTGTGTCAGGCTCCATGCTCAGTGGGGAGTTTGCTTCTCTCTCTCTCTCCCTCTGACCCTCCCCGCTCCTTGCACTCTCGCTCTCTCTAAAATAAATAAATAAATCTTTAAAAAAAATCTATAAAAAATTTGAACGTGGTACAACCAGATTTAAATGAATACTAAAGGAGTCTTTAGACCCTGAACAATATTATTTTCTACAGTTTGTGAAGCATTCACCTACAAATAACTGAGCTGTCACTAAAGCTCAATTTATATAGAATATTTGAATTCTAACTCATTATTTAAAATACAAAGATACTAGAAAGTAAACATACACCCTAAAGAGGTTTTAGGTAACATTACATTGTTTTAGCATCTGTTGTAATGTATTCTATTTTCTTTTTAAGATTTTATATATTTATTGGTCAGACAGAGAGCACAAGCAGGGGGAGCGGCAGGCAGAGGGAGAAGCAGCCTCCCCTGCTGAGCAGGGAGCCCGACGCAGGACTCGATCCCAGGACGTTGGGATCATGACCTGAGCTGAAGGCAGATGCTTAACTGACTGAGCCACCCAAGCGTCCCTATTTTAATGTATTCTAAACACAAGAGGAATATAATTTATACTTCACTTTTGTTTATATTAAGTTACTTTGTTTATACTACTTAAGGGGTACTCACAAAATACAGGTTACTTTCCAATTCTGGACTTCTGACACTGCTACCTACCCCCAACAATAAAATATAAGTATTCATTGCAAGTTATTATTATTATACTTGGGGTAGAATGATGTTCTCATTTTCGAGGACAATATGTCTTCTATGAGAACCTCCCATCTCTCACTGATTGTGAGTGGATTCTTTTGCTGACTCTTAGTTTAGGTATGCAGAACTCTGCAACTTAAACATGGATATTTAACATATTTAATAGTGCAAAATTAGGCCATACACACTCAGCCCCCTGCAACTCTCCCTTAATTAAAGGAAAGGAATTTTTATAAGGTAAAAAACCTAAAAGGAGGTGGGGAGAATGGGAAGGAAGACAGTAGCAGGTCAAGAAAATTTAGTATATTTATGAACGATGGAAAATAAAAGGGAGAATAGCAATAAATGACAGAAGACGAGAAGCTACACTGGGACGCTTGCAGGGTGAAAATGATTTGAGAAGGTAACAGCTTGCCCTATAAACCCAGAAAGGCTCAGGACTCAGAAGCCCAAGAGCTGAGTAACATATATAGGGGTGAAATGGGAGCCAAAAATGAGGACCAGGTGTAAGTCTACAGAGGAACTGGTGAGATCTCCAGGGTCCCTTCCTAACCCATGCAGTCATGGGATTGCCTCCTTGAAAGCAAGGGATTAGAAGTTTGTCCTCTGGAAGACTTGATGAGCTCTGGACTTGGGAACAGCAGGCACAACTGGGTTAGTGATGAGGCTTGCAACTGAAAATAGCATAGAAAAAATCTGCACACTTAAGAGGGATCTCCCTGGACCTGTTTCCTGCCCGATTTCTAAAGAGCAGGCAGCCAGGGTTATTATAAGCATTCTCTGGGCACCAGACTGACACATTTTTCTCTGGAGAAACCAGACAGCTGCTGTTTTATTTTTCTGGAACTTCAGTTAACTGAGATGTTGGACTTACTAATTGAAATTTTGTTTTTTCAGGTTCATTGATAGACAATTTACATATAATAAAATGTCCCTATTTACAGCATACAGGCTGATTGATTAGTTTTGGTTATTTGTGTAATGAACACCACAATTAGGACAGAATAGTTCCCTCATCCTAAAAAGTTTGGTCATGCCCCTTCATGGTCCCTGACCACTGGTGCCAAGCAACCACTGATCTGTTTTCTGTCACTACAGTTTTGCCTTTTGTAAAATTTTCTATAAATGAAATCCTATAGTGAGTACTGGCTTTTACCTGCCTCCCCATACCTCTGTCAGTTACACTGAGAAATAACTGGCATACATCACTGTATATGTTTAAGGTAGACAGCCTACTGCATCTGGTAAGCAATACAAGGTAATAAGCAAGATAATAAGAAGTGCTTCATGAAGAACTCATGTGCTTTCACCTATCTAGATGTGAGAAAAAGATGCTTGCTTCTCTCCCTTTGCCTCAGCGAAGCTTTCAGTTTCAGAGATAATGGGCTCCAAATGTCTCCCTCATTTATCTTCCAAAAGGAGTAAGAAATAAAAAGGCTCATATTCAAATAGTAAACAAATAAACCGTTTGCTGCAAAGATTTAAAATGTAAGCTCAACCTTGTGACCAGCTTCTCCAGATGTTGTTTGGACAGAATTAATTGAAATTATTCAATAGATCTTTTCTTTAAGAAGCTGATTACAGCAATCAAAAACCACCACCAGAGTGTGGGGGGGGGCGGCGGGGGGAGGAGGTGGGGGGATGGAAAGTCACTGCTAATGGGTATAGAGTTTCTTTTTGGAGTGGTGACATGTTCTAAAATTGACTGTGGCAATTACCCAACTCTGTAAATATACTAAAAACTATTGAATTGTATATACTTTAAATAAATGAAAAATTATGAAGTGAATTAATAAAGCTGATCAAACGATTTAACAGAGTACAAAACCAAACCAAAATAAAACCCATACACCAACTTGGCCTCTTTAGAAGACCTAATTTCAGTTCTGGTTCCTGAAAACATTTCCACCTCTCTTTCCAATAGATACCCGAGGCCAATCTATTTCAAAGAGGCTCACTGTCCTGACAAATATGTTTGACATGCCAGAACCCATTCATTGTTGTGGTGCAGACGAAACAAAGCTGGAAATGTCAACCCTGCTTTTCTTAGGCCAATTTAGCAAACCGAGGGCCCTGCAATTCTCAAGCCCAATTCTGATTCAGACCCCATTAGGAAGTTTATATCTGATGTGCCTGAGAGGAGGGTAGGAGGGAGCCTAGAGCATTCACGTGTCCCCCATCCACCTGCTCCCCCTGGGTCTGACTGGATTATACACCTGGGTTTCTGTCTGGTCTCTTGATTAGTCCTGATTAGGTCACTGAGTAGAACCGAGCCAGTGTTCTCAACCTCACAAGCTTGCTTGATTGGGCCTTGATTCTTTCTCAGGGGTTAGCCTCTACCTTCTATATTCCTAGGCACAAGCTTCCCAAATTGGGAAGACCACCTGCTGGATTTCAGGCCCTGCCATCACCTAGAGATTTTGGCTGTTCTACCATAGATCAAACCTTCCTGGACAACAAAGCCAGGTGTGCTCCTCTTCTTAGGAGATGATAATTTAGAGTGCTGGCCACTTCACATGGGGGCCAGCCCAATAGCCAACTCAGCTATCCTAGTTTTAGAAACCAACTAGTTCTTTTTCTTCTCTATTCCCAGGAATCCATGGCTAAGATTTCAGCAAGTCTTATGGCTGAGTCCATCAGAGTCATGACATGAAGATACCTGGCACAGCACTGCAATGAGCAATAAATGCCTTTCTTTTCTTTCCTTCGTATCAAGTCAATTTAAGTTTGCTCTACTTACCTGGTGTACACAGTCTAAGAACTGCAGGAAGACTGGAGTAAAACCACTACCCTGACAGTTGAGGGTCAAGCTGCTCCGCTGACTGAATTTATGACCAAAAGAGAGCCATTCCTTTTCGACCAACATCCGGAAGCCTTCGAGTGTCCTATAAAAGGGATCACTGAGTAACTGCACCAGGGATGTCACCTACGGCACAAGCAGGATGAATACTTCATTACTTTCAGTCCTGAAAAAATTTTGTTACTAAGACAGGCGAAGTCACCTGAACAGCAAATTTGTTCACTAACTGCCCCAGGACAGCCAATCAAATTAATTCTGCAAACTTTCCAGTAAAAATGAAAACTCAAATTCGTTTTGGCCACATGTTTTCTCTCAGGGAATTACGATTTAAATCTTTACTGGCCAGTTTGTAACTGCAGCCCTCTCCTACAGGTTAATTAATAAGGCTAGAGGGTCAGTTCAAACCTATTATCTACTTTTTGGCAGGTATAGATTAATGTCTTACCTAGTTTATACTTATACTTTTCTTTTTTCACTCTGGAGTGGGTAAAGGAGGGGCTTACTGAAAGCCAGGGAAAGGACTGATAAAACCCAGGAAGGATGACCCATGTCCTACCCTCTGGTCGAGGGCTCTGTTTGTATCCTCCCGTGGTGTATCTGTCATGTGGCAGCCCGACGCCCTGGGCCAGAGCTCCAGGCTATGCAGTGCCTGGAAGCTCAGGGCACAGAGCTTTCTGATGGATACTAAGTGGTTTTTAACATAGGACTTTCTCTATCCATAAACACATTAGTCATTATATATAAGATTCATCTGTAGAATTTAAAAACAACTGAATTTAAATATAAATCTAAAACTAAGTATATAAAACTATGTTTTAGTAGTTTACTTGTGCAGTGATGTCCCAGCCTTCCTCCAAACAGACCAAAACTGAGGAACCATTCTCAAGTACTTCTGATACAACCACAGCCAGCTGCATTATCCTGTGAAGCTAAGAGATAGGAAAGGAGGCCACAATTAGACCAGGCGCTTTCTGAGCACCAAGAACAGACAGACTCATTATCAACCTTAGATAACGAAACAAGTTAGGGATAAAGTATTTGGACAAAAGAACCACGTAAGGTTTAAATGCTTAAAGTTCTTTGTCAAAATCAAGATGAAACTGACATGATTTAAAAGTAGACATATTTTAAAACAATGTGTTCAAATGATAGACAATGAAATAAACTGACCGTGCGTGATCCCCTCAAAGCAGAAGAGCTACAGAATTCCACACAATGGAAAAGACAAGAGATACTAAGTGGCCCTGACAACACAGTTACTGGACTTAAAATGTGTTTTTCTATGATGTAGTCAATTCTACTTCAGATACTCTTAATTTTTCTGTAATTACATAGGAGGATGGTTGCACAACTCTGTACTAAAAAGCACTGAACTGTACACTTTAAAGGGCTGAATTTTATGACAAATGAATTTTATCTTTTAAAAAAGACTCTTATTTGTCTGCACCATGTATTCAATGGGAAGAAAACCTCTATTTGTGCTCAGCCTTTCAAGCCAAGTCAACAGACTCAAGTCCCTAATGGACAACTAGGTTGTGAGCGGAGCATAGAGATTCAAAACCAATTGTGTATTATAGTTTAAAACTATATTTCAAGCATCATTTGATATAATTTGTACAATGAATCCAACTGTCAACTAACATAAACTCCCCCCCCCCCCGCCCCCTGTATTTTAAACAGAGCTGGGCTACTTTAAACCCAGGAACAAGGCGCATGTCTTCTCCAGCAACAGGAAGCTCCTCACGCACTGTTCGTATAACGCAGCTATTACCAGACCTGAATTCCCTTGGGCTTAGCAATTGCTCTGAGTTAACTTTGAAAATGCCGATGTCCCAAGCAGGGCAGTATTTTCCACTGTTTTTAGTCACCAACTTCTGGTATGGATCCACTTTGGAGTAAGAAGCAGCACACAGTATGTACCAGAAACAGATAGGCTGGGTGGTGGGAACAGTTTGGGGCTGGGGCTCATAGCTTAGGGACAGGTATTAACATATCCTGACCTAGATTTATAGCTAATTATATATGTGGCTGTTTTTTTTTTTTTCCTTTAATAGATAGTTCAATTATCTTGAGAATAGTCACTGCCCTGGGTACTCCGTTATTTCCTGGCTTACGGAAAACAACTCTTCTTCCTCCTTAAGAGAGGCGGGAAGCTTGGAGGCAGATAGGAACAGGGGATTAGAGGGGCTGGGAACTCCTACGGGGGGCAAAGGAATAGCAGGCATAGCATCAGTGGCCTAAACCGAAGGCTGAGGGTATACTGCAGAGGTGGTCTTGGCCAAATGTCCGCATCAGTGTTTAAAACATGCATGTCATAAATACCTTTCTTCTGTGGTTTGGAAGAAATGAGGGTTATGTGTGCTGGCATACCTATTTGTCCCTAATTTCTCAATAAGAGTTTAATTAAAAACATCCCAAGCTTGACTAAGCTGAAGAAAGGATATGCAGTTTTTCCTAAACCTTAGGTAGGCTTTAGGGCATCCAATATGACCTTGGTGGCTGGTCTGAAGGTGAATCTAAAATCTAGACACATGGAAAAGGCAAAGACACATGAGAGGTGAGAAAGTAACAGGGAAAGGCTCTTGGAGTCATCTAGAAATCACATTCTGTCCTGGATCCTCACTCTGCTGACAACAGAGCAGGAGTCCTATAAATATTTGTTGATGAAATCTGTTGCATATCAAAAAGTTTCCATCTAACAATAAAGACCTCCTCCTTAGCATCCTATGAAGACAAAGTTCTCAGTGATAGAGAGATGAGAGCCCAGGGATGAAGAATTCTAGACCCATCTTCTAGCTCACATGGTTTCCTGGAACTGGAAAGCCTTTATGGAGGGCACACAATAAGGGGAGAGTGTCAGTTAGTGGGGGAACACAATATTTTTCCCCCTCAAATATCCATTCTGTATATCCAACTGGACTTCTCTTTCCTTGAGTTATACAACGAGCTGCTCCAGACATTACCTGTGGGAACCACTCAGAGTCTCCCAGGGCTTTCAGGAAGGTCACTTCTGAGTCAGTAGGGATGGTGCTCGGGACACATGCCCTCATCAATTTTTTAAAACTGGCTTTAACTTGTCGGATGTCATGAAATTCAACAGGAACAAACTCACAATTTAAAGCAAATTCTAACTTGAAGTTCTGTGGGTGAAGATGCAGAGAATTAGGCAGATGAAGTGCTATAGGTAAAAGAGCACAGTTTTTAACAGGGCCCATACTTGATGGCGTACGGTCAGTTGAGGCCAAGTAGCTACAGAGGTTGCAGAGGTCAAGAGAGTCGATCTTGTGTGGCTAATGTGTCAGTATTACTGGAAAGAGCCACTCGGTAAGCTCTTGTGGTTTGACTTGGATTGCTGTCATTCTGAGAATTTGGAGAGACTACTGGTAGTCTGGAACCGGATGGAATTTATAACACCATATATAAGCCAATTGTAAGGCCATGAACCTGGAAGTCTAAAGAGGAACCAATGACACGTGGACAGCGTGATTAATCCAAAACTGTAAACTAAGTCTCTCCAAGATATACACGGTAACGAAAAGGTAATATACTGTTGAGGTTCCAGAACTCTACAAATTGAAGTTTGTAGACATACACATATTTGTTTCTTATAATGCAAGTAAAACATAGTCATTGTAAAATAAAAAAAAAAAAGTAGAGATGAACATTGAGAAGGAAATAAAAATCACTACCTCACTGCCCTAAGACTACTAACATTGCAGTTACTCTTTTAAAGTTAAAGATACAAAATTTTAGATATAGTAAAATCTGAAAGGTTTTGCCATTTCTAGCTTTGGGACAACATTTTTTCCACTCAATATGACACATGTATCAATCTCTATTTATTTGAATACTTTTATCATTTACATCTTTAATCCATAAGAAATTTATTCCACATGAGATTGTATTTGTAATTTAAAAATGCTAAACTGATGGTCCTTTGGTCTATTTTGTTTTGATAATCTAGTTGCCTAGTTCTGAAGATTTAAAAGTTCTCAACTTTTTCATGCCAAAGAATGAATTAGTTTTCTCACATTCTTTATGCTTTCTTCACATTCTGCCAAAATTACTCTATTGTATTATTTGCTTTTCTAAGAGTAAAACTGCTTTCTGGAGATTGGGTGTATAACGATGTGAATGTACATAAAACTACTGAGCTGTACACAATAAGATGGTAAATTTATGTTACTTGTATTTTATCACAATTAAAAAAAAACGTTGCCAAGAACTTATGCATACGGTCTGTTTAACATTTTATATTGGTTATTTTAGAGCATTTTTTAAAGGTATAATAAAGTTTTAAAATAAAAAGCAAAAACTCCTAATTATTTTTTAAAAAATATCATTTCTAATATGTATTAAGAAAAAAAGTTTCAAAAAAAAAAGAAAAAACCGTTTCTTTGTCTTAATAATTCCTCTTTTAAAAAGGAAGCTACCCTAAAGAAATAATCTAAAGCATAGAAACAAAACCCCACTAAACTGTATCTCAATAAAAAAATAAAAAACTATATGCTTGTAAATGGGACTGCAATTTTACATATAGAAGATAAATGTAAAAATCCAAAAAACTGGGACGCCACGTAGGGATTAAAGTGATTATGAAGACTATTCTACAATATGGAAGCATGTTCTTGAGATAAGAACTCAGTAGCATACATGAGTTCTTATCTGTTTGTATTTTTTTAAAACTTACAATAGATAAAAGATAGTTTACTTTCCAGGAAAACCAGGTTCCTTTCCATTTCTCAACCTTACACGAGCTAGGTACGCTTATCTTATGAACGAGGAACTATCAATCATTGTGTTGACATACACTAGGTCATAAGGAATTTGTTTCTAAGTATAAGGTAGTAAAGTATGTAAATTGAAAAAGGTAAATATGGGCCACTCAAGATTATTTAGAATAGGTCATTCTCTACTTATTTGCTTTCCTACATGTCTCCTTTGTGGGGAGAAGAAAGTGTTGGGCTGCAGCTAGACAGCACTGTGCTAGCCAGAATGTGGCATACATCAGACAAATATGGCCCTACACTCTACTTTATTGAATAAATAAAAAGGAAAGCTTGAATGGAATATATGGAAATCCTAATAATTACTGTACCGGGATGGTAGAATTATGTTTTTAAAATATAACACTTTAGGATAAAAGAAAGAAAAAGGAAGAAGGAAGGAGAGAGATGGGGGAAAGGGAAGGAGGGAGCAAAAGGAGGAAGAGTTGCAAGGAGTCAATCTTTCTTACTCATATATGCATGACCACACAGCTCATCTGATGACTGACGTGCAAAGGCAATGGCAGAGGTGAGAATTTAGGAGACAAAGCTTGGAGAGTGATTCAGGTCATGAATAAGTGGTGTGCTGAAGTGTGGAAAGTCTGTGCTCTGGGGAAGACACTGGTGCCAAAGAGGCTGTCCAGGCAGCCCTGGATTACTGTGAAAAGTGTTCCAACTATTTTCTGGATACAAAGTTTTCTGCTGCATCAGAAGACACGTGTGCATACTTAAAAATTGAGCATTACCCAGCAGTTTCATGCCCTCTCCCCTAAAGGTTGTGACTAAGTGATTGCAGCAGGCCTGGCAGTGGGAGAAGAGCGAGCAAAGCCCGCTTGCCATAGAAGAGATGACTCAGTCACTGGCATCTTGCAAAGCAAGCATGTGGGATCCTGCTCCCAGCTCCAGGTCCACAGTTCAACTGAAGGTCTGTCTAGATTGTCCAGTGCTGACTGGGCACTGGGCTAAACTTTGCGGGGATTTCTGAATTAACAAATACTTTTATTTCCCACAAACCTATCAGCGGTAATGAAATTTATTTTGTAATATATGAATTGCTAAAACAAACCCAAGGAATAGTTGCTCTTGGAGGTAGAGATAATCTTTACAATTTATAGGACCTAAAGCATCGTCTTCAGCTCCTCAGCACAATCATTTCAAATTAAGAATAAAGTTCATTAGCATCTGATATTTTGAAATTTCTGACTGGCCTTAGGACATGTGTTTCTGTATATATAGCCTTGCAAAGTTTTTAAAAAGTTTAGCTTAGGACCAGTCTTGGCCTTCCCTTGTCTCCATATGCAGTGCCGTAGTCTTCTTTTCACTCTCCTACCTTCCTGTAGCTTTCTTTATCAATAGGGATCTGTTTTGCCAGGGGCACAGATTCCTATGGAAGCTGAACTAAGACAATGGAAAAACAGCCTGAATGAGCCTTATTTCTTTTTTTGTACATACACTTTCTAATATTCCTGATGTTTGATTTTTTTAATGATTATGAGGTACTATATTTAGACATACATACATACATACGAGCTAAAAAATTTTTTGAGATTGATTATTAACTCCAGATTAAGAATCTATGCTATAAAACGAAATTCCTAGAAAAGCTGGTTTGAGGTAAGTTTTATAAACTGCCTTCGTCTATCCGTAAAGTTTCCAAGTGAGAAAAAGAAATCTTACCCTTAGTTGTGACTTTTCACCAAATATATAAAGGGCCGCTTGGCGTTTCGAGAGCTGGTTTTGCAGGTAGGTGCTGTTACTAAAGGGTGCCGAGTGGTCCCTGCCTGCCAGCCGGGCACCAACATCAATGAAGGATGTTGGAGAGCTGATCAGGCGAGTGCTAGAGCGAAGACTTGCCCATACACCTTCACAAAAGCCAAAATAATTGAGTGAGATCATTTGATGTGGGAAAGCCACTGAACAGGGAAAAAAGATGCATGCTCTGTCGGTACAGTTTTAGAGGTAACAGCAAGTTAATTCATCTAACTATTCA
This sequence comes from Ursus americanus, assembly GCF_024610735.1. Lineage (NCBI taxonomy): Eukaryota > Metazoa > Chordata > Mammalia > Carnivora > Ursidae > Ursus > Ursus americanus. Next base: position 879,172 of record NC_142142.1, on the reverse strand, counting down.
TGGATCATATTGGTCATTTGTAGTTTATGTCTGCAACATATAAGCATTATTCAATACAGCATTTCCAAATCAAACAATCTTAGGGTTGGAGGGACCTAAGAAGTCACCCGAGTCAATCCTATTTTTGCATTTTGATGTAAAGTCAGTATTTATAAATGAATGCTGAGATCATAAATAGAAAGAGTGCATGACACAGGGAAACAAAAAATGTGGGCAGAAGGCAACAATGAGATAACATGGAGTGACTCGGTTTCTCAGGGTTTCATGAAAGAAGTAAGGGACACTCCTCTGCTTTAGCCAGTCAACACAACAAGAAATGTACGTTAAGTAATAAATTAGAACTTGACTACACCTACTAAAATCTGAGGCTGGATTTAGAATTCGTATTTGTGTGTCATGCCAAAATGACATAATTTTAAACCAGCAAAGACTATATTCTTATCTTTTTGTCCCAGTATCCATGAAAAATAGTAAGAAGTTATAAATTCAGTAATGTGCATTTCACTGATACTTAGGAGGGTTTATTTAAAACTTCAGTCAAAAGCAGATGTCTTCTAAGGGAAAGGCAAAGCTAAGCTGCTAGAAGAATCTCATGTTACAAATTGACCTTACTTATATTAATTAGAAAAATCAAGAATTTCTACATGCAAGTGAATAGTAAATATTCAATACCCAAACACAAAGGCGAATACTAAGCCTCAAACTTTGACTAACACTGTAGTACCTTCAAAACAACCCAGCCCCTTAGAAATGTCCGTGTGGTGTTCATGCTGGTGATGGGGTCATTGGGGTCACTACCACTGCTTCCCTAAAGTGAAGTTTCTTCTCTAGATTAAGAAAGTCTCTTTGAGAAGCTTTAATATTCGCCAAATGTTAAATTAATCCATGTTTCTAGGTGACTGGAAGTCACCATAATGTTTGTCTCATCTACTTCTCTCTCTATAAGCATTTATAGGGAGAGGAGACCAGTTCCCAAGAAAAGGTTTTGTAGGTGATTTCTACTTAACATAGATGAATCTTTCCACACAACCTATGAATTCGTCTTCGGTGTTATGGCAAGTGTTTATAAATGGAACCATAGAGCAAATTCAGAATGTGGATGAAAATAAAGGACATAATTTGACAAACAAATGTGAAAAAAGTCACTTGTAACAAATATGCTTTCATGTGAAGATGGTTAAAAAGAGTGACACATCAGGACAGATAATACAGTACCTTGATTATGGACTCTTCCCTTAGTTGAAGATTTGGGATTTGACTGAGTAAAACATTTATCTCTGTGCCCATGCACTGGTAAGTGAGATTAAAGACAGAAGGAGGAATGAAAGGCAGATAGCAGCAAACATCAGAGCAAATTGAGTAAGAGAAGAATAGGTTATTTAATTTTTGAAATTAAGTTAACATAGGGGGAAAATGTAAATATAATAAAAGTAGAAAATATGATTAACAAAAAGCTGCACAGTCACACAAAAAAGATGAACCGAGCGCCTGTTAAATGAAATTTCAGCACCTGATTATAAATCTTATAAGCACAATGAAACGGACAGCACGGCAGAGTGCCACTAACAAATTATACCAAATGGAGTAAGCTTTTGAAGATTGTCATTTGTGAGAAACAAATTTATCTAAGATTAAGGAACTGGGGGTGGGGCGTAAGCGTTGGGAATGCACTGGCCCTAGTACTTAAGGGGGCCGGCGGACTGGCAAATGCTACGGGTTGTACAGCACGTCTGTTCTTTGAGTAAGGTCATCGCAGCAGGAATGAAGCTCTGGTAACCATTTGGAATAACTAAGGGCATATTTTTGCAGTACAGCATCAAGCATTGCCACACTATCTTCTTTTTTTCCTTTTGAATTACATTTATTTTTAATAGATAGTATGAGCAGCAAAAATTCATGATCCTGTGGCAATCCCCAATGCCACTAAAAAATACAGCTTGTGATGATTGAAGTAATGACTTCTCCTAAAATCCCTACTTGCACCAAAATGATAGGCAGTATTAGAGATAATTCTTTTGTAATTTGAGTAATATTGTTTTTTCCCCGACAGGAGAACAGTGCTCTGTGACTGTGGCAAACTTCAGCTGGTAGTAACGACAGCGGTGGTTACAGTAGGTTACAGTTCTAACATTTCCTAACCAAAGGAACTGCTCAAGTCAATTAAGGAAAATGATTCTGTATTTATTCAGGATTGAAAATGTTAATAGCAGTATTATTAAGCTATATATTGCAAAACTGCATATGACATAATTTGATAAAAATCATTAGTGGTTTTTTTTTTTTTTTCCCCCTGCCTCTCTCCTTTAGAAGCAGAAAATGAAGAGCATTAATGGCTTTAGTGGCCAAAGGCATTCAGAAAGCTAAGGGCTGTGGAGGCGCTGGCTGATTGCACACAAGGAATTCTACAAGACAGAACAAAGACCATGGGACACCATGGTAAAAGCACAGGGCCTCCTGTGTGCTGGCCGGCTCCTCTCCTTTCTGCTGAGGTTTTGAGCTTTCCTAAAGGAATATGGGATCCTAAATGCTATGGTGAAGTCGGACTGGTTGGTTCCTGATTCTGAGATACCGTTCGCTGAACATCTACCACTTTTGTATGTTAGTCCCTTTGCCTGGAACTAATTCTCACATTTCTTTACCTGAAAACTCCTTCTCCCTCAAGATCCAGGAACAACGTGAGCTGCTCTGGAAAGCATTGCTCACTGTCCCCGGGGTTGTAGAGGCTCTGTCTGCACTGGGAGCACACTGCACGTTTATTCTACTGGATCTTGTGCCCAAAGGGCAGGGCCCTAACATATTTATTCGTGCATCCATGCCGGGAGCCTATATAGGAACTAAAAACAGTCGATTATTTTTTTTTGAAAACTGATACATATGGAGTTGTTGTGGTCCTTCTACTGTATCTTCAACTCTGATTATTTGCCCTGAGAGAATGAAAAGAGGAGTATTAACTAATAAAAAAAAATTAAGCACTTCCCCAAATAGAGGCTCATTAATGAAAAACTGCCAAGTGTTCATCATATAGCAGAAAATCAGCAATGAGCAAATGGCCTGTACTGATATGGGCCCGCAGAGGGCTTGGAGAGCTGTAGTCCCATCTGTCAGTCATGTTAACCAAAGGCATTGCACTCCGCCGTAGTGGTTTTTGTACTCACTTTAGTAGGTCAAGTCGGCATTTTCAAAGAAGTGAAATAGATTAGAATTTGAAAATACTATGTACATTGCATGTGGTACAGATACATATTATTTCATGAAACTTCTGTTTTAGTAAATTTACATTTTGCATTGTGACTTAGTGTTACCTGATATAATGCCTTCTATATTGTGATACAATATAGAATGTATTTTAACTATGAATCACGATGAAAGAAGTTTGTAAGTTGCTGGCCTAGACCTAGAGCAGATGCCTTCTATCTTCTTGCCTTAGGCCTGTGAGGAGCAGCCTGATTTAAGGTAATTTAAATGCAGAGGTAGACTTTCTGCCAGTTCAGTGGAGTCCTAGGCAACCATAACTAATAACCACCACAACAATCATGGAACTAACATTTACTGAGTTCCTATTATGAACCAGTTACTAAGCTAAGTGCTTTACATATCTTATTTCATTTATTCCTCATAACTACTCTAAAGATAGATACTATTTATTATCTGTGCTTTATAGATGAGGACACTGAGCATTAAAAGGTTTCCTAAATTGCTTAATGAACACACAATAAGTGGTAGCACTGTGGTTTGAATCAAACTCTCAGTGTCTTGTCATGTAAGCAACCATGTGGCCCTGAAACCGTCCAGCTGGGTTTGGCTAAGTGGACTGCTTCAGGGAAGAAGTGGTGCAGCTCACCCCACCCATGGGAAGGCCCTGGTGTCCAAAACGTGAGTGTTTCCTAAGCACTGGTATTGTTCCCTCCACTCTGTTCAGGCCAAAGGAGAAGAGGAAAGAGATGCTTGGGTTGGATGTGGGGATGGGACTGACTCTATCGAGGTGGCCTTATGCCTAGCACAGTGCATGGGGTACACGCTATATTCAGTGACGGCTGCGCTGAAATGGACTGAACCAATCCCAGTACCAGTTATGCTATTTGCTAAGTGATCTTGGCCAAGTTACTTCATTTCTCAGAGCCCCTTAAAATATGTATCCTAGAGATTATTATAAGGATAAACTATCACATGTAGAGAAACTTAAAGGGCCATGGAAATATAAAGATGAAAAATTAAAAGGCTGCCTCCAAGTGGCTACTTCTCAAATACACTGAGCTATTATATTTTTGTATTTAAGAGGCAGTATCCATTTTCTTTTTTAAAATTAATTAATCAATTTAAAGTGGGCTCCACACTAGGTAGGGCTTGAACTGACGACCCTGAGATTGAGGATGAGCTGAAATCAAGGTTTCCACACTTAACTAGTTGACTGAGCCACCAGATGCCCCTTTCATGACATTTTTCTAGTCAACAAAATAATTTATCCAAGTTATATGTGCTTTCTCCATAGGGCTCGAAAGTGATTTTAATTTTAAATGAAAAGCAATGTGCTTTGTTCACATCTTCATTTTTTCTTAACTGGTTGTTGTGTAAAAGAGGTTGCTTCCCCTGCCTTAGGAACTCATCAACAGGCACACAGGATGTGAAGTGATCCCCCTGACTGAAAAAAGGGTGATGGAGAAGGTGGAGGTCAATCTAACTCTGGCTCATCGTGAAGATGACGTGAGAAAGGCACAGAGTGAAAATAATCTAAGAAGAAAACCAGGACCCAAGACTATACAATGAAAGGAATGAAAAGACAGTAAAAATACATAGAAGAGGAAAAAAGGAGAAGGTTAGGAGGAAGATTTAGAGATAGGAGGCTCTTCCCACACAGGATAGATGAGGAACTTCTGGAGAAGTGGTGCCTAGCTATCTGGAAAAATGAAGAGACTCTCATTGAGGGGAGGTACAAGGAAATGAACTATTTACAGGGTGTGCAAGTGTCTACACCTCGTCCTGCCCTGGCCCATCTGACTGTGTGTCTGCCTGTCGTGGTCACGTTAATAGGGAATCTTGTAAGACTTCCCGAACTTGTTTGCCCCAGTCCATTCCTGCTCTTCTGTGTGAGGAGGAATGACACTGTTGGAGAGACAAAGGAAGCAGCCCTAGGGGTCAGAGAAGTCGAAGGTGCTAGGAAAGAGCAGTATGCCATCTTCCAGTTAACCACTGGGACCCTGCAAGATCTGGGAAGCTTTGGGAGAAAAGAATTAAGAGATGGGATAAAAAAAAAAAAAAGATTTATGTTTCTGGATCTTAGTTTAAGATATCAGAATGATGGGCAAAAGACTGTCATAAGGAAACACACTAAGTTCACAGTAATTTTCTGAAGAAAATATTTGGGAAGGGTGTCAGAAATAATAATTATGGCCTCATTATGCATAGAATGGGTCAGAAACAAATTAAATAGGAGATTTTAACCTTAACAGGTGAATATAGCCTTTTAGGTACCTTTCATGAGCATGAACTCATGACTAGAATGTAACCACAAATGGGGATCCCCTTGCATGAAGAAGGCTGAGTCTGAGCCATAATATTAAAAAAGAGAAGCAAATGTAGGTGAATCGTGTTGGTGAATATACATGAGCCTCAGGTACTAAGATAGAAGAGATAATTCTGTACCTGAAATTTATATTACAAGTCATCTGGCCAAATGGAGGGAGAAATAATGTGTTCTTGATGAAGTTTACAAAGGCAAAACTCAAGAGCAGAGCGTGGAGAACTTGTTGACATGCCTTGCTGACAATATAAACTTTCAGATGGTAAACCAGACAATAACGGGAACTGCAACCTTGAGCCAGATTCTGATAGGAGCTCTTGGCAACAGGAATAGCAGGCAGGAAGCTTAGGAGACAGTCACTGTACTATTTTTTAGTTTAAATTCACTAAGAAATGATAAGAATGAAGTATGTATCTTAAACTTTAAAACAATGGTATTTTAAAAATTCAGAAGAAAGCTTTTTATGACTGTTATGGGTTAAACTATATGCCTCTGCTTCAACTCATATGTTGAGGTCCTAACCCCTGGTGCTTCAGAATGTTATCTTATTTGGAAATAGGGTTATTGCAGATGTACTTAGTTAAGATGAGGTCATACTGGAGGGGGATGGACCCCTAATTTTATATGATTAGTGTCCATATAAAAAGGGAAAATCTGGAGACAAACACCCAGGGAGAACATCATATAAAGATGAAGGCAGATATCTGGGTGATACTTCTACAAGCTAAGGAATGCCAAAGATGGCTAGCAAGCCACCAGAAGCAAGGGGAGAGGCATCGAACAGATTCTGCCTCATGGCCCTCAGAAGGAACCAATCCTCACAACATCCTGACTTTGACTTCTAGCGTCCAGAGAACTGTGAGACAATTGTTGTTTAAGACAACCAGTTTGTGGCACTTTGTTACAGTAGCCCTAGCAAACTGATACAATGACCTTCAGGCCTGAAACACTAATTCAGAAGATGAGTGAAGAAGGTTGAAAGCTATTAGGAAATCCTGCAATTGTAGAACATTCTGATGAGGGAGAAAAAAAGTATCTAAAGAACCAGTATGACTGTCAGGAGATATGCATAGTAATCTTGGTCTTCAAAAGGGGAAAAAAGTGAATTTTGTGAAATACAGCCTTCCATAATGTTGATTCTGAACCAAATTCTAGAATGGATTACTAATGGATAACTTATTACTTAAAAAAAAGCACTAATTCCTATAATGAGTCATGGTAAACTAACCATATAATCTTTTGTGATATAGTTAACAGCTGGAAAGAGTGGAAAATATCGAATTAAAAAGATTGGCAGAGATTTAGAAATATGGTTCAGGTGGGTTTTAGTAGGACTTCTAACTAGTATATATTAACAGATAATCTCTTTCTTCAGGGAGGCTTCTAAATTATTTTGATCAAGACTTCTGCCCTTAGGTCTGGCTTGTTCAATATTTTTTATTTTTTAAAAGATTTTATTTATTTATTCGACAGAGAGAGAGACAGCCAGCGAGAGAGGGAACACAAGCAGGGGGAGTGGGAGGGGAAGAAGCAGGCTCCCAGCGGAGAAGCCTGATGTGGGGCTCGATCCCAGAACACCAGAATCACGCCCTGAGCCGAAGGCAGACGCTTAACCGCTGTGCCACCCAGGCGCCCCTGTTCAGTATTTTTTAAAAACAAATTACATTATAGCAGAAATCAGACTGATGCATGACAAGAGGCTAATACACAGGTAGACAGAATCAGGATCCAAAGTCTAAAACAATAGTCCATATAAGAAAAGACCGAATTTTGTAGGTAGAGTACATAGCATATTTAGGTTCAAAAATCAACCCTCAAGGCTAGTACTATATATTGTTAAGAACAACAGCACATGGGAAGAGATTTCAAGTGATATTAATGTCAGTACGGTCAACCTAGTGATGGGGCCATCCTCATATCTAACGTAATCTGAGGCTGCACGAGTTCAAATCTGTGGAGTTCACTGAGTGACAAAGACGGCTAAAAGAAAGCAACCGTTCGAATCTGGGTATTTGGAGCTAATGAAAGTTCTCAGAGTGAAAAGATGATATCAGCTTTTAAATCTGAAGGTCTGTAGTATGGAGATTAAGATTTAGAATTTTCTAGGTTTAGAGGGCAGAGCTAGGGCCAATATGTAAAAGTTACATAGTGGCAGGTTTTTAGATCAATATGAGAAAGAATTTTCTAACAAAGAGTGGCTTACAAATTGAAGGGACTACTTTTAGGGAGAAATGAGTTTCCCATTATTGATGATGTTCAAGTAACTTGGATAATTCCCTTGGTATGTTTTCAAGGGGATTCAGCATTGCATGGGAGTGAGAAGAAAAGCCCAAGAGTCTATGAATCCAGTATGAAGTAGGAGATTTTACAATCAAGATACTTGTTTTGGAATTTCCTCTGAAAAGTAAAAGAATCTCACATAATCTCCAGAGACCAAAGTGGGCCACCTCTGGAGCTAGAAGAGCAAATGCAGGCCTTTCTCTACTTGCTTATGCCAGCAGCAAAAGTCCAGAGGAAAGAAAGGGTAACCTGAATATCAATCTCTTCTGTTCCCTAACCTAGTATTTCAGAGAATAGGAGTAAAAATTACAGGCGCTGGAGAGGCACAACTCTTTGGATCTCGAATTACTTCTCTCTAGCTGCTTATGCTCTGTGATCAGCTTTTCTACCCTGAAAACCTGAAGCATTCTAGGGTATTCACAGGGCTGACCATTTAGATATGTTCCCCTTACCTCCCGTGGCTTCCAAACTCATCAACATCTAAGATTTCAGCAATTATTATGCCTCTTGTTCCAGGAGGCTAAACTCATCTGTCATGACACCAGTAACAAATTAGATAATTTATTTAGAAAAGGGTACTTAAGAACAATTTGAACCATAATTAGTTGATTTAAAATATCACTATCTAGAGTAAAGTTTCTGATTTTAAGGTCGTATCAGTGCTCAGTTATAAAATCAATCTTACTAACCTCCTCGAGCAAAGCTATTGGATGGGTTTACATCCAAATGTCCTGGCACTACCTGCTTAAGCACAGTGGACATTCTTGACGTCCTCCTTTCAGTCCCTGAAAGTCAGCCAAAAAGAAGAACAAAACCATGTCGTTCAGGTTAACATTACTCAAATGACAAAAAGTTATCTTCGTGTATAGCAGGTCTAATTGCTGCCAAACGTACTTTTTAAGTACCCGCAGCTTTACTAGAGATAACAAGGCACTGTTAGTATTCCTCAGAGATACACACATTTGCAGGATTATAGAGAGTTAGGTTTGGCAAGTGCAATCAGAGAATTTAATGATAACTGAAGCGAGGCATGCATGGTGTTACTTTACAAGAAAAGCCACTTTCTGCTTATGTTGAGCTGCTTCAAATAGCTGATGAAGCCAAAGAGACCAACTCTTCAAGTCACATGCTCCTGTGTCCTACACACTAGGGTTACCTCTACGTGAACCCTTTGGGTTCCATCACATGATAACTGAAACAGAATAGTAGTACAAGTCTTAATGGCTTCCTCCAAATCTAGTGAAAACAAACTGCACTACAAATTCTCAGGAATTCCAAACTTACATATGATGATTTACTACATATGCATTTAACAATCAGGTGTTCAACCCGTACATTCAACTTTGTAATAATATGTTAAAGTCTATGTAAAACAGATTCTAGGAAAAAAGATGACTTTATTTATGTTCCCCACTCTTATTATTCTTTTAGAAAGGACATAGTTGAATCCCCACATTTGGTTACTGTTCGTAGACATTAACCGTGGTATGCTGATTTTTACATAAAAGGAGCTAAAGTTATCGCCCCACAGGTAAAGCTTTAAGGGGTCATACGGAAGTAACAGTGCAAATAACTAAAGAGACTAACCCTGGGAATGAATCTGACCTTTCATCGTTGTCAAGAAGAAAACTATTATCAGATCTTACCTGGAGACAGAGCAAGTGCTGGCCTGACAGTTAGGGTGTTACTGCCACTGAGCTTCTGCCGCACGGAGACCGCATTCAGTAGGGCCTGCAGGTATTTGTCCTGTTCTATGCTACTGGAAGATTCTAAAGAGGAGGTAGGAGCTATAAAAGAAAAAGTGAAGAAAACGAACTGTGTCTGTGTTAATAAAAGAGATATCTACCTACGTATCTTATTCTTTCTCTTTATAATCTTCAAGTTACCACACCCAAACATAGAAACCAGACCCACTTTAAGCTGTAAACTCTTAGACGGCTATCCTCCTTTGATACTGGTTTCACCACACCCACTTCTCGGTTGACTCATCACCCTCCCAGAAAGAGCCCAGGTCTGGAAAACCAGCACAGGGCTGTCCTTCCAAGCACAGCTGTAGCTTCTCATTGTACAAGTAATGTATAGAAATGAAGAGTCACAAAGGGCCACATCTCCTTGATGATTTCCCCCAATTATCCTGTCCTTGCTACTGTCTGGGAGCAGAGGATGAAGTGGGTTCCCCTGGCATCCCGGAATGGGCAGAGCTGAGAATTCCCCATATTAGCAGCTTTCTTCTAATTCTGCCACACGGGTCTAACAGGGCACACAAACTTGTAGGGGTTTGTTGCAGGAAGAGTGGAGGAAGATGGGGAGAAGGTAGCAACAGCTACTGCCAGATCCCCTGGTCCTTCAAAGAGAGGGACAGAGGGTATGCACAGAGGGAAACAAATGTGAGAGCAATTCCAGTTTGCAGGTAGTCTGAGTCTCGTTTGTGTGGAGCAAAGAATCACTGAAATTGGTCCAGGCATTTTAAAGGGCATCATTCTGGACTCATTAGAAGGACAACAGATATTGACAAATTTTCTTACATCTTGAATTAAAAAAAATAATTAGCAAAATTGTATTTTATGAACTTTAAGATGCCATTATTATATTTTGTAAACCTAAGATGTCATCAATTATAAGATGTACCATTATTTTACGTACTAAGAATTAAAAATTCTACCATGTAAACTATGACAATTTTTTCTGATCACATAAATTTTAAGATGCATCCCAATTTCAAAGATATTAAAATGTAAACATATGTGTGAGCTCAAAAGTATGAAATATTTTTATATTAGATTAAAAAAATCAGAAACCAGTAGAATAAAACAATTTCAATTTTTTTCCCAATGAAAAGCTCAGTGATGTATTTCTCAGGGCTCCTGAAATGATACCCTCACTTTACGTAACTTACGTATGCTGTGTTCTATTATATTTACTATGTGGCTTGGGAGGGTTCCCCAGCGTCAAAAATAGTTCAAAGCCAATTGCCTTTAATTATACCAACGCTGAGACTCCAAGACAGGTGGGATAATGATGATGATGATGATGTGTTGTGTGTGTGCTGCCCTCAGTCAAGTGAATTTTCAGGAGGAAAATGGATGAGAATAAAAAGGAGGTGTCAAAAGCGCATGGTTTTACCTGCTGAACCACAGAACCTGACTTACGTTACTTCTGAAGAGTTAAGATCACAGCCAAGACTACACTGGATCTGATCTCTTGGTGGGCTAGTGCTTAACTTCATTGAGCATCTACTATAAGCTAGACGTTATGGGAAAGGTCAACAAAATATAGTCCTGACTGACTTCAAGACCTCAAGCACAGTGCTTAAAAATAACCTCAGAAAAAAGGACAGCAGTATTATCTGCTTTCTGAAGTTGGCCTCCCTCTAGCTCCCTAAAATATCCTTTGCTTGAGAGCTTCTTTGAAGGCAGCATTTTGGTCATTAGTTTGCTGACTTGTTTGTGTGTGTGCATGTGACCTGCAGGAATGAGATAAAATATCTCCTATTACACGGGACAGAGAATCCCTACTTGCCTCTGAAGCTGTTAAATATATTTGGATGTTTCCCAGAAGGAAAGAGAAAGATTAGCATAATCTGGTTTCCATCTGTGAATACTTGGTTTGCTGAAATGAAAACAGCCCAGAACCAAAGACTTTATTATGATAATTTCTATTAAAACCCAAATATAGACAGACATATTAAGCAAGACGTCAAGTAGTACATGTGTTATATTGCGCAGTGGGAAGCCTGTGTGTGAGAGAAGGCTCGATACAAGGGCAGAGTCGGCATTTCCAGATATTACTTCCTTTATTTTTAGGAATTCTCTCAAGTGACATGATCATTACTGTGCCGTAGAGATGCTTACCTGCCTGAGGGGAGTTCTGAGATTTGAAAAGCCCGACTACTCCCTTCCCGTGGAATCCTCCCGATCGGAGAAGCAGGGTACTGCTCCTTGAGTTCTTCCAACATACAACAGGCAGGCGGTTGTGCCGATAGCAGCGGGCGACTCTTGGTAAACTACTGTCTTGTACAGCTTGTGGCACAACTAAAAGGCCAGGATAGCTTCAGGCACGTGGGAAGGAGAGAGAGAATATGAGAACATGAGTATCATCATATCCCGTAATTTTCTAAGGCCCAGAAACATACTGGTTGAGGGGTAAGATAGTTTTTAAACATGGAACTTAGTTTCAACTCAGTTCTTCTGGGGTTGAGAAGAAACAGCAGAGATGGTGAAAACGGCTAAATAAATCCATTAATCTGTAGTCTTTTTTGAAATAAGCCCCCTTTAGTGATACTGCAGATTCCTGAGGAATAACCTAAACTTACAAAATGAAAATGCTCTGTACGATTACTAAAAAGGCCTCTGTTACCCTGATGATTCCCTTTGCCTTATGCACCTCTTTCTGTCAACTTGAAATAAAGATTGTAAGATTCCTGGATCAATATCAACTTTATGAGAATGACAAGTCAAACTGTCAACTCATTAGTCTGCTGAGATGACAACTGAGCACAGAGTACACTAATATTAGCCTGCGGAGATGGTGAAAGAACTAAAAATCAAAACCAAATGATTTTTGGTATGAGAACAGTACGTTCAAATGTCAAAATAAGTTTAAATATTAACACTACATGCTGATAATTTTTTTAAAAAGATTAGCTCATAAAGTTACAGGATATGACGCTGGGAAAATACAAAACAGACAGGAGTACCTTGTTTTTATAGATTAGGAAACACAAGAAGATAGGCAGGCTTCAGAGTCATTTCCTTTAGTTTATTTAGAAATATTATACTAAAAAGATTTCATATTAGTAACCTCCCAACCTCTAATCCCATATATTTGTGTGTGAGTATGTTTGCTGTTCTTCCTCTTTTTTTTTTTTTTTTCTTTTAAATGTAGGCTCCACGCCCGGTGTAGAGACCAATGTGGAGCTTGAACTCATGACCCTGAGATCAAGACCTGAGCTGAGATCCAGAGTTGGATGCTAACCGGCTGAGCTGCCCAGGCGCCCCAGGATAACTGCACTCGCAATCCCTAGCACCTACTTCATCCATCCCTCCATCTATCTCCCTCTGGTAACAATCTGTCTGTTCTTTGTAGTTAAGAGGCTGTTTTTTGGTTTGCCTCTCTCCTTTTTTTTCTCTTTTGTTCATTTGTTTTGTTTCTTAAATTCCACATATAAGTGAAATCATATGGTATTTGTCTTTCTCTGTTTATTTTGCTTAGCATAATACTCTCTAGCTCCATCCATGTTGTTGCAAGTGGCAAGATTTCATTCTTTTTGATGGCTGAGTAATATTCAGTAATATTCAATATTGGAATGTTATATGTATATACCACATCTTCTTTATGCATTCATCAATTGGCCTGCTTTCATAATTTTGTTACTGTAAATAAGGCTGCTGTAAACACAGGGATGCACATATTCTTTTGAATTAGTGTTTTCCTATTCTTTGGGTATATACCCAGGAGTGTGATTACTGGATCACAGGGTAGCTCTATTTTTAACTTTTTGAGGAACCTCCATACTGTTTTCCACAGTGGCTGCACCAGTTTGCATTCTAATCAACAGTGCACGACGGTTTCTTCACATCCTCACCACCACCTGTTGTTTCTTGTGTTTTTGACTTTAGCCATTCTGACAGGTATGAGGTGATACCTCATTGTGGTTTTGATGTGCATTTCCCTGATGATGAGTGATGTTGAGCACCTTTCCATGTGTCTGCCGGGCAGGTATTTGTAAATTTAAACTGTCATTTAAAATAAGATATCTATGGCTCTTTAGGAACAGAGGGGTTGAAACGAATAGTAACGTTAAGACAACTTTCTAAAATAGGTACAAGCCTTGCAATATACAAAGTACTTTCATAGCCTTATTCTATTCAAACTGGGAATTTATGAATGCAAAGCAAACAACTTACCTGCAGATGAAAATGATTAAACTTGTGGATGGCAGAAATGTAGTTTTAATAAATATAAATAGAAAGCATGAAACAGAACTTAACTGATACAGGAAACAGTGAGAGATGACAAGAATAGAAGAAAACATGTGCAATTACATTCTCTAATATCCCTCGAAAATATTCTAATTAGCATAAGAAAACCCTGCCTACACTTGGGTCAACAAATACAGTGTGGGCCAAACCAGGCTCTGCCCATTCATTTATTTACCATCTGCGGCTGCTTTTGAGGCAGAGAAGCTGCAATGAGGAGCTACAATGAGACCATATGGTCTACAAAACTGAAAATGCGTACTATCTGGCCCTTTAAAGAGAGGGAAAATCCTATTTTTATTTCAAGTTATCTTCAGGCATGATAGAAAAGATGCAAATGGGAAGAGAAAGACAAATTTAAAAAAATCATAAAGGAGACAAAAACTCTTACCTTTCACCTTTTGCTCTAATCTAGGCACTACTCACTGATACAGTTACACTTCTGAGAATGCCAAGGAGATGCTTGCTCGTGCTGCTAGACAGTGTGCCTTAGACACACATATTCCTGCAGAGCTTGCTCCTTATTTTCTGATATTTTTCTCTCTCTGGGTTATGGTGACAAATAGCCCATTCAAGACAAAATAGAAGAAAGGAAAGGTGTTTTTTGGAGCCCACTAACAGACTTACCTCCGGCAGAGTGAATACATCCTGTTGGAGGCAGTGATTCGAAAATACTCTGGTTTTGAGCGAGAAGAGCTGCTACTTATGGTTCCCAGACCCAAACGCTGATAGTCTCTGAAACAAGCTTTTTCCACTAACTGCTCCATCGTAGACTTCTCTGAGGCCTTCAGAGTGGTACTTGTGGGGAGTTCACTATCATCTGAAACTGTGGAGGCAGAAACAGATTTTGAAAAAATGGTATGGCTCAAAGTAGAGGATTAGAAGCTTCCTTCTGAAGAAGATTCTTAAACCAAGAGAGGTTTATATTAGGGCTACGGGCATTACATATATCATAAATTAAATCCTGTTAATTCTTTGAAGAATCATTATGTTCAAATATAAAACAGTAATGGATAGTCAGGAAATAAAATATCAGGAGCTCAAAATGTCAGGAAAATGAACTCAAAATGCCAGGGAAGGGGTGTGCCTGGCTGGTTCAGCTGGAAGAGGATGTGACTCTTGATCTTGCGGTTGTGAGTTTGAGCCCCGCACTGGGTATAGAGATTACTTAAATAAGCAAACAAATAGATAGATAAATGTAAAAAAACAACCAGGGAAATTAATTCAAAATTTCTAAAAATAATATAATTTTGAATTCATTACCTATATTTTTCTGTTTCACTCAGGCTTGCTTATTAATGCCAAAGTATAGTTATTTCCATTTAGAACTCTATAAAACAAACATTCAAACTTTGTCAGAGGCTAACCCATCAGTAAAATTTATCTTTAATATGATCATTATACAAACTTCATCATCCAGGCTTCAGTTAACTTTTCAGAACATAAACTTTTATTAGAAATTTCTAGATTAAGCAGTTCACTCGTGGGAAAAGACCTTTCTTAGAGAGGTATCAAGAAGTTACACTTTTTTGTGGAAAATATTTTTCTCAGAGGATGTGGTGTACATGGGAAACTCCCTCATAATTTTGCAATCGCAGGTTACAGAATCCCTGAAGATTTTAGCTGTGGAAGGATTTACCCAATAATCAAGCATTTTAGGGAGGATTTAAGAAAACCCCCAACATTCCTAATTGGTACTGCATGTTCTAACTTAAAAAAAAAAAAAAATCCATGTTAAAAACTGTCCTAATTTACTTTCTTATTTATTTCTACAGTGAGAGAAGTCAAATTAAGGTTTCAGAATTTTTGGATATGTACTCAAAGTTCTGATGTCAAAGGGAATGCTATGGCTCTCTTCCATTTAAAGAAAAAAAAAAAAACAACCCGAAACAGCTTATCCGTACAAACACAGGAACTTCACAATGCAAATATACTACCAGGTATCAGTTTTGTGTTGGCTTTTTATTTTCAGAGGAGCAAAGAGTATTACATAATTTTGCCTTTTGGTGGAATAAATATCATAGAATAATAGTTTTTCTTCTGTGTAATCATAAAAACTTAAAATTAGAAGAGTCAAATACCAATGGGTAATGTTTTTATGGCTTTCCATGTGACTGCAAGGAGGCCAGGGATCCAACCAGTGGTCATTCCAGTAATGCAATGGTGGGTCTTTTCACTGCTCTCGGAGTACGTAGGTACACATACTGAAATGGACACCTTTAGCCAGTGATCTCTCTAAACATGAGGTCTTTTTCTTCAAAATGTCCTTATTGTTATTATTATTAGAAGTAGTAGTAGTGTCATAGTCACCGGTGATTGACTCTAAGATCCTGAAAGGAAAAGAGGGCAAAGGCACCCTGCCTCCCATTAGATCAGATTCTCCCTGGTGCTAATTCCATAAACATACTCCATAGTGGGTTAAGGAACAGAAAACAGTCAATAGGACATTTTGTGACCTTTCCTGCCTCTATTTTCCCAACCAAGAGGTATCTCAGCTTCTCAGATTCTGTCCTTTTAAATATTTACTAGGCATTTTTTCCCTTCCCATCTAAGAATTCCTTCATCTTTGGTCCCTCACTTTGATTCAGAGTACCCACAATGTTCTTACCCCACACCCAAATCTTTAATTTTGAATATCCAGTGTTCTCGTTTCCTTATTCTTACTGCATAACAATCAGGTACAGGGGATTACTTTCTACCTAAATTTCCCATGCACTGGGGTGTCTTTCTTTCTCCCTTTGATGACACCCATGTAACAATGGCCAACAAGCTCTGTGGACTTAGTAAAAGAGAAGTATAATTTAGCAAAATCTTATCTGAACAATGGAATATTGGGAAAATAATATTTTCTTTCCAATTCTGAGAAGCTGGTAAGTGCCTCCAATCTTTTTATGAGATCTAGGTTCTTGTGAGTCAAAGTAAGGGCAACTACATCTGAGTCTCTTATTCTTACTCATATAAGAAGAAAGAATAAAACCAATTCATGAAGGAAAAAGGAGTTCTCACATACCTGATATATCATCTTCTTCATTCCATCCAGGACGATTCACTCTCTCTTCCACAATTGTCCCTGTCCTCCTCTTCAATAAATACTGCCGCCCAATTGTCATTTTCCCTGCCCTTTTGGCACCTTTCACAATTGTTTTTGAGAAGGTGCTGTAAGTCATAAAACCAAAGAGACCATCAATTTAATATGAGGACACCATTTATATTTTTTGATACCTACACAACTCAACTTGTTTCTTTTCCATACCCACAGCTACTAGGATTGCCAGTAAGCCTCTCCTTCTTTGTATCATTTTGTATATACCAGTAGACTTCCTGTACAACACTCTTGTTATCAGGACAGTTGTAGGCGAAAAGTGCAAGAACCTAGAGTGGCACATAAGCTACTTATTCCAAATCTAAACGCAGTTTGGCTTTTTGGTCAAACATGCCCCTTAACACACTCTGGTTATCCGTGCCACTGTCTCCACCAGCTCCCACAAACTATGCTGGTAGAAGTTCCCCTGCATGGAAGCCCATCTGCTCCCCTCTCTACTAATTCAAACTCTTCCTACTAACTCGTAGGCTTTTCTTTGAGATCATATGACAGTTATGCTTAGCCATGTTTAAGTGTATATATGCGGTGTCCTGCCTCTGACACTGTAAACCTTTACACACTCAAGACAATTCTAAGGTGCTTTAAATCTTAAAATTGCTATATCTCTCTTGCAGCTGGATAGATTAAGCTTGTTACAAAAAGGTTGATTTTGCATGTGTGTGTGTGTGTGTGTGTGTGTGTGTGTATTTCCTACCAGAGTTCACAGATTCTAAACACAAAACACCATACAAAGCTTCGTATCTTCCCTAGAGTGCTGGAATAATAGATGTCACAGCTCCTCTGTGACTCCACGGCACTAAGACAAGACACTTGGCTCCCTGCTATAAATACCTAGGAAGCTGCTCATGGTTCAGTGTATCATTTCTGGATCCGCATGGTCCCTTTCACTTACCAGGTAACAGTGGTACAGGTGGTCAGCTATGCAATTTAGTAATGACACACTGTCTGGAACCTCAACTCTTCTATAATCTCCAGCCTACCCCACTTTTAGGCAAAGAAAAGGGCTCTTCTCCAAAGTCTGCAGAGTACTCCCTAATATGTGATTTGTACTGGCAAATGTCCAAATTCTAAGCGATTAATGATAAATGAACTGAACTTTTGGCCCTATATTTTATCACTAATTGAAAATAAATTTTAAGCAACTGTTATTTTGTAATAACCAAAATGTAAAAGTTTCAATATAAATTACTAAAAATTTTCATCAGAAAATAAGTGGTCCTACGAAGAAATCTGACCACTAATGCAATGCCTGATCCTGGGGTGGATCCTGTAGCAGGCAGGAAAAGAAAGTAGCTGTAAAGGGTCACCAGCGATTTGAATAGGACTCGGGGTAGGACAAAAGCTTTCTAGCAATTCAATTTCATGGTTATACACCATGGTTTGTTCTTAGAAAATATGTACTGATATATTTAAGGGTAAAGGGGTGTTATGTATATCACTCAAATGGTTTAGAAAAAAATATATATGAGAGAGAATGACAAAGAAATGGAGCAAAACATAAACAACTGAAATCTGGATAAATGGTATATAGGAATTCTTTGTGCTATGTTATGACCTTTCTGCAAATCTGAGACTGTACCAAAACAAGAAGTTATAGAAAAGAAAAAATAAAGGCTGGACCTCTAGATCCAAGTAAAACTGTCTCCTAGGTCTGGAAACCAAAGAAAACTGCAGGGCCAGCTCAAAGGCAGTTAGAACGGGTTCAATATGAGAAAAAGGGGGAGCAGAATTCCACATTCTACAACTATATCATGAGCAACGGTCAAAACGTCTTGTAGCATTTAGTTTTTAAAGCTTGTTCCATACATCAGTGTAACCGTCCCATAACGTTCTGAGTGAGGTCCAACGGGCTTGACAGAATGGCAGACAAAAGAGCAGTCACGTACATACTGACACAGAGGACAAGTCACTTCCCCTGACAGGGAGCTATGAAAAGGCTGAAATAAAGAAACTTGACTGTCTTCTTACCGGAAGGAAGTGTTCTTTTCCTTCTGTTTGGGTAAAATTATTTGGGGGGTAGTTTGTCCAGCAGCAAAAGCAAAGGTGGTGAAAATGGACTGAGGATAACGGAACTTCATTAGCTGTTTCTTAAAGATCTCTACTACTTCTGGACTCACTTCTTCATCAAACGCTACTTTAATCAACTAGAAACAAAAGAGAGGAAATACATCAGAAGGGTTACTTAAGGATTTCCAGACAATTTCCCCCAAGTTACTGAAATAACAGAAAATAATACTAAATGGCAGAAGTCCAGAGGTTGAGGGGACCTTGGATGTCATGTAATATAATTTTTTATTAAAAAAAAAGGATCGGAAAGGTTTACTTGTCATAGATGGTTTGCTGGCAAGGGGAATTTGGCCTAAGGAAGCCTCTTCTTACCCAGAGACAGAAATCTAGCAAGAAAAAGCCTGTTTCACTAGAATCCTAACCGATATAGCCAGGCAACATCCCAGTTTAGAGTCCTTTGGCAGGTGGAACAGTGACGAGATCCCTAGGAGGCCCCTGACCCCAGGTGATGGGAGAAGGTCTGGAGCCTAGAGATCAGCAGCCTCACATTTCACACAATGAGCACATGGTGGTCCACGGCGTCCTGGCTAGAAGGAACGAGGCAAGAACCGGTGCCCTCAGAAATCTGAGAAGTCAGAGTCAAGGCATAAAAACAGGAAGAACAAAATATCACAGACTGAGAACTGTAAAAAGGAAAAACTAAGGGAAGATCACTCGAGCAGTGTCTGCTTTGTATCAGTAATTCCACAAGTTCTGATACGCTTAAAGCCCCCTAGAAAAACCTCTGCTTAATTAAAGGTTCTTTAGTTGGTACCAATAGCACTTTAGCCCTGACTATAATTCTTAGAGTTTTATCTCTTCCACAGAAGGGCCATAGGGCATTTCCTTCTGAAACAGGTGCCGAGAGAATTGCTTTCTATCTAAAGCCTTTATCAAACACAAAGGTATGATTTGGCAGAGAACAAGAGTCAATTGTATGCATCTGAATTCCTAAGATCACTAAATATTGACAGATAATCTGTTGGTACTCAGTTGGCCAAGGGGTTCAGGAAGTGAGGGATTAAATACAGAATGATTCAGGGGTTTACTCAGTTGAAGATTTACCCTCTCAGACCCTCTGACCCTCCTCATCCTCTAACTTCTGACCCCATTACCACAGGAAGTAGCCTCAGGATTTGCAGAAAACTTTTAGATAGTAGTAGAGGAATGGCTCTCTTTCTTAATACCTGAAAAGATGCTGATGTAATCTGTAGTCCCTCTTGCATGTTCTGCTGTAGCTGGTTCTGCATTGTAATCTTCTTCTCCTTGGTGATGGAGGCAATGGGAAAACTCCGCACAACTGTCTGCTCACCAACTACAGGAAAACAGGACACAGACTCAGCAACAGCACTTTACTGCTTATTTATAGAGTCTCTGCTTCTCATTTTATCAACCTCTGCTAAAGAAATTTAACAGGAGAGGACAATGCCCAGGAATGCAGTGAGAGAAAATGCCATGATTCTAGAATCACATTCATTGATTTTATTGCATGGCAATTCACTCCTGAGACTTGATCCTTTCCTGGAGTGAATGAACTGGCACAGTCTGCCTGCCTTCCTTCTTTCTATCTCCCCGACCTGCTGGGTGCCACACAAGATCACCTGGTTTAAGGCAATCTTAAAGGTTCTTAATCTTAAGGAATTCATGATATTTCATGTAAGTATAAAGCAAAAGAGAAGATTTTTAAAATGTGTTTCCATACGTGGTAAAAGGTGTTGTACCCTGTATTTGTGCCTTCAGAAGATACACGGCTAAGCTTAGGCTGAAGAGTTTTAGGAATTTAAATATTAAAGCAAAGAAGGAAAAATATAAATAATTATTTACCAACTACTAGAGGTTGTAAAGACTTACGCACACAGCCTCTCTTAGAGAGTTCAAAGTTTCCCCTGGGAGAGGAGAGTCACACGCCAAATATAACATGTCATTAGCTCCTAGGTTTGAGCGAACAGGGCTGTAAATATTTCAGAAAAGAAGATTTTTGCATGTTAGATGGCTTGAGAATGATTCCTGGAGGAAGTGAGAGGGGAGGTGAGCTTTGAAGAGAGCGTAGGATTGGATTTGCAGCAGGAAAGAGGAGGGAAATTCAGGCAGTGGTGCAAGTGAAAGAACAGGAGTGGCAATGGGCAAGGCACGTTGGCTGGTCAACCAGAGGGGGGAACGGAACTCGGCTCAAGAGCTCGTACACACATCCACTTACCAGCACCAGAATTTCTCATTCCCTGGTTCTGTCAACCCCTAACCCGGAAAACTCTGATCATCCTCTTACGTTGAGCTCATATCCAGAGACTAAGCAAAATTAGGGTGTATGTAGACTTTAAGTCCTAGGATGTACTAAACAACGTATACTTATATAACACATATAAAATTATCAGATTCCTATGTGTCACTAAAGGAGATATTTTAAATTAGAAATTTAAAAAGAGAAATAAAATAAAAGAGGCAATAAGAAGGCTTTCAGTGATGAAAATATATTCCCTAAAATACAAAATTAACCCAAAAACTGACAGGAAGAAACAAGAGAATAATACAAGCCTTTACACTAAGTATGGTTTTGACTTTTTAAAAAAAGAAATAAATTAAAACAACTTAAGTGACCAAGTATCTCATATATTTTTATCCCCAGAATGTGTGTTTGTGGCCACTGAACTCACAAGTCACAGTACAAAAGAAACCGTAAGTACTGCGTATTTAGTTTCTTTTAAAATTACATTTGCTTTCAAATACAAATATAATTTAATGCATGGTGATATGACAGGAGAGAGCTGAAAAATTTTGCTCCATTTTCACTCTTTTTCAAATGAATACAACTATTCCTACAGATTCACTTTGTTTATTGAATCTTATGATGCTTTTTGTTATTATATGGTAAGTACTCTTTTATGAACAAGACAAACCATCTTGATTCTATCTAAGCAAGGAATTAGACAACTGTGAGATTTTATAGATACTAAATTTTATACACCTAAAGCCCACTGTCTAACAAAATGTGCAGCACATAAATTACATCTCATCAAATGTTACCGAATCAATAATTGCAGATGAGGAGGGAACTTTAGTGACCATTTATCCCAGGGGTTCTCAATCCTTACTATGCATCATAATCACTTCTGGGGCTTAAAAATGCACAGATGCCTGGGTCTTTCCATTCCTAGAATCCTATTCTAGGTATTAATTCAACTGTGTGAGGGTTGGGCCCAGATGGGTAGGTGTTTTTAAAGCTTCCCAGATAATTCAAATATGCAGTCAAGGTTGAAAACCACTGAATTATCACCAACCAAGCCCAATTCCCTAATTTTATAAAAGGGGAAACTGAAACTCAGAGGTCAGGGAATTTTCCTTAAGATATCAAGATTGGTCAACAACAATCGAAATCTGAGCTTCTTATTTGGAGACCAACAGTTTTAGTCCAAATCTTATATGCTTTTCCCATCAACCAGAAGAGTTTAGATGGAGATGATAGTGATTTTAAAAAGATAATTCAAACTTGCTAGGGCATGCTATTCCTTTCTAATATGGAAGACAGCATAGAGTAATAGAAAACAGAAATAGATTCGAGGGAGTTTAGTGAATGGAAGTTGTCTGCCAAGAGGGAAATGGCGTTAGTTGACGTGTGATGAGAGCAAGTGGGGTGAGTTAGTGCTGTACAACCCTGTGATGCTTAGCACATCCTTCCACAAAAGGGATCATGTGTCTGGCAGACCTGAGCCTTACGGTTAACTACAGGACTCAGAAAGGTGGGACAAATGAGCAGGAGACATTGTTAGCAGCTATGTATTATAAATATCCCTAAGTCACCATATATTGCCTCATGAAATTATGATTGTTCTGGTGAATGAAGCCTTGACTGACTGTTCAGAAGATAACTTTGGTTCTTTAAGTAGGACTCTAAAATCCAAATTATCATTAGCTTTTTTTTTTTTTTAAAGATTTTATTTATGTATTTGACAGAGATAGAGAGAGACAGCCAGCAAGAAAGGGAACACAAGCAGGGGGAGTGGGAGAGGAAGAAGCAGGCTCCCAGCGGAGGAGCCTGACGTGGGGCTCCGTCCTGGGATCACGCCCTGGGCCGAAGGCAGACGCTTAGCGACTGAGCCACCCAGGCGCCCCCAAATTATCATTAGCTTTGACAGATAAAGGATTCTAAAAAATACTTGGTGACAAAAGGCTTACTTTGAATCTGAAATGATCTGCAAATGACTGCACACAAATGGAATGAAAGCCTCAAGCAGCACATGGATAGCTGTACTCTGACGGCATATTAGCTGTTATACCTAGCTGATCATGGGGAGTCCCCCTGAAAAGAATTCTATATGTGGTGAGGAACAAGGCTCCTTCTGCTGGCAGGAGCTGAGGGCCTCCAAGAAGGCCTCCAGTAGCTTCTTCTCTTCCATCAGGGTCTAGCAGGACTCGAAGACCTTCACAAATGATTTCTTCTCCTGGCAGCAGAGCAGGCCTAAGAATCTTGGGCTAACAACAGAGAAAGTATTTTAAACACAAATCTTGTGGGGTTTCCAACACTTAGACCAAAGTTATCTTTTCAGTTGCAGATCTAAAAAACCTGAGTCAGACTGCTTAGGTAGCCAAAATGAGAAAACAGATTTGGGAAGAGGCAGAAATTATGTTTTTGCATCCAAATGTGAAAAAATTCCTTGCTTATTAGCAGTAAAGTCATTGGAAATTACTAAGATGTTTAAAATATCTATTCAGTGGAACATTTTGCAACCATTAAAAAATGACCTAGATCTAGCATAGAAAGATACCAAGGATACATTGGTAGGTAAAAAAAGCAAGCTGTAACCAGTATGTATGCTATAATTCCCTCTTTTTGGAAAAAGGAAAAATTGTGAGAATATGGACCAAACTGTTAAAGGTGGTCCTATCATAGTTAAGGGCAGAGGTGAGGTGGGGTTGGAAAGACCATGGAGGACTTTCATTTTGTATAATGTGTATTTTTAATAGTCAATTTTATACAAAAAGCATTGTTACTTCTGTAAACTTAAAAAACAAATACTTAGAAAAATAGATGCATCTTTAAAAGGATCTGCCCTTCTTGGCCTTTATTGAAGATTAACACAATAAATGGCCAAATAATGAACATTTATTGTTAATTAACACATGATACACTCCTCTGAAGATATCAGTGCTAGGGAAAAAAACCAAAAACTCTTCTGAAGATCTAATACGCTAATTTTCCCCAGTACTATTCTTTTTGTTGGCTCTAGGAAGCTCAGAGCTCAATATAAAGCTGAACTTGTAATGATCATCATGTCTCAGACTTCTCATAGAAATATCTTTCCTATCCATCTGGCTTCTGATTTTTCCTTTGAATTTATTTTTAGTAATTCTGGTATATAGGTAAGAGCATCCTGACCCTAGTCCACAGACTGGTGCCAGACTAGCTGCAAAATAATCATCTGGGAGGCTTGTACTCAAAAGTATAGATTCCCAGACCAAGTCTCAGGGAACTCCAATTCAGGAGGCTGGGGTGGGGTTCGGGACACTCAATTTTTAATAGACTTCCCAGATTTCCAGATGCTTGTGATGTATGCTTACAATGTGAACAGATTCCAGAACCTGGTATTTTTACGGTAATTGCCTTAAGTCCTTTTTTTCTGGAAGTAGGCAGGGCATAAAATCTTGGCTTGGGTTTGAGAGTTAGAATGTTCATAATTTATGCCCTGCCCATAAAAATAGACTCAACAAGAGGCTATTACTGTTCCTTGTTGAATCTACTATTCTACTTCAGTATCTGCTTTGTGAGGAGCTACACGACACACTGAAAGTTTAATGTATCATTAAACTGGAGTCTCTGTAAAAGGTTAGGAGAAGGTACTTTCTGGGACACAAAAGTCTATTGTTGCTGTTGTTAAGAAGAGATGTTATACCCTGAAAGCATGTAGTCTGGAATAATTACCTTCTGTATAGGCGGGAGTCTTCTACTCTCTCGATGTACTGCTTCTAGGGTCTCAATGTGCATAGCTACAATTCCTAGGATAAGTCAGAGTATTCAAAATAAAAGAGCA
The DNA here is from genome assembly GCF_024610735.1 of Ursus americanus. NCBI lineage: Eukaryota > Metazoa > Chordata > Mammalia > Carnivora > Ursidae > Ursus > Ursus americanus. Next base: position 854,224 of record NC_142142.1, on the reverse strand, counting down.
CAAAACACGCAGAATTAATACAAATTCTGAATATTTTAGAATTAAAAACTAATCACAGTTTGGTGGTTCCTTAAAAAGTTAAACACAGAATTACCATATGACGCAGCAATTCCACTCCTAGGTATATGCCCAAAAGGTCAAAAATAAGGACGCAAACAAATACTTATATGTGAATATTCATAGTAGCCAGAAGGCAGAAACAACCCAGATGTCCATCAGTAGATGAATGGATAAACAAAATGTGGTATATCCATACAATGGAATAGTATTCGGCCATAAAAAGGAATGGCATTTTGATACCTGCTACAACATGAAAGAACCTTGAAAACATTACGCTAAGTGAAAGAAGCCAGACACAAAAGGAGAAATATTATACGATTTAACTTAGATGCAATATCTAGAACAGGCAAATTCATAGAGATATAGAGCCTACCAGGGGCTACAGAGATGGAGAATGGGGAGTTACTGCTTAATGGGTACAGAGTGTGTGTTTCAGTGATGAAAAAGTTTTTGGTAATAGATAGTGGTGATGATTCCAGAACACTGTAAATGTGATTACCATCAGTGAATTTTACACTTAAAATAGTTTAAAGTGGCAAATTTTATGTTATATAGATTTTACCATAATTTAGAAATATTAGAAAATTAATCAGAACATAAATAAACAGCATGACTAAACTACATGGAAGACAAGTATTATAAGTGTTATGCTGAAAAAAAATAGACCCCTAAAAACAATTCTTACTCAATTATCTCCAATATTCTTGTTCTCTAATATCTATAAATTGATTACCTGGTATCATGCAATGAAGGCTCTTGATGTGATCCTGGGTAACTCCACTTTCTGTGCAAACCTTGTCAATAAATCGGGTAATGAATCGCACAACAGAATTGGCGACATCATTATTCTCTGAATCTTCAAACCCACTTTCTGTATCATAGCTCTCAGCTACACTTCCTGCAATACTGAGAAAATCAAGGAAAGAAATCATGGTCAGTACTCAAATGTAACAAATAACTATTCTATCACAGTCAGTTTTTTTTTTTAAGATTTTATTTATTTATTCGACAGAGATAGAGATAGCCAGCGAGAGAGGGAACACAAGCAGGGGGAGTGGGAGAGGAAGAAGCAGGCTCCCAGTGGACGAGCCTGACGTGGGGCTCGATCCCAGGACCCTGGGATCACGCCCTGAGCCAAAGGCAGATGCTTAACGACTGCGCCACCCAGGCCCCCATATCACAGTCAGTTTTGATAAAGTTTAAATTTGTCCACATTATGATATCCTACTTGCCTATATTTGAAAGCTACTGTCGGGTATTGTCCTTTGGACCCAGATTTGTTTTTGTAAGAAACACTTCTGTCATTCTCCTAAAAAGGAACTCAGGAACCACAGAAACTAAAGCAAAAATAGACTCTTTCATTTATTATCTGATACTTGAACCTTCTAAAAAAAACCAAAAACCTGTTCTCTCAAGTTAATTACCACATAGAGCCAGACAAAGTAATATTGCTATCTTTGGCCTTTGACAACTGGGAGACCTATTCTCTGGTAGGCAAAGTAAAAGAACTTTTCCCAGAAAATAGATATTTTTCCAAATGGAAGAACCAAACTGTCCTGTGAACCTTTCTGTTGCCAATAGTTGTCTCTTTGAGTGAACCACAACACTTTTAGTCACTTTGAAGCCATCCATCTTCTGTAGGTGATAAAATCATGCAACAGAAGGGAATGAATTTGAAACAGTGGATGTGAAAGCTCAATCCCTGTCCTTGCTGCTCATTCAGTCCCACTGTTCAACAAATACTCCTGTCTCCTATGCCTTCTTTTACACTGCTAATCATGGAAAAGACTCATTTGTCTGTTCCAACCTACTTAGTTCTCTCTCCTCCAAATCCAACCACGTTAGCTGAAACAGTTTTAAGGTAAAGCTGAACAGTGAACATGGCCTCGCATCATCCCAAAGCATTAAAGAACCTGAATGCCTCAGCCACTCACTAGGTAGGTTTCAAGGAGCATGGTCACCTATAGTTTGAAGTGATGAAGGCCTAGGCTATATTGTTCACATAAAATAACTCTGTAGGAAGAAATAAGAGGCCCGTTCAGTTGACTGCATGGTGTAAAAGGATGACTTCAAAACAAAAAAAGTTGTCTAGCCTGAAGGACTAGAAGCTCTCAGGTGTTCTTGACAAATATGAAGTACCTGGGATAGGGAAATTGGGAGGTTGGGGTCAGAGATGTGGGCTTGTGGATAAGTTTCTAAGAAAGTACAAAGAGCGTGGAAGAGGGATTGAGAATGGGAGAGAAGAGAAGCTGCCTGAAAGAGTCTGAGGAGGATTTACAAGAGTTAGAAGAACTACCAGCATGTCAGAGCGTCATGGAAGACCGTCACTACAACAGTAGAACGTCACTACTGTTGGGTAAGCAGTCCATGTATTCATTCATTTGATCACACGGTCAACCAAATATTTATTGAGCATGTACTGCACGCAAAGACCTGTAGGTACAGCAATGAATGAGGCATACAATAGGCAAATAAATGAAAATAAATCAAGTTGTAGAAAGTGTCATGAAAGAAAAAAAAATGCAAGGTAGGAGAAAGAGTGATGTCTGTGCTACTTAACATAAAGTCGGGAAGCCCTCTCTAGGTAGATGGCATTTGAGCAGAGAATTAGATGAAGTGAGGGAGCGTTCTTGTGACTATTTCAGGGAGAGTATTCCAGATTGTGGGAACAAATACAAAGACCCCGAGACAGTGTCATGCTTAGAGTGTATGAGGATTAGCATTATTAGCAGGGAGACCAGTTTTCTTGACAGAAGAATGACAGGAAATAAAGTCAGAGCAGTCGTCAAGAGCCAAATCCTGTTAGGTCTTTTAGTCCATGGGTTTATTCTCAGTGGTACTGGAAGTCAATGTCGGGTTGGGAGCAAGGCATGGTTGAAGACACAATTACAGAAAAATGCAATGGATACACTGAAAAAAGGAGGGCCGAGAAACAAATAATAACTTTGGCAAGAAGTTCAATAGTAATTTTCCAGAGGGCTTTCTGTAAATTGTTATGGCAGAAAGTAACTGAAAGGCTTGGTCAGTGGTGGGTGAGACAGTTGAAAAATTGGGTCATGAAAGAAAAGAGACTGTGGGAGGTGGTTACGAACAGTGAGATGAAGTGAAGGTCTTCTGATGTAGCAGAGTTGAAAAGAAGAGCTGAGCAAGTCTGAAGGTAAGGATAATGCTTAAAATTTTGAAATACGTACAGCAGTATTTGCCCCAAATACTTTATTTTGTCTGCTAAGCCAAGAATAGGCGGGTCTCTGGATGTGCACATCTTGGTACCTGTTTGTGACAATGCTGTTGCTTCCGCTCTCCCAGTCGCCCGGCGCTGATGCTCTTAGGAGCTTGTTTTTACTTGTATCCAGTGGAACTAGCAGGTTGACCATGAGGTTTGCAAAATGAATGGCCTGACTGAAGACAGTGCTTTCCTCACGTTGCACCAGCTCCTGTTGAGCTGCTTTGCTCAGAGAAGGCCAGAGGCGCAGCTGCCCCGCCGCCAGGTCCATCGCTGTCTTCTCCTGGTACTGGTCATCTGGACGCTTATCCTACAAAAATGAAGAAAACAATGCAAATCCATGACACGAGCTTCAAAAAACATGGAACATGTTTCAATTATCCATCTATTAAATATCTATGTCACCAAAAAAAGAAAACATATAAATAAATTGTAACAACAAAAGCAACCACAAAACAAAATCAACTCTGTTTTTTCTGCCAGCTCCAGCCGGTCTTGAGCAGAACAATGTGATAAACCCAAGAGAGCAGCAGCAAAGCACAGATGGCTACACTTCTCACTGCTGACATTTCATTGCATTGATTCCTCTCTGTGGCCCCGTCCCTTTCAAAGTGCCAGTTATAACAAATTGTTGACGTGAAATATGTATAAATGAATGACTGTCCAGTAGCATTTACTAATATTCTGATATGTTTCGTCTCTTCTGCTCTTTGGGAGGAGACAGAATGATGAAAGTCACAAAAAACAGAGCTAGATTTCCTTGTAAATGTGGGAGTCAAATATTATCAGGACATAGGTTATAACAATGGGAGTTTATTTTATTTTTTATCAGTTCTTAATTTTATTTATATTTATTTGGCCAATAATTTTATTTTTGTGCATATTTTAAAAATTTATCTATTTTTATTTAAATTCAATTAACATATAATGTATTATTGGTTTCAGAGGTACAGGTCAGTGATTCATCAGTCTTATATAACACTCAGTGCTCATTACATCACGTGCCCTCCTTATGTCCATCACCCAGTTACCCCACCCTCCCACCCTCTCCCCTCCAGCAACCTTCAGTTTGTTTCCTGTGGTTAAGAGTCTCTTATGGTTTGTCTCCCTCTCTGATTTTGTCTTGTTTTATTTTTTTCTCTCTGCCCCTAGGATCCTGTTTTGTTTCTTAAATGCCACATAGGAGTGAGATCGTATGATAATTGTCTTTCTCTGATTGAGTTAATTCATTTAGCATAATACCCTCTAGTTCCATCCACATCGTTGCAAGTGGCAAGATTTCATTTTCTGATGGCTGTGTAATATTCCATTGTGTGTATATATACATACACTCACACTCCACATCTTCTTTATCCATTCATCTGTTGATGGACATCTGGGCTCCTTCCATAGTTTGGCTATTGAAGCCCACTGACCTTTAAAACTCCAGGTTTTAAGCCCTACTGGTTGCAAGAACTCATGAAATTTGGGCCCTCTTCCTTTCTAAGCCGATTGCTGTGGGCATTTGTTTTCCCCATGCGCTCCCCTGTGTGCTAGTTTGTCTCTCCCTCTCCTTTGCAACTGTGGCTCCCTCCCCACTGCCGTGGCCATGAACCGTTTCTCTCTCAAGCTGCATCTCTGCACTTCCTACCTTCTTTGATGTGGCCTTTTCTCTACCTTCAGTTGTGGAGTTTGTTTTGCCAGTCCTCAGACTGATTTCTGGGGTATTTAGGGTGACTGGACAGTTACCAGCTGTACTTGTGGGAGAAGGCAAGCCTATGATCTCCCTACTCAGCTGCCATCTGCTCAAAATCCTTTTTTTTTTTTTTTTGAGTCTGACAATAGGATTTTAAAGAGGAGCTTCCTAGTAGGCTTAAAAGTTAAAAAAAAAAAGCTAGTATATCTAGTCTCACTGGTATCTAATCTAGGTATCATAGAGAGACTTCTTTAGAAGGAAGGACAGAGAAGCAGTGACACGTGTTTGCTCTACAAATGCTTTTGAGATATACCAATGTTAGCTTTATATTGGCTTAAAAAAACTATCAAAAGCACCACAACAGCCCAAATATTTCTGGAACATGACCTCAAACTAATTTGCATCCGTTAAAATTACCCTTTACCCAAGTGTATTTGGTGTTTTGAAAGAAAAATCTGAGTTTTACGTTAAATTAAGTAAACAATTCACACTAACAGTATATAATAATATGGAATATGAGATATATGTTAGTGCTATTCTTTATTAAAGTTTTTATTTTTATCATACTCAAGAATAGACAATGTTTAAAATTACATGAGACACAGCAATATTTGAATAGTACTATATAGTTCCTGTTAGAAATCTAAATTCATTTATCTCACATAATGTAACGTCAATTTAAAATGGAGATGTAAGACGCTTCACTGACTGAGTCACCCAGGCGTCCTGCAATTTTCTTACCTTAAAATATTTTCTTGATATTTTTCTCAAGTATAATTTATGGTGAAAAAATATATGGAAACATATAGAATATTCCTAAAAGGAGAACTAGATTTATTGCTGACATACTTTCAAGAACTATTGAATTTTATATTTATTTCAGCGTCATTTTTTTGTTTATTTTATATAAATTCAATTAATTAACATATGGTATATTATTAGTTTCAGAGGTAGAGTTTAGTGATTCATCAGTTGTATATAACACCAGAGCTCATTATATAAAGTGCCCTCATTAATGCCCATCACCCAATTACTCCATTTCCCCACCCTCCTTCCCTCCAGCAACACTCAGTTTGTTTCCTGTAGTTAAGAGTCTCTTATGGTTTGTCTCTCTCATTTCATCTTTTTTATTTTTCCCTCCCTTCCCCTATGATACTCTGTCTTGTTTCTTAAATTCCACAGATGAGTGAAAACATATGATAACTGTCTTTCTGTGATTGACTTATTTTGCTTAGCATATACCCTCTAGTTCCATCCAAGTCATTACAAATGGTAAAGATTTCATTTTTTTGATGGCTAAGTAATATTCTATTGTGTATATATATCATGTCTTCTTTATCCATTCATCTGTTGATGGACATCTGGGCTCTTTCCATATTTGTGGACACTACTGCTATAAACACTGGGGTGCAGGTGCCCCTTTGGATCAGTATGTTTGTATCCTTTGGGTAAATACCTAGTAGTGCAATTGCTGGGTCATAGGGTAGCTCTATTTTAACTTTTTGAGGAACCTCCATACTGGTTTCCAGAGTGGTTGTACCAGCTTGCATTCCGACCAGCAGTTCCCCTTTCTCCACATTGTCACCAACATGTCATTTCCTGACTTGTTAATTTTAACCATTCTGACTGGTGTGAGGTGGTATCTCATTGTCCTTTTGATTTGTATTTCCCTGATGCTGAGTGATGTTGAGCATTTTTTCATGTGTCTGTTGGCCATTTGGATGTCTTCTTTGGAGAAATGTCTGTTCATGTTTCTGCCCATTTCTTGATTGGATTATTTGTTTGTTGGTGTTGAGTTTTTTAAGTTCTTTATAGATTTTAGATACTAGCCCTCCATCTGATTAGACATTTGCAAGTATCTTCTCCCATTCCATAGGTTGTCTTTTGGTTTTGTCAACTGTTTCCTCTGCTGTGCAAAAGCTTTTTATTAGAGCCATTTAACTTTAATTTGACATTTCTTCAAAAAGTTAATTACACAAAGACATCTGCTCAGGTATTTTCATTTTCTTTTTTCTGTTCAACTTCCTATAATTGTTTCCAAAGAATTACTATTTATTAACATGTAGTAAAACAATTCCACTGCTAAAGAACTATATTAAGAAGTTATTATGGAAAAATATAGTATCAGAAATCAAGAGAAGAAAGATGCTCACCACAGGACTCCCTAAGATGAACCTCAAATACACTAGAAGAAAGCGGCTAGATTTCCTTTTGTCCTGGGAATACCTGAATAAGTTTTCCTTGAAGCCAGGATGCTAGTCTCAGACTAGTATCTTTCTTCTCTTACCTTTTGCTTGAAATATGGGGCATGATTGTCTTCCTGGGCTGAGAGATACAGGGAGCGCACCTGTTCCTGCACTGCATTGTAGAAGGTTGTCTCCCAAAATTGCTGATTCGTCCAAATGGGGTGGTCCTGAACACAGGTGTAAGCAAACTGGCTGACTCCAGGGGCCAGTTTCTGTGAAAACACACAGTACACATCACCACAGGGCTAAAAGAGTCATGACAATTCAGAAAATTACAGGGGTCATGGTTAACCACAAATATCATCAAAGAGCTTATCTAAATAATATCTTACGGCAGTACAAGCTTAGCAATCAAAAACTTACTCATTTTTAACTGGCGACTTTGGGCTTGCTATAAAATCCTCTAGGGTCTCAGTCACTTAATGGACATTTAAGAACAGCTAGAAATCAATGTTATCATATGAATTAGAGAATGTATGAACAGTACCTGGCACCGTACTGTGCACACTGTAGGGCTGGTAGCTCTTACTACAATCGGGATATGTAAATGAAATCCAGCACAACCTAAACATAAAACTTCAGAGAATTTAAAATTTTTTCTACAGTACATTTTTGGGGGCACTAACTGAAATGTGAGTGAGCCTACAGCTTGGCCTTACACACAGAATGAGGGCATATCATGCATTTGAGACTCAAGAAGCATCACACCCTCCCTACTCTATCCCTTTACATCCCCAGCAAGGCTGCTGTCTGCCTCACATACTCCCTAGCAGACTGCCCTGGGCTTCAAGGGCATTTTCTGGTAACCAAGTCTGGTCATGGAAGGGAAATCTCAAACCAAATCTCCCTTTCCAGGACTTCCTGCTGGGCTTCAAAGTAAGAGTAAACCTCACTCTGTGATTTACAATAGAGAGAAGGAAAACTAACTCTGCAGGCTTTTGGGGCACTTCATAAATATTTACCTATCTCATTTAATACTAAAGATAAGATGCACATTATTATTGCCAATTTAAAGAAGAGGAAACTGAAGTTCAGGGAGGTTTAAGTGATTGCCTAAAGTCAGATAACAAGTTACATAAGTAGTAAAACTGGTTTTTAAGCCCAAAGTTTGTTTGGCTCCAAAGCCCCTGCTCTTTTTTCTATACCAAATTGTCTTGTAAAAGAACATCATAAAATAATTAGCACTGCTGTCTGTTTTTTCCTGCATCTTAGGATTTTGTGTCCCAAAGTAATATTCTGCCTTGAAGATTTGATATGATTTTAATTAACATTGTATTTTTACTTTTACATATGATTCATATTGTCAAGTTTCAGTTAATGATTTAAACCATCTTTCCACAGCTCTTGCTTTCATTTCTAAAGGTTAAAGATGTTTCAAAAACTTTCTTAATGCATCATTTCTCAGCAAACAGCAGGTAACATTCTCAATAGACAATTTTTTTGTCCATCTTATTTTTTTGTAATTGAGTAGAACTAAATTTTCTGATATGTCTTCTTTTAAAGCAATTTAATAAACCGACTTCTCTCCACTTGATCTTAGCCAGAAGGCTGAGAAGTGATTAAACTGACTTCTCTCGGAATATCGACACTGAAGATTACTATTAAGGTTACATATGTAACAGTTACATAGCAAAAGTTCATTTCTTAGGGATGCATAACAGATGAATAAGATACTTGGTAAAAACGGTAGCCTCAATACATGCTAATTTCCTCTTTGGTCTAGAGCAGACTAAACCTAGAACTGAAAATAGGCGCCACACATACCATGAAATGTAGTACTTCTGTGGAAGTGGGATGGCTATGATTTTGCCTATGAGGGTCTATGTATTTCTGCATCCCATGTGTAAATCCCTTTTAAGACAGGACTACGTATTGCTGCTGAGGTGACTGACTGTAACTCCTATCAGGTGGCTGTAAGTTGGGACTGACAGTGAAACAAAAATCAGGAGCTCCCCAAGGGTAAGCTGCATGAGGATCACTGATGAGACCTTCATAATGCCTATAGACTCGTTTAAAATACAGTTCCTATCTACCAGTGGGAAATCATACACAAACTGTGGTTCTGTGAGTACGTAAGCAGAAGCCACAAAGTGAATCACATGTTCCTCCAATACTCTGCTTGTAGATACTTGGGATGTAGGTTGCATGGGTTTTTTGTGTTTGTTTGTTTGTTTGCTCTGCAGAAATCTAAGGACTACCAGTGATCTTAGTAGCAGTGCACAGACCTATTTTGAAAGGGATTTTAAAGGCATGAAATTCAAACAAGACAAAAGCATAATTCTCAGTTGCCTTTCCTGTAAGTATAGTCAGAGGCAGCACTATTTCTTACAAATGTGATGTAATAAATAGCAGCTCTTAAAATTTTGGAGTTCTGAAATTAATATAGATGGGTTCAGAAAACCAGAGTTTTTAACAAATCCTTATCAGTTTCTCACATAAAGTACTTTTAGGATCATCAACACACCAAAAAAGCTATTATTAATCACAGACCTCTTATTACAAACTGACAGAGCTGCACACGTTTGAGAGTATAATGAAGGCCTGCCTTTCTTTTTCAGCATTTTTCTTACTGATGTTGCATATTCACTTTCCTTGGCGCTTATCAATTATTATCTTATTTTTTGACAAACTAAAAATGAATATGCAAAAACTCCCCTAAATCTTCCCAAAAAAGTGGACTATATATGTTCCAAGGCAGAAAGATGGTGTAAAACAATGACAGTGGCTCAAACGGTCAGAACCCACAATGTGTTTACCAAGAGAGAAACTGTAGCAGGGGGAAAAGTGACTACAGGATAAATGCTTTTTTGTGATAAGGCAGTCGGTCATGGCTATGGGATCTGATATATGCATAAGAAATCATTAACTTCCAAATACTTCAAATATAATTATTTTTCAAAACATGAAATCCACCTCCCATTTTTGTGGTTTCCTGCTATGTCTTCCAACCGCAAGCAAGGGACACTGTGTCCCTCACTGTTGGGATGGGCCTGTCCACTGCACTGATGGGCAGTGTGTTCCTACAACCAGCAGAGGGCACCTTATTCCGCCTACATGCCATCAGGGCTTAGATGGGAGTTACAACAATGGAGCTTAGGGGTCTGGCTGGTCTTGAAAGTAGGTGGTAAGGTGAATACTGCATGTCTTCACTGTATATTTGGGAGACCCTACGAAGAAAATGGATTTACCCAAGGTCATATAGCAAGATGGGTAGAAGAGAAAGGAATAGAAATAGGTTTTCTATTATTCAACATCATTTCTGTAAGATATAAAAATAAAGATATTCCACAAAAGAAATATATTATAATTATCTATAGAAAGATGTGATGAGACTGTTCAGGGTTTCCAATTCTCCATATCCTATGCTAGTAGTATTAGTTGTACACAAAGAAAATAAGCACCTGTCTATAAAACTATCTCCTGATTCTAATCACTTCTTTGGTTTGAAGAAAAAACTTTCCTAAAATGGTTTCTCAAACTGGCCCATATGCCAACTTCATGACCTTTTGTTTTGCACAAAGATGAGACTCAGTCCCCGATGAAGGTCAAAGGGTGGTGGTGGTGGTGGTGGTAGGGAATGCTGTTGTCAAATGACATTTCTTTCTTTCCCTCCAGTTTTGGCAACACTATTTATTTTACACTTCCTAATAATTCTTATGATTCTTACGTAAAGAAACAAGTGATATTTTGGCATGCAATTTTACAAGATGTTAAAAAATATGTTGACTGCCTTCCTTACCTAGAAAAAAATAGCCCTGATGGTACTAGATGAAGCAATGCTATTCATTTTCCACAAAGCATTCAAAGGCAACCTCAGCATGAGACAGGATATGCAGAATAACTTCATGAGGCTCACCAATCAGCAGGCCAGATTCAAACCCAAATGAATGGACACGAATCATCTCAGAGACGAGTTGGTCAAGGGAAAGGTTAAGATATCAGTATGAGGGGCCTGTCTAAGGTCTGTCTGGCTAGACATGTTTGTTCTCCAGGCCCAAGGCCCCAATTAGGGAGCTCAGAGGGAAACCAGATTTCAGGGAAAAAAGTCAGCTGGTAGGACCGATTCCATAAATATGTAATGGTCTTAAAGAATAATGCACAATAAAGATTCACTGTTTAAGTTGCTGGTATTTCCTATCCAGCTCTGGATACTAGAATACAAGTGCACCTCTTTGCACAGTTTGGGGACGGTGCCTGACCAAGTCCAGATATTAAGTCACTTAAAGAATTTGAATATTTTTTTGTTTTAATTTTTATTTAAATTCCAGTTAGTTAACATAGAGTGTCATATTAGTTTCAGAAGTAGAATTTAGTGATTTATCACTTACATATAACACCCAGTGCTCACCACAAATGTCCTCCTTAATACCCATCACCCATTTAACCCACCCAGCACCTCCCACCTTCCTCCAGCAATCCTATTTGTTCTCTGTAGTTAAGAGTCTGTCTTATGGTTTGCCTTTCTTGCCCCAAACCCCAAGTGCTTAGTCTTGAGAGACAAACAAAAGGAAGACAGGAATAAGAAAAATGTGAATCAAAAACCTGTATTTATCAAATCTTAATCAAACTTTAAACATACTTGCTTCATGTATTTTTTTTAAACAAAGGACATTGAACATTATAGATTTGATTGAAGCCCACCATGTACCTCTCTTGATCCCATTTGCCTCCGAATCCAGAGGTAACAATGATCCTGAATTAGGTATTTTTCATTCCCATTTATATGGCTTTTATACCTGTATATGTCCACAAAGAATATACAGGATTATATTGCAGGTTTCATTTTATCCCTTATTGGTGATACTTCTCAAAGTGTACAACTTATATTTCATTGCTTTATGTAATATTTAACTATGTAATTAACTGAGACAAAACGTAACAAACTCTTTGTAAACATACAACTCAAAAGGAGCAGAAAGAAAGTGGCCTGCAAGCAAGGAGTATATAGGATTCTGTGTGCGTTAGTCAGCGGAATTTACAGTATGGCAAATAACCCAAATAGTTAAAAAAAAAAAAGGTGACTGTGCGCATCTACTATAGTTTTTTCTGTTCTACTACCTGATACTCTTAAGACTGAACAATGAAAGTAAGCTCAAATTCGTAATGGTCTAAGCTGCTCCTGGGTTATTTAGAAAACCCAGGCACACAATTCCTGCACACGTAGTACATCGTTCACCAGCACTGCTCAGCAGTCATTTGGTGTGCCAATTTCAGCAGCTGGAACGACAGGGTTGAAGTCCTTCAACTACTATCCTTCTAAGGATTCTTTGTATTAAGTTGTTTAGTAAATATTAAGAGATCAGATGACAAATCAATTTTTTTCCTTTGTGGTCCAAAAATTAGCAGAATCAAATACAAGCTTGTTGTCAAGTCCTCTGCCTGTTTTTTTTTTTTTAAAGATTTTATTTATTTTTAAAGATTTTATTTATTTTAGAGAGAGCGAGAGTGAGTGAGTGAGGAGGGGGAGGGGCAGACGGAGAGGGAAAGCAGACTCCCCGTGAGTGTGGAGCCTGGAGCCCTGAAAGGACCAGCGGCTTGATCCAGTGTCCCTGAGACCATGACCTGGGCCAAAACCAAGAGTCAGTTGCCCAACTGGCGGAGCTGCCCAGGTGTCCCCCTGGGTTTGGCATTCTTAAAAATACAAGATAGGACTCAAATTTCCTCCCTCCCCCACTTTCTGCAGGTTTTTAAACTTTACATAAATGATACCACATTGTGTTTTCTTCTGGAACTTGGCTTTTGACATATTATGATGCTAGACTTATTCAGGTAATAATAATAAATAATAATAATTATTAAAACTAACCAAACTGAGCTTTCACTATGTATATTTATCAACGTACTTAGTCCTATGCAACCTTGTGATCCCTGAGGTAAGTACTGTTATTTACTCCTGTTTTAAAGGTAAAAGACCTGAGTCACAGAGAAGTTAAGTAACTTGTCCTAGAGAAAACTGCCAGGAAGTGGTGGAACTAGAGTTGGACTCAAACTCAGGTAGGTTAGCTACAGAATCTAGTTTCTTAATTACTGCATAATTTACTGTATGAAATTCCATCACATGAACATATAGCATTTCCTTGTTCCTGCTGATGGACATTTGTATTGTTCTCAACTTTCTGCTATTACAAACAAAGGGGTATGAACATTATCAACACATTTCAACTGTCAATTCTGATTATTGGCACCACTTAATAGTGCCTGGAAATGCTTGAGAGGAGCCTAAGAAAAAGATAATTCCCATTGTTTCTTGTACCAATAAACATTTTTGGGTCATTGATTCATTGACTATATTGCCAATAAGAAATTATTTCATGCAGATTTTTTGCAAATCCACTGTTTAAAAAAATTAAAAATTCTTTAATATCAAATATCTAGTCAGTGTTTGAGTTTTTAATTATCTTATAAATGTTGAACGTTTTTCTTCATTTTTTGTTTTTGTTCTGTCACAGTTTGTTTGAATCAGGAAGGACCCAAATATGACCCTACAGTACCGTTAGTTTGTATGTCTCTGAGGTCAGTGTAAGCAACAGGTTCCTCTACCGTCTGTCTGTCTCTTTCTCTCTCATTTCCCTCCCACTTGCGATCTATTTGTTGAAGAAACTGGCTCATTTATCCAATAGTTTCCGTTAGTCTGGTGGTTGCTGACTGCATCCCAGTGGTACCGCACGACATATTCTTTTGTCCTTTGTATTTCCTGCAAATTGCCAGTTGGATCTAGAAGCTTGATCGTTTTCAGGCTTGATTGTTTGGCAAGAATACTTCATGGATGGTACTACTATATACGGCTGTCTCTCTTCTGTGATGTTAAAGGTTACTGACCATCAATGCTTAGATTCATTAATTATTAGGAATAATAAAATAGTGATATTCTCAGTCTAGCATTATTTCCTCACTTATTAGGTAGAATGTTTCTATAAAGAGAAACTTCCCCTCATCAACTGTCTGGTGACCCGAACATGTAACCTGTACCAGATAAATACATGAGATTACCCCTTCATTTATCAGTTTTAAAAACAATGCATTGTTGGGGCACCTGGGTGGCTCAGTCGTTAAGCGTCTGCCTTCGGGTCAGGACTCTGGGATCAAGCCCCACATCAGGCTCCTCTGCTGGGAGCCTGCTTCTTCCTCTCCCACTCCCCCTGCCTGTGTTCCCTCTCTCTCTGGCTGTCTCTCTGTCAAATAAATAAATAAAATCTTAAAAACAACAACAACAACAAAACAAAACAAAAAAACCAATGCATTGTTTTCTAGCATTCATCAGAGATGACCAGTGTTTCTTTTTTTATTCATATTTTTATGAGTTCATGGATTTTAAACCATATTTACTCTTCTTAAACCTGTTTTGGATGAAAACAAAAAAAGTCTATCCATAAATGTTTACTGGAAGCTTGCACTTTTCACTAAATCAATGCCAGGCATTATGGGACCTCTGTCTACAAAATGCTTGTAATCTATGTGGAGAGACAAGAATTTCACATGTGATAACTGATGAACCTAATAATGTCATATATAACAGCACTGTAAACTGGTAAGACTGAGGGTCTGATTGGGAAAACACCATCATCAAAGAGGCTAGTAAGTACATAACAAGGTGTCTTCTCTGAGATGTAACTACAAAGAAGAAAGGCATCAGTGGGTCCTGGCACAGGAAATGGGGGAATTTGGTGAGTCACAGCTCTCACTGTGTGTACTTGCAAATGGCCCCAAAGCTCTACAAAAATGCTTATTATGGCATTATTTTTAATAGCTATACCCCCTCCAAAGTTAGCAATTTTAATATCTAACCATAGAGAGAAAGGTTAGGCAAATGACAGAACATTATTAACACAAAAAGATATTATGCTGCCATTAAAGTGGTTAATATGATGATGTGCTTATGAATGAAGTAATTATGCTACATTTAAGAAAATTGGCCAAATATGCTATGATTATGTCCATAAGTACACAAAGACTAGGAGAAAAAGGCAAAATGAAAATAAAGCAAAAGTAACAGAATTTTGACAATTTGCTTTCCTAATTTGA
This sequence comes from Ursus americanus, assembly GCF_024610735.1. Lineage (NCBI taxonomy): Eukaryota > Metazoa > Chordata > Mammalia > Carnivora > Ursidae > Ursus > Ursus americanus. Next base: position 838,998 of record NC_142142.1, on the reverse strand, counting down.
AAATAATTTTAAGGGATCTTTTTATTAAATGTGGCAGATTGAATACTGTTTCGCCCCCAAACTCCATTGAAATGACAACAAAAGAGAAAAATGGCAAAACATACAAGAGTAAAGAGAATGAGAAAAAAGACAACACCATCAGTGATGTTAATACAATTTTAGAAGTCATAAAGTGGACTTATAAGCATTAGCAAATTTTGAAGATTTTAAAGTTGAAACTTCATACTAGAGAAGGAAAAGCCCTTTACACACTTTTAAAAAGTGAATTTTATGGTACATGAATGATATCTCAGTACAAAAATGGAAACAATTCAAATGTTCATCAGCTGATGAATAAAATGTGGCACATACATGCAATGTAATATTACGTGGCAATAAAAAGATATGAAGTGCTGATACATGCTACACCATGGACGAACACTGAAAACATTATGCTAAGTGAAAGAAGTCAGTCATGAAAGATCACATGTTGTAAAATTTCATTCATGTGAATGAAACGTCCAGAACAGGCAGAAAGTACCCTGCTTAACTTTAACAGCACAATAGCAAAACAGCCATGCTTTTCAAGTACATACAAAACATTTACCAAGAAAATCTGAATTGTGGGTGATAAGTCTTATGTAATAGCTTTTACTTTTTAAAGATTTTAAAAATTTATTTGAGAGAGAGAGCGCGCACAGGTGGGGGGAGGGGCAGGGGGAGGGGGAGAATCAGACTCCCCACTGAGCAGGGATCCTGACACCGAGCTCAATCCCAGGACAGTGGGGTCATCATCTGAGCCAAAGGCAGACGCTTAACCAACTGAGCCACCCAGGCGCTCCTGTCTTAATATATTTTAAAGGGATTCAAACCATACAAATATATTCTCTGACCAAAATGGCATTAAATTAGAAATCAATAACAGAAAGTTATCTGGAAAATCCTCAAATTTGGAAGCTAATGAACTCATGGATCAAAAAAGAAATAAAAAGGGAAATTAGAAAGTACTTTGCACTAAATGAAAGTGAAAACATATCAGAATTTGTGGGATGCCACTAACCCATTTCTTTGAGGGAGATTTATAGCATTAAATGCCTGTGTTAGGAAAGAAAAATGGTTTCAAATCAATGACCTCAGCTTCCACACAGAAAAATTAGGGGGAAAAAAGCAAATTAAAGTCAAAGCAAGCAAAAGAAGGGTATTAAGATTAAGACAATCATCGATGAGATAGAAACAGAAAAACAAAAAAAATCAATAAAACCCAAAGCTGGTTCTTTGAGATTAACAAAACTAATAAATTTTTAGCCAGACTGGTTAGAAATAAAAAGACAAAATTACAAATGTCACAAATGAGAGGTAACAGTACTAAAGTTTCTACAGATATTTAAAAAAATCATAAAGAAATACAAACAACTTTATGTCAACAATATTGACTAGTTAGATGAAATGGACAAATTCCTTAAAAGATACAAACTACTAACCCTTACGAGGAAACATAACTTGAATTCACCCATATCTATTAGAGAGATTGAAACTAGTGAAAAGTCTTCTCACAAAGAAAGCCCCCAACACAAATGGCTCCACTAAAAACTCTCTTAAACATTTAAGAAATAACTTATACCAATTCAACACAAACTCTTCCAAAGAATTAACAACAGAATACATCTCAACTCATTCTATGAGTGTGTCATCTCTGATTACAAAACTAGAAGACATTACAAAATTAGACCAATATGCTTCATGAATATAGATGCAAAAATTCTAAACACAATTTTAGCAAATCACATCTAGCATACATTAAAAGGATAATACATTATAACCAAGCACATGGGACAGCTGCAAATTCAAAACAAGGCAATGGCCTAATGAGTGAGGGTGGAAGAGGCACTGACAACTAATGGTTCCAATGCCCAGGCCCTCTTGGCTTGGCCGATTCCAGAGATGAAGTGACAAATACAAAGAGGCTATATATTTACCCCAAATAGCACATGTTCTCAAGTAACCTTTATTCATCCACTGATGAAAATGAATATTGTTCCAAGATAAAAATAATAGATTAGCCACTCTAAAAATAGCTTATGTTTCTTGGATTCCACTTAATCAGAGATTAAGGGAAAACTGCCTTTTTAGGATTTAGGCCATGTTTTCAGTGACCTGAAGTGATCACTGTAAAGCAATTTTACAGTGTGTCACAAAGGTCTAAAGAGGTGGGAATTAGTACAGTATAAAAATATTATAACATCGGATTTGGCAATGATTTCTTGGATATGATATTAAAGGCATCATAACAAAAGAAAGAGAGACAAATTGTACCTCATGAAAAGTAAAAATTCTGTGCATCAAGATACTATCTGCAGAGTAAAAAGGCAACCCACAGAATGGGAGAAAATATTTGCAAATCGTACATATGGTAACCACACTCTGATAAATATTACAAATCATGTATCTGATTAATATTCAGAATATACAGAGAACTTCTAAAACTCAAAAATAATGGCAACAAGAAAAACACCTCTGATTAAAAAATAGTTAAACAACTTGAAAGGACATTTCTCCCCTGAAGATAAAAAATGGCCCATAAGCACGTGAAAAGATGCTCAACATCACTAGTCATAAGGGAAGTGCACAAATACCACCTCCTACCCATTAGGGTAGGTACTATCCAAACCAAACAAACAAACAAACAAACAAACCCCCCCAGAAAATAGGGTGGGGGCAATGGGTAAAATGGGTGAAGGGGAGTGGGAGATAGATACAGGCTTCCAGTTATGGAATGAATAAGTCACGGGGATAAAATGAACAGCACAGGGAACACAGTCAATGGTATTGTTTTTTTTTTTTTAAGATTTTATTTATTTATTTGACAGAGAGAGACAGCTTCAAGAGAGGGAACACAAGCAGGGGGAGTGGGAGAGGAAGAAGCAGGCTCCCAGTGGAGGAGCCCGATGTGGGGCTCGATCCCAGAACGCCGGGATCACGCCCTGAGCCAAAGGCAGACGCTTAACGACTGAGCCACCCAGGCGCCCCCAGTCAATGGTATTGTAATCGCAGTGTCTGGTAACAGATGGTAGCCACACTTGTGGTGAGCACAGAATAGTGTATAGACTTGTTGAATCACTATGTTGTACACCTGAAACTAATGTAACACTGTGTGTCTGCTATACTTCAATTAAAAAATACTTTAAAAAATGCATAAATAAAAAAAAATCATGCCATATACCTTAAACTTATAATAGTTAAGTATGTCAATTATTTCTCAATAAACCTGGAAAAAAGCCCCCAGAAAAAACAAGGGCTGGTGAGGATGTGAAGAAGAGGGAAGATTTGTGCATTGCTGTTGGGAAGGTAAAACGGTGCAGCTGCTGTGGACAACAGTATTGTGGATCTTCAAAAAATCAGAAAAAGCATTTCCATATGATCTAGCGCCTCCACTTCAAAAGAACTGAAAGCAGTCTCAAAAAGATATCTGTACACCCATGTTCATAGCAGCATTACTGACAATGGCTAAAATGTGGAAGCAACCCAAGTGTCCATCAACTGATAAATGGATAAGCAAAATGTGATATACATATACTAATGGAATATTACTCAGCCTGAAAAAGGAAGGAAATTCTGCAATACGCTATAACACGGATGAACTTTGAGGATACTGTGCTAAGTGAAATGAGTCAGTTACAGAAAGACAGATACTGTATGATTTCACTTACATGGGGTACTTAGGGTAGTCAAATCATAAAGACAGAAAGTGTAATGGTGGTTTCCAGGGGCTGGGGGTTAGAAGAATGGGGAATTATTGTTTAATAGGTACAGAGTTTCAGTTTTACAAGTTGAAAAGAGTTATGGGGACACATGGTGGCAGTGACTGCACAGTGATGTGAATGTATTTAATACCACTGAACTGTACACTGAAGAATGGTCACAGAGCACCTGGGTGGCTCAGTCAGTTAAGTGTCCAACTCTTGATTTTGACTTGGGTTATGATCTCAGAGTCATGGGATCGAGCCCCACATCAGGCTCCGCACGAGGCAGGGAGTCTACTTGAGATCTCTCTCCCTCTCCCTCTGCCCCTACTGCCGCTCACATGTGCGTTCTCTCCCTCTCTCTAAAATAATTAAATAAATCTTTTTAAAAAATGGTCAAGATGGTAAATTCTATGTTATGTGTGTTTAACAATAATAAAAAAGAAAAAACTAAGCTCACAGTCATGAATGGTAGTTGTAGTCATTCACCACAGTCTGATAATTCAGAAGATATATTATGGAAGTAAAGTTAAGAAGATTCTGTTATACTATGCTAACTTCATTTCAGGGTAGCTCTGCCCCATGGAAGTGGGAAGATGTAAAACACTCACCATAGTACCTGGCACTTAATACGTATTTAGTAAACAGTAGCAGTAGCCAGGGGCTCACGGAGATAGTGTGGATAGTGGCATAGTTGTACAGGTCAGAGTACAACAGGTGAAAGCCTATGTGGGAAGTCATGGATATCTTGGAAAAATATGAGCGCCTGCCTGGGTAGACAATAAGCAGTTTTAGCGGTCTGCAGAGGCAGCAAGGCAGGCCAGGCACCTAGAAAACTGCCTATGGCCATTCACCTCTAAATAACCTGCATGTAATTGGTCACTACTATATTAGGATAAAAAGACAAAGGTGTATTCTCTGGAAGCACACATTTCATTCCTTGTGTCATTAAACTTTACAGTTAAATCTTCTGATTAAATTTGGATATTATCACTACTTGAGAGACTATTCTGATGACGAAGAGAATCCAGAGGAAAAAAACAATTCGCAAGCTCTGATTTTTAACTTGAACTTTATTACTAATAATCTAAGAAAAATGAACTCCTTCCTTATACTATTTTCTGCTTTTTATTAGATGAAAGCAGAAGCCACAGTACTATTGGATTACAATTTTGTAGTACATCTTTTCCTTTCATAGTTTCCATCTACTCAACTTTTCCAGAGACAAAGAAAAAAAAACAAAAAAACCCAAAACATTAAAATTATTTTGTTAGAACTATGAAAAGCTAAGTAAGTCTTGAAAGCATTTCCTATAAACAACAGAATCATCATCTTGGGGCCTACATTTCTGAATTTCACCAAAGTTTTGACTCAAAAATTCACGGCCTTTGTCAATGACCAAATAAAGACTCAAATTGTAGGTTGCGTCCATGGTACAGTCAACCGTGGGTGAAGTAACTGCAACTGTTACTTCAGTGCCTACATTTTCTAAGGGTTTTATTTTGAAACTGTGGTCTTCAGAGAATGAGTGACGGATAGCCAGTGTGATTCACTAAGGTGGTGCCTACGCAAAGTGGAGGCCACAGAGCAGTAAATACTGGGGTTGGACCTTGGGCAGTTTCTGACTGACAGAATATTCTCAGATGAGTCACCTCAGCTGTAGCTTAAGTTCATTATGAAGATAACACCGTCTTGACCTGGATGTGTATCTGAAAGAGGCAGAACAACCTATTTTTGAGAGGAAAAACTTAGTATTATAAGCTGACTATATATAGTGGGGAAAGAAAATATATTTCTTAAAAAGAAATATGCTCCTGTTTTTGAGGAAAACAATTCTTCTTCAACTTTAGTTCTACTGCTTATTATTTAAGTTGGAAAGATTCATTAAAACAAAGCCTCTACAATGCGGAACAAGCTGTTAACCCAGGAGCCACTTTGCAGGAAGAAGAATCATCTACTGAATCGTATAAATTGGGCCAAAGTCACCCAAGTGTTTGCACAGGTAAGCCCCAACTATACCTAGAATTCTAGAAAATAAGTAAATAGTAGTCATTATTTTGCTAAAAACAACCAAGACAGCTGCAGGGTTAAGAATAAATAGTTGTAAAGTATATTAGACTGTTCTTGAACTGAAGATGGTCTTCAAGTTCCAGTGGATCATTTCCCACTTCGAAGGTTTTTAGGAACACCACAAAATTCACCTCCTCACCCCTATCCCTGGGCTTTATGTCCACTAATTGTCTAGAATTTTACTGTCTATGCTTCATTCCTGTAGCTTAAGGCCTAGTTCCTACCAAAAAGGAAATATCCCTTGGAGCCTATGGATTCCTCACCCACGTGCCTACACCTATGAAAGAAGGCTTTGAGATTAAGTTACCTTAACAGGGTAGAAAAAGCAGTCATGAAAGAATCAGAAGTCTAAAGCAGGAGAAAATAAAAGAGCCAATGAAGTTGGAAAAGAAGATGGAACAAGGCTGGGGAAACAATGTATTTCCCCAGTGTGCCTGGTCAACTCTCCCTGGGAAGTCCAGTTTGAGTCACTGGAATACGCAGAAAAAGGTTCCCAATTCATGCAGAGGTGGGAGGAGTGCAATTCAACATTGGTTAAGTGGCAGCAGATTTTTCCACCTATATTTAAACATTTGCAGAAGTGAGCACATCTACCGGTGTGAGAGCACAAATGTGAAAGTATATGGGCACACACAAACACGTAATACTTGTGAACTGAAAACACTTACTTGTTTTGAGGTACACTCATTAAATAAAACGAAACCCTAGAGACAATTTTTTCATTGACACATGGGATGCTGAGACACACAGAAGTAGAGGGGAGTAACCAAGGTCACAGAGCTAGTTATAGCAGTGTTGAAACCAGAAAATGCTGTTTCATAAGGTACAAAATAATCTGGCCACATCCTTTCCACATCCTCTTGACTTTCTGAGTACTGTTCACTTGTGTAGATGTCATCCTGCAGGTGAAAGAGCTGACTCCCTGTGTGCTAAATATACTCTTTGCTTTCTCTCTGCCATGACACTGGTTAAGCTATTTCTTCCACTTGGAATCTCTCCTTCCAATCTCTAATGGTTAAATCCTACCCATTCTCCAAGAGCCTATTCAAATGCCATCTTTTCCAAAATGTCTTTCCTGATTGCTTCCTCTGTTTCCAATCTGTTATAAACTGACTGCTTATGTTCCCCTAAAATTCATATGTTGAAGCCCTAGCTGCCAGTATAGTGTATTTGAAAGAAGTAATTAAGATTAAATGGGGTCTTAAGGGTGGGGCCCTAATCTGATAGGATTAGCGTCCTTCTAAGAAGAGATACCAGAGAGTGTTCTCTCTCTCTCCCCCTTTCCCTTCCTCCCTCCCTTTCTCACTGCATGTAGGCACTGAGGAAAGGTCATGTAAAGACATAGCAAGAAGGCAGCTGCAAGTCAGAAAGAGAGTCCTTGGGACGTCTGAGTGGTTCAGTTGGGTAAGTGTCTGCCTTCAGCTCAGGTCATGATCCCAGCGTCCTGGGATCCAGTCCCACATCAGGCTCCTTACTCAGTGGGGAGCCTGCTTCTCCCTCTGCCTGCTGCTCCTCCTGCTTGTGCTGTCTCTCTCTCTGACAAATAAATAAATAAAATCTTAAAAAAAAAAAAAAAAAAAGAGTCCTTAACCAGAAACTGAATTGGCTAGAAACTTGATCTTAAATATCTAGCCTCCAGAAGCATGAGAAAATAAGTGTCTGTTGTTTAAGCCATAGCCCAAGCAGACTAAGACACTGTCTTATACAGAATTTTGTTTATACTTCTCTAATAATTATTTCATTCTATTTTTACATTTAGGACATTTTTGCTCAAGCCTGTGCTGAAATGACATGTTAGAACCTCAGAATTACACAAGATGGAAGAGCTTTTGACAGATTTTTATTGCCATTATGCTTTACTTAGTAGCAAGGAGTATTAGTATTTTTATTACAAAAATAATCAAGATACAGAGGGTTTTTAAAAAATAATTGTGTTATAAGATGTATTATATGAAATCAGTTCCTACACTGTTCTGTTTTTACATGCTCATGAAGAGATGATAAATATTTATTAAAAGAACAACAATTTACTAGGTTTCATAAACAAAGTACTGAAATATTAGTCAATTAAACATAAATAATTTTAAAATTTTGTGTACATATAGTCTCTCTCCTAATAGCCTTTGAAGGCAGAAACCATTTCTGGCACATCTTGGCATTGACCCAAATGTCTGGTTAAAGCATCTTCAATATGAGTATTAGAGATACATAGAATGCTTGCTGAATTCTAAAGAAGTTAATTACATATTTTCCAGGGGTTTGCTTCTAACACTACAATTTTTATTCTAATTTTATTAGTTGGAAATGTCACCTAAGAGTATAATAAAACTATCTGGTTTCTCATAGCCATTCCAGATGGTTCTCTGATTTTTTTTCCTCATAATCCCCTGCCATCAGTATAAAAGCACTCCAATGACTGAGGATCCCCCCACCGCTTTCATTTCTCCAATACTTAAATCTTCGTCTGAATGTGGTCTCTCTTTATCTTTATGTCTCTCACATCATGTAAAAATCTATCAGTGACAAACAGGTACAACTGCAAAGCTGAAGAAATTAAAAACAGACCTCATAAGTTAGGTACAGCATGTTTCCCTTTGGACATAAAGGGAATTTGCTGAGTCACTGAGCCAAGTATTTATAGCACCACATAATTTATTTTCTGCTGTAATAACTTCTGTAATTCAGCAGCTCCTCCACAAGTCTCCGTCAAATCTATGATTTCTCAAAAATGCCAACAATGCTGACTAATAAGAAGGAAACAATGCTACCTAAGCAAAATTAAGCTAAATGAGCAATCTATTTATAAAATGCTCTTTAGGGACAAGTTGTTAATAAAATCTTGGCTTTGCTACTCATAAAGAGAGTCATGAGTTTTGCATTTTTCCATTCTTTTCTCAATTATGTTATCAGGCCGTACTTCACCAGAAATTTTCTAATGCCTGTCCTTAGGTCTTTTCCCTACTACACTACACAATAAAAATTCACAGCCAGAGAAGCTAAAAGCTACAGGTTGTGAAAGCTGGCATCCTACTAGCCGCAGATGTGGGCTTTTTTGTTTTTGTATTTTTTTAGCTGTCCAGAGGTGTTTTTTTTTTTTTTAATTAAGCCAACATTTACAAATGAAGAGATTTTATTTAAAGGCTAAATTTTCAGCTTCTCTCGAAAATTTGAAAAACGTGGTTAACAACTGTTTCTGCATTCCTACATGGTGACAACTGATGGAGCCCAGTGGTGGCTGCCCTCATTAGACTTGTTCTTTCTTTGACCTGCTTAACTCATTTGCATTATTTTTTGGCCTATGCGGTTTGTAGCCCCTGCTAAAAGCAAACCACACTATAGAGAACCTTCCATGTGGATCTCTCCCTAGCATTCGTCTGTCATACCAGCCTGCTACGTGGCCTCTGTTCCTGCAACTGCTAAGCCCTCCTGAACCTCTTCCACACCGGTGTAAGTTTCTGAAACACTATCTTGTCACTGCTTTGTTCAAGAGTATGCTGTTGGATACTTCTTGGTGACTAGAGAATAATATTAGTCTAAACTCTTTAATATGACATTCTGAAACTGGTAACAGAAAAGTAAAGACGGATGGAAATTAAAACGGACACACAAACTCTTCAGCAAGACTTGACTTTAAACTGAACAAAGCTCTCTTCCTCATTCTCGAAGCCTCCTCCTCCCCTTCACTTGTCTTTCTGTAGAATCTTTTGTTCCAGGAACTTATATCAATATTGACATCTCGCTGACCTCAATGCATACTTAGTAACGAGATTCGATTTTTGGGTGGTCAGAGCCAGCACTAGTCATGCAACCACCTTGAAGACATAATGAGTGTGGCTGGCAGCATGTACCAGATTCCTGTGGAAAATGCCCAGATCTTGTGCTTTCCTGTAACACCTCCCGGTCTTTTACCCTGGAGGGTCTGCAGTTTTGAAGGCATTAGCCTGCTGCAACCTCCTTTGCCTGGCAAAATAATAAAACTATCACTCCTCTTTATCCCCAAACTCTCTTTTGGCTGTCTTTTGGCTCCAGAGCAGAGTTTGGTTTTTGACAATTCTAGGCATTCTGTGATTTAATTCCAGATTATTTTACCCATCACATTTTTCACATCTAATGACTAAGTGGAGTGACACCACCCTAAAAGGAAGTGTCACGTAGCCCGCTGTGAAGTTCTGCCCTGTCCAACATCTTTATCAATGACTGAGATAATAAGAAGTATGATTTTCGAATTTAAGTAGGAGAAGGAATAAAAAATATTTGTAGTTATTTACATCAATCCTATGAGTTTACGTGCCTTAATCCTGCTGCCTTTGGCAAGTACTCATCATGGAAACAAAAAGATCTGCAGTCAATGGTATTTTAAGATTACATGCATGTCAATCATAAATGTAAAGATACTAATACTTCTTTGCCTTTTATAGTGCAGTAAGCATTCCTAAAGAATTTCTGGATTAGAATCTCATTTTTTCAGGACCCAAAAGAAAAACATGATGACAGACAAAAGAATTAAGCCATCATTAAAAAAATAAGATTTGCATTTGGATAGAAGGCTCTCTGCACAGCCATAGGTACCTAAGGATAAATTATATTACAACTATGAACATTTTTCAGAGCACCAAGATGTGGTTAGCATTCTGCTGGGGGCTACGATGATAATTCTAAAACGTACTGTCATGTATAAGGTTTAAAACATTGGGATGAAGCCACTGGAACAGTATATAGTTACGTTAGGAAGAACAAGTAACTGACAATTGTGACACAGCATGGCACGAACAGAGAGAATTGTGCTGTAAAAATGTAAAGTTTATTAATTCCGAAAAAGGTAATATAGTCCAGATAATTTTTTTTACTCAATCCTTTGAGAGGATTCAAATTCCATTCCTGGAGGACCAATCTCTCATGATAACACTTTGGTATGGGGCACACCCAGATGTCAGCTACAATGCACTTCCCAGAAATCATGTCAGCTTCAGTTAATTTTCTTGGATGGAGAAGACAACAGATTTGGCCAAGTGTAGTCTCTGCAATCCCCTCCACCCCCAATTAAATAAATGAATTTATTTTGTAAGAAAAAAACCAGTAAAGCAAAATGTGTTGTTTTTCCACAGCCTTCCTTGTGATACCATAGATCTTTATAACACAATGAGCCAAGCCATCAAACATGCAATTGGGAAATCAATTATTCAGTAAATAGATAAAAATTCTGGTCTAATACAAATGCCTTCTTAACTTGAGACATAGCAAAAATGCAAACAGCAGCCAGAGAGCCTTTCAGAAACAGTATTCTAAGGCTTGCTTAAACAAAAACAAATCTCTTCATTATTTGTTAAACTGGGAATTATGAATTAGCAGTTTCATTGTTATTCTATAGAAAATCTGCTATCAAATTTCACAGGTATCGGGATGAAGCCAGTAAAATTTTAACTTAACCACAAGGAAGACCCAGAATTATTAATGGTGACATGATTTCCTAAATCATAGAAAGTACACAATTGCTTACTTCAGCAGGTATCTGTAATATGAAGTAATTTAGCATGATGAGACCACAGATGAGCACTTCAACAGATGGTGTTTGACTTTTGTGAAACGTCCAAAACAATTCTTAAAAATATCTTCTCTTGGGGCACCAAATGGCTCAGTCAGGTAAGCGTCCCCCTCTTGGTTTCAGCTCACCTAGTAATCTCAGGGTCGTAAGACTGAGCCCCATGTCGAACTCCATGCTCAACACAGAGTCTGCTTAAGATTCTCTCTGCTTTCCCTCTTCCCCTCCTGCTTGTGTGCTCTTAAATAAATAAATAAATAAATAAATAAATAAATAAATCTTTAAAAAAATCTTCTCTTGCACTAATCAATAGGACGTTGAAGCCACAATCCACTGTAAAGTTAGTAAAATATTGTTTAATTAATGTTCCCTCACCCAAGCACCTCTAATAGCCCCTCACTGATCATGTCTGGGTGTCAGAAGGATCTAGGTAGTGATAATGCTGACATCAGCTAACAGTTACACAGCACTTGCTATGTTCCAGTATCTCTGCTATCTGCTGCTGTGTAAAAGTAACAGCCCAAAAGTTAGCGGCTTAAAAGCAAACATTTCATTATCTCTTACTACTTAATAGGTTGACTGATGATTAAGGAGAATGGGCTCCGGACTCAGCATTACCTGCGTTTAAATAACTTTGGCTAAGTTAATTTTTCTGTGCTTTCTTTTCCTCATCTGTTAAATAAAGATAAAAGTAGGGCTTTTAGGGGCGCCTGGGTGGCGCAGTCGTTAGTGTCTGCCTTTGGCTCAGGGCGTGATCCCGGCGTTCTGGGATCAAGCCCCACATCAGGCTCCTCTGCTGGAAGCCTGCTTCTTCCTCTCCCACTCCCCCTGCTTGTGTTCCCTCTCTCGCTGGCTGTCTCTCTGTCAAATAAATAAATAAAATCTTTAAAAAAAAAGTAAGGTTTTTAATCTCACACTTCTCAAGGTTATGATTGTGAGGATTAAATAGCATGTACATGTAAGATGCTTCCTACAGTGTTTGGTAGCCAGCAAATGTTCAATCAATGCTAGCTATTATGATGATGATGATGATTGCATTTTAGAAGTTCTTTTTCTCCAACTCAATGATAATAAATCACAAGTTCCTCAAAGAGAGAGGCTAGCTCTTCTATGTTAATGTTTCTCATTTAGCTTACCAAAGGGTTCTGAACATACAGAGCTGAATACAGACTTTTTGATTTAAAACAACAGGTGCAATGAATTAAAACAGGAATCTTTCATTTTTCATTAATCTTTTAGAATTTTAAACTTATAGATCTGAAAAAAGGCATGGAGTTATTTTTTGGGCCCTACATCACCATTCCCTCTCCCCACCGACCCTGGAGAGTACTATCTTTACAACAATGTCTATTGGTGAAGTATGTTATTAAGCTATATGAGACAGCATCAGCATTTTCACAAAAGGTAATGACAGACTCTCTGGGTTTTAGGACCCTTAACGACTTTTGAGTCCAACTGAGCCAACTTTTAAGACACTGATGTCCAAAGCTTAGCCCCAAAGATTTTGGTTTCAACTGGCTTTTGATGGGCGTTTTGCACCTGCTGTCTTTAAAATCACTCAGGTGACTAATGTGTAGCAAGGATGAGAGTCATGGTCCAGGCCAAAGGATTAAAGCTCATATGGAGCAAAGAGTTGATTGGGAATCAGGGGACTTGGGCTCTTGTACTGAACACTGGATAATCAATTCAATACAACAAAATGTTTGGTGATATGCTCTGGACCACTTAAAGATGGGAGTGGGTTTCAGACCTTTTTGTGAAAGTGGACTTTAAGCTTCAAATGAAACCTTATTTGTAAGTTCAGTGGGTGTAAAAGACACACAAGATACGTGGGCTGGGTTCGGAGTCTCTGCTATGTTGCACCAGCCTCCCCACTGCTCTTCTACGTAGGAGGCTGACTCTCTAGCCCTGCATTCTCCTCGTGCAGCTTTGGTAGCGCGAGGCTGCAGGTTTTCTGGGGCACAACTGAAATGAGGGTTAGCAACGGTCACAGAGCTCTGGGTGGACAGAATACTTGTGCTCACAAGAATCCTGGCCCAGGAGGGTCCATATCGGCTCAAGCCCTGTAGAAGGTACTGCACTACGTGTCCAGCTTCTGACTTCTCACTTAAGACGGTCGCATGTATCTTCTGAACTAAATTAAGAATTAGCCACTTTTCTCCAATTGTTCTCTGTGGTATTGAAAGAAAACCTAACAAAATAAGTTATGTATTCAAATGTATTCAATCATATAAACACATTCCCAACATCATGGAAACACCCTAAGGCAGTAAATATAAAAACCAAAGCTTTTTGGGACCTAGATATTCAAAGAGTATAACATTTTCCCATTACTACACATCATGTCAACACTCCCAAGTGGCTCATGTACTTTCAATTGCGTTATTTAAACAATTTGAAATACTCTCTAAATAATTTAAAATCTACACTTTAATATTTTCTTCCAACCCTCATGTTGCCCATGAGCAAAATCCTGTCTAGTCTAGGCCTGTATAATTCACAATCATCTCCTGTACCACAGCCCCCTTCCCCGCCCAGTTTTGCAAAACGTGAAACAGTGGGTAGAAACAGCAGAGATATTACTGGTTCTAAGCAAAATCAGAGTGGACATTAAGACTGGCTAGTTCTTTTCTCAATTTGGGTGACATAAACATTTTATTTTTTAAAAATTTACTTATTTTTATTTAAATTAAATTAATTAACATATAATATATTATTGGTTTCAGAGGTAGAGGTCAGTGATTCATCAGTCTTATATAATAGCAGTGTTCATTACATCACATGCCTTCCTTAATGTCCATCACCGAGTTACCCCATCCCCTCACCCCTGCCCCTACAGCAACCCTCAATTTGTTTCCTATGCTTAAGAGTCTCTAACGGTTTGTCTCCTTCTCTGATTTTGTCTTATTTGTTTTTCTCTCCCTTCCCCTATGATCCTCTGTTTTGTTTCTTAAATTCCAGATATGAGTGAGATCATATGGTAATTGTCTTTCTCTGATTGACTTATTTTGCTTAGGATGGACATAAACATTTTATACTGTATTCTACACATAAGAGCAAAGTAAGAAGAGAGATACTTTTGCAAGAAGTCCATTTTCTCTAAAAGATGGAGACATTCAAACAAATTTTCATGTTTTGATTAAGTTATTCTGCTGTAAAATTTTATTTTTATTTTTAAAAAAGATTTTATTTATTTATTTATTTATTTGAGAGAGAATGCGAGCACAAGCAGGGGGAGAGGCAGGCGGAGGGAGAGGGAGAAGCAGGCTCCTCGCTGAGCAGGGAGCCCAGTGTGGGACTCGGTCCCAGGACCCTGGGATCATGACCTGAGCAGAAGGCAGATGCTCAACTGACTGAGTCACCCAGGCGCCCCCAAACTTTTACTTTTAAATCAAAACATCAGAAATTATTTGACTGCCCTGTAGTCTGGCAACAGGATCCAGGATGCTAGGTATACTAAGTCTGAGGCAGAATCAGAAACATACTTACAGAGGACGCACCTCTGCAGCCCTGCCCCCATCTTCCTGTGTGACTTTTCAGCAGATGGGATGCGCCTCCCTTCAGTGCATTTTCTTTTTACAGAAAATACACTTGGAGGGGCCAATAGAATACATCAAATTCCATGCTCCTGTGGAATAAATTAGAGCCTAGCTTCAGCTCATAACCATATTTCCTTTCTCATTGTTGTCTTGTGAAATAGATGATTAGTTGATTTTAACGGCACTACATAACCTACTAAAAGACTGCTCAAATTAGCAACTTTCTTTTAACTTCTATTCCAAAGTAGGAATTTAGCAATTTCTTTTGATCTCCTGTATGTGAGCCTCTGGTGCTGTCTCATTCTTTGGCTTTTCTTCCCTTTCTCATTCCACAGATTTTTTCTAAGTTTCTGACCTCTATTATTTTCTCTTCTCTCTCCTCCCAACTGGGCTTGGGAGTCATCTCTCTGTACAAGACTCTCAAAGTCATGTTTTTAGCCAGAACTATCTTTCAAGTTAAAATTCTGCAATTCTCATTGTTTCCTACACAGCTCCACACAGAAGTTCTACAGCAGTGGCTACAGACTGGCAGCTTATACTTCTTTTGCTTTGAATTTTATTATTAATAATTAGGAAAAATTGTAAAAGTGGATGTCTTCTTTGAAAAGTGTGGGACCTAGTGACACTGTGTCCACATTTTTGCCTGACAAGAACTGACTGGAACGAAATAGATGTTCCTTTAACATGAAACAAGCATTCTCCAGTTCTGCACAATTTCCCCTTCAATCATTCACATCACTCGTCTGCCTTCTTCAAGCATTTGAGTTTGTAATCTTGTAAGAGAGGATAGGAAGAACAGATAGCAGGCTTGAATAACACTTAGGTTCCTTCTACCCCAAAGTTTCAAATGTTTAGTGACAGACTGCTTCTAAACACATATCTATGACATGATACCATTGGGAAGTTAGTCAGCTATCTTGTTTGTTTTCAGTTCAAGTAATCAGCATATGACCCTTTAGCAGGGAGTGTACAGGCTGATAAGTAGAGTGGGGTATGTGTGTATGGGGGGAGGGCTGTTACGGAGCTTTTGGAGGTTTATCCCCAAGTTCTCTTGATCCAAGAGCAATACACAAACCATGTCCTCCATTCTTCAACTCCACCCTTTCCCCATATTATTGATCTGTTCTTGCCATCAAATCCCAGCACAGAGCCAATGAGAATTAACTGCAGTAGGTTTGAGTGTTGATTCTTGTGTTAAGACACCCAGGGTGTCCACCTATAGGACTTTTCATTGGCTTTTACCACATTCGTAAGACCTCCTGGGATAACTGAGTTAACTCGACAAGAGGAAGGGAAGAGGAGCAAGAAGAGCAAAAGGTATAATAACAACAACAAAATCAGTAGCAGTCATTAACATTTACTAAAGGCTTATCATTTGCTGAGCAGGAAGCACTTTACATGTGCTATTGCATCTAAGGCTCATAATAACCCTACAAAGTAGATACTATTATCATCCTTATTTGTAGTTAATGACACTGAGGCACAAAGAAGTAAAATAACATGCCCAAGGTCACAAAGCCAGTAAGGCCTTGTCAGTGTGACTCTGATATCCAATTACTATATAGTAAATATTTGTGAAGGTGGAAGGAAGCTGTATTTTGGAAGCGGTGTACTGTGTAGTGGTTAAAGGGATGGATTCTGCAGTTAGATAAAATGGAGTTTGAAGTCTAGTTTTATTCTTCAAAAAAACCTTCAGGCTTTGTTGTTCTTCTTTACTATATTTTTGTTTTCGCATTTCATTAATTTCCTTCAGTCATTAGGAAGGACCAATTATGCACCAGATACAATCCAGGAGATGAGGATATACCAGTGAACAAATGAAACTTCCTGCTTTCCTGGAGCCTACATTCACATGGCAAGACACAGAAAATAAATATAATAAATATATGTGATACACACACACACACACACACACACACATAAGAGCAGGGAAGGGAGAATAAGAGCATTGGAGAGGGATGGGTAGAATTTCAAATAGGGTTGTCAGGATAGGCCTCATTGAGAAAGTAACATGTAGGGAAAGACATGAGGAAACTGAGGGACAAAATCATGGAGTTAATTTAGGAAAGTGCTTCTGAGTAGGCTGAGAAGCCAATGGCAGGTTTTGAGCGGAAGAATGACATGATTTGACTTATGTTTTAAAAGGGTAACGCTGGCAGCCATGTTGAAAATGGAATGTAAAGGGCGAAGGTGAAGGCAGGGAAACCAGTAAGGATAATAATTTAGGTGAGAGATTACCATGCCTGGAAATTGTTTCCTTGAATTATAAACATGTTTACGATTTCAGTCTCCCCACCCCAAACTGAAGGCTCTATTGCTAGACGTCTTCAGGTGAGTTGTAGCTTAAACTGCAGCAGATCACCTCAGATTCCTGCCTCCTTTTCATCTGTCACTCTAGACGATTTCCCTTACTTTCTTGTGCTGAGTTATAAGAAAATATCTGTATTTTATCTTACACTTTTAGTGTCTTCTTGCTGGTGGTGGTGGTGTTGGGGGGAGGGTGTCTCAGAATATTGAGTATGCCATATTGCTAGACCGGAGTCCCTAGGTTTGAATTCTACCCTTTCCCATTTACTAGTTGTATGACCATCGCAAGGTCTTTACATTTATCTAGACCCAGTTTTCTCAAAGATGAAATTGACAGAGTAATTCTTGGACCATGGGGTTGTCGTAAAGATTATGATCTAATTACTGCACATAAAGTACTTACCACAATGCATGGCACATAAGGAAATGCTTAATACCTTAAACTATCCTACCATCATCATCACCATCTTTGCAGCACCTCATACGTAGTAGGTACTCAATAAACAATTACTGAAGTGATCTACTGAAAACGAATTACAAATGTCAGTGTGGTTGGTGGGAAAGAGGTTTGTCTTTCCCACTGGATCTTCTCTAAGTGTATACCATAACCAGAGCCAACTGCATAAAAATGTTACAAGAAGTCTTGCTACCCACTCCCTTTAAGAAAGTGGATAGGGGCTATACTCATACAGCTGTGATTCATTAAATGTCTTCAGTTAAACACCCATGCTATGTTTACTGCCACCTCCCACTACTTTAGGACCAGAAGCGAAGGGGGAGGTAACCAGTCAAATATCAGATTTAACAATCTCATGCCTCCAAGAATAGTCAGTTTATGCAAACAGAGGGAAAGAACGTCGAATCTCTCCTCTGTAACTGGTGGGTCCCACGGAGATGCTCGTTTTTTTCTTCTTCTAGGCAATGTTTCCTCAGGAGCTCTGCAGTTGACTGGTGGCAGTGGGTAAGCTGTTCACTAGGTTCCCTGGAGGAAGCTCAGGGCTTCCTCTTCCCATGAGACTATTATACTCATTAGCTATTTAAATAAGATATTACCAGACAAAAGTTTAATTGATCTCTACCTTAAAGTGAGTATAATTAAATTTTTTTCCATAAAATATATGTTTCTTAAGTGTAAGTCAATGTTATTTGACTTGTGAATCACGTACAGCCTGGGCTGGTCAATGCCAGTAATTCTAGAGAAGTGGCTGGAAATTTGATCTCACTAAGAGCACTTGGCTTTCCATTAAAAGGAAAATTTTATTTAATAACCTGAACTAATCATGAAGGGAATCTAGCATAAAACAACAGATGGCTCAGAGCTAACTCAATTCCTCTCCTGAAATCACCTCTTAGTCCTTGCTATTTATGGTGGCTGGGTATTATCCATTGTCCCACCATTCTCTACAAACGACTAGCCCAGCACATGTTAATAATATAACAGATGATTAAATATCATATCATATATATTACACATAATATATAATATTAGTATATTGTTAAAATAACAAAAATATTTTTCTGAGGTTTAAGAAGTTAAAATGGCTTTGAATATGGCTTATTTTTGACTCTGAGAATATCTTTGTGGGTAAATTATTTTTTTTTTAAAGATTTTATTTATTTATTCGACAGAGATAGAGACAGCCAGCGAGAGAGGGAACACAAGCAGGGGGAGTGGGAGAGGAAGAAGCAGGCTCATAGCAGAGGAGCCTGATGTGGGGCTCGATCCCATAACGCCGGGGTCACACCCTGAGCCAAAGGCAGACGCTTAACCGCTGTGCCACCCAGGCACCCCTGTGGGTAAATATTTTTTATTTCATAGTGAATTCTGTACATAAATTAGAAAATTATTTCATGAGCTTACACCCTGTTTTCTAAAACCTAGATATGAGCTTTAGATAAGCCCAGACTATAGATGACAGGAAGTCAGACCATGTCTTAAGGAAGAATTTAAAAGTAGCACATTTGGAGCACCTGGCTGGCTCAGTTGGTTAAGTGACTCTTGATTTCAGCTCAGGTCTTGATCTCAGGGTTGTGAGTGCAAGCTCTGTGTTGGGCTCCATGCTGGGCGTGGAGCCTACTTAAAAAAAAAAAAGCAACACAATTATACCTAAAACATGGAGTCCTGGGGGTTTGGAGAGCTTCTGGGTTGGTGAACACATGGAGATCTGGGGAGAGAGGCACACCTAGAGAGGGCACGGAAGCTACACACCCTTTCCCCACACCTGGTCCTTTGCATGTTTTCCATCTGGCTGTTCCTGAGTCATACCCTTTCATAATAAGCTGGTGATCCAGCAAGTAACATGTTTCTCTGAGTTCTTTCAGCTGCTCAAACAGACTAATAGAACCCAAGGAGGTGGTCAGAAGCACAGTAATTTTGTCCTATGCATACAACTAGATAACTATCAAATAATCCTAAATACTGCAGAAATTGCCTGAAGACTGGCAGAACAAACCCCACAACTAAAGGCAGAGAAGAGGCCACATCAAAGAAGGTAGGAAGTATGGAGACATGGTTTAGGGGAGAAACAGATCCTGGCTGCTACAGAGGGGAGGGATGGAGCTGTGGTCATGGAGAAGGGCAAGAGAGAGGGGCACACAGGGGAACAGAGATGGAGAACATTTCCCCATGGCCACTGGCTTGGAAAGCGAGAATTTTTTAATTCTTTGAATTTTGTAAATTCTTACAACCAGAGAGACTTAACATCTGAAGTTTTAAGCTGTCAGTGAGCTGGACATTGGGAGAGTCCAGAGGCATCAGGGCTACTCCTGGAGAGAAGGAAGGCAAACAACCAGGGGGCAGACGGTGTGAAAATTGTGAGCTGAAGAACACCTGGGACACAATGGAGAGATTATTTGCTCTTCATGGAGCATGTCCCTGAGAGGCAGTATTCACTGAGACTGCTCCAGGAACAAAGGAGCATCCCTACCCTTCAGCATTATCATGTTCCACCTGCAGGAACCAGCACAGTGCACACACTGGCTGCCTAACTTGCTTTTACACTAAGGTGCTGGTTGGGACTGTCTGCGCTCTGGTGGGACTGCCCTTCTCAGTCACACTTGCCTTAGTCCCAGTGTGGGATGCCGCTCTCTCAGAAGACCAGCACAAACCCTGCCCACGCCATGTCTCTGACCAAACAGTTCTGTAGGGACTCATGGAAGTGGTGTCAGGTCTTACTTCACAAGGAGACCAAAGCACACTTAGTTAAAATTGCCACATTCAGGCCAGGGACCACACACTGCCCACAACAGGCAAGGAGAGCCTCTGCAGCTGACTGGACTGAAGGACAGAGCATCCAGAACACAACAACAGAGTGTACACAGCACACTCTGGAGACACTCCCTGAAGCTCTAGGCCCTGGGCACTACATGACCTCTTCCTTATAAGACCATTACTTTTTTAAAAAAGATTTTATTTATTTGAGAGAGAGAGAGTGAGTGTGAAAGAGAGAAAGTGAGAGCGAGAGAGCAAGAGAGAGAGAACAAGCAGCGGGCAAGAGCAGAGGGAGAGGGACAAGCAGACTCCCTGCTGAGCAGGGGGCCCAACATGGGGGCCCATTCCAGGGCTCTGGGATCATGACCTGAGCCGAATGCAGATGCTTAACCAACTGAGCCACCGAAGCACCCCACAAGGCCATTATTTTCAGAAGCAGGAGACATAACTGGCTTTTCTAAGACAGAGAAGCAGGCAGAGACTTAAACAACATGAGAAGACAGGAATTTATCCCAAATGAAAGAACAAGATAAGGCCACAGCCATAGATCTAAGCAAAACATGCCTGATTTAAATCAATGAGCATAAGGATACTCACTGGACTTGAGGAAAGAGTGGAGGACATTAGTGAGACCTTTAACACAGAGATAGGGAACAATATAGCAGAGATAAAGGGGTCAATAAATGAAATGAGAAACACACTTGATGGAATAAGCAGCAGGATGGAAGAAGCAGAGGAACGAATTAGTGACCTAGAAGATGAAGTAATAGAAAGCTGAAGCTCAACAAAAGAGAAAGAAGAACCATGCAAAGAAGACTAGACTCAGAGATCTCAGTGACTCCATCTAACGTAAAAATACTCGTATTATGGGAGTGCCAGAAGAAGAGAGAGAAAAGGGGACAGAAAATTTACTTGAAGGAACAATAAATAGCTGGAAACTTCCCTAATCTGGGGAAGGAAACAGATATCCAGATCCAGGAGGCAAGGGGACCCCGAAAAAAATCAAGAAAAGCAAATCCACACCAAGACATCTTGTCATTAAAATGGCAAAATACAGAGATAAAGAAAAAATATTAAAAGATACAAGACAAAGGAAGACTGTTAAATACAAAGGAAACTCCATAAGGCCATCAGCAGATTTTTCAGCAGTAACTTCCCAACCCAGAAAGGAGTGGCATGATATTCAGAGTACTGAGTGGGAAAAATCTGTAGCCAAGAATACTCTACCAGAAAGGCTAATATTCAAAATAGAAGGAGAAATAAAGAGATCTGCAGACAACCAGTGATTAAGGGAGTTCTGGCCACTAAACCAGTCCTGCAAGAAATACTAAAGGGGACTCTGTGAGTGGAAGAGACAAACCAAAAGTGACAGTATGAAAGTAGGAGTCACAGAAGCAGTTGAAATGCATATTTCTATAAAATATTGTTCAAGGAACTCATAAAATAAAAGGATGTAAAGTATGACACCATATACTTAAAACATGGGGAGGACAGAGTGAAGAATGGGTTCAAATCTGAATGACCCATCAACTTAATATATGCAGAAGAGGTTATATACAAACCTAATGGTGACCACAAATCAAAAACCACTAATAAATATGCAAAGAATAAAGAGAAAGAAATCCAAATACATTACTAAAGAAAACTAGCAAACCATGAAAGAAAGATAAGAAAGGATCAGAGAAAATCTCCAGAAACAACAATAAAACCAGCAATAAAATGGCAATAAATAGATATCTGTCAATAATTACTTTGAATGTAAATGGACTAAATGCTCCAATCAAAAGACACAGGGTGACAGAATGGATAAAACAAGACAACCCAACAATATGCTGCCCACAGAGACTTACTTTATTTATTTATTTTAAAAGATTTATTTGAGAAAGAGAGAGAGAGAGAAAGAAAGAGAGGGAATGACTGCAAGCAGGGGAGGGGCAGTGGGAGAGGGGAAGAATCTCAAGCAGGCTCTCCGCAGAGTGTGGAGCCCAATGTGGGGCTCGATCTCACAACCCTGAGACCATGACCTGAGGTGAAATCAAGAGTTGACACTTAATCAACTGAGCCACCCAGGCAACCCTACAAAGACTCATTTTAGATCTAAAGATACCTGCAGATTGAAAGTGAGGGGGGTGGAGAAAAATTTTTCATGCAAATGGATGTCAAAAGAAAGCCAGAATAGCAATACTTGTGTCAGACAAACTAGACTGTAAAACAAAGACTGTACCAAGAGACAAAGAAGGGCACTATATAATAATAAAGGGATAATCCAGCAAGAAGAGATAACAATTATTGAGGTTGAAGGGTTATTATTGGTAACAAATTATCCTTTGTGAATAAATCTCTCTATAACATTAATAAAAGTGTCTTGATTAGTGTGGCTTCCATATATATATATATACACACACACACACATACACACACACAGACATATATATATATTTAAAGATTTTATTTATTTGAGAGAGAGAGGGAAGGAGAGAACACATGAGTTGGGGGGAGGGGCAGAAGGAGAGGGAGAAGCAGACTCCTCACTGAGCAGGGAGCCTGCCTCAGGGCTTGATCCCAGGACCCTGGAATCATGACCTGAGCTGAAGGCAGACGCTTAACCGATTAAGCGCCCCAGCTTTCATGTATATTAATGTTGAAGGATGTTCTAAGACTGGCTGCAACAGAAGAGGATTCTTAAAAGGAAAAGAGGAGAGAATGAGGAATAAGCCCAGAAAAGTATGGAGAGTTGATTAGAAAGCCTGACAGAGAAGGCCCTCAAGTGAGGGAGGGGACAAAACTCACACATGTCAAGGCCTGAAACCAGAGGGAAGCGGACGAAGGGGAACCAGTTACCATAAATCACAGTGTCATTATGTAAGGGAGACTACAGGGTATGAGGGATTTAAATAAAAAAGGCTGGTCTCCTGCATCGTTGTCACATTCTTCAGTACAACAGTTCACTTTGTTCCCTCCTATTTTGCTTACTACTAGTGATTTTCATGCCTGTCTACCCTACAAGACACTCAAGTACTGGAGAGCAGAAACCATGTCTTACGCATGACTGCAAGTCATCCAGTGCCTCGTACAGAGTTTTACACAAACGAGATACTCAGCAACTTTGTTGAAATACAATTTTCAATCAGGTGGTTTATGTAATTTTACATTTATAAGTAACCATGTTCCTTCAAATCTTCAAACTCCATAGTTGCCTTATATTACTAGTTTAAACAGTGAAGATAAACTAATATTAATAAGAATTCTAAAGTATTATAATAATTCAGTTTCTCAGAAGCAGAGGTTTTCTAGGACTAGGAGAAAAGGAGAAGCCACCCAAAACTGGAGAGAAACACTGGAAGAGGCAAGAAGAGGTTGTGTTGAGAAGGGAGGAGGAAAGAATGCTAAGTTGTCTGAGAGAACAAGAAAATAAAGGGAGGAAATAAAAGCAAGACACTATCTCTGGCCATCCTAAAATTCTGCTGTGCTGGAGGTATCTGCTGTAATAAGCACATTCATATCTTTCCCAGGCTAAATCTGGATTCAGCCCACTGTTGATGCCTGTCTTCGCTCTCAAATGTTTTCCTGTTAATTCATTTTTAAGCTTAGTACTTTATTTTACAGCAAAAAAAAAAAAAAAAAAGAATAAAGACCCTTCATCACCACCCCCTGCCATTTTTTGCCAAAAATGTAATCCTTTGAGACCTGTTGTAGGAAATGCAATGTATCCAGATTATGAAGTTCAAGAAAAACAAAATTCTTTTCCTATTTTGTAGATTTTTAAGAACCTCTCTTGTCATTTACCAATAGGGGGAGAAAGGACTGATAAAGTATCTTTTTTATATATTATTATAAGATTTTTCTTCCAGTAATAATCTTAATAACATGAATGTGGGTTCATCTGGACTCCATTGGTTAGAATTATCTATAAGCTGTCATATCTATAATAGGACAAATAGGGTCCATATTAATGACTAAAGGGCAAAACCATTTATTATTCAAGGAACTTCTAAATCATCTGAGAAGTACAAAAGTATATCTGGTGTGATTCTGAGTACTTAGTATGTTTTCTATTAGAAATATGTGGAAGTTAGAGATTTACATATAATGATACGTGACAATTATTTATTAGCTGTAACATTCACTTAATCAGCATTTTCTGACTTTCCCACTCTAAGCCAAAGCTTGATGAAGTATTCTTGCTGGATATATGGATAACACTGACTGGAGAAAGAGGGGGCGGGAGTGATGTCAGTTCAGTACCTCTAAGCAAAAAGATGAAAAGCTCCCAGAATTATGGTGTATAAATTGGGACTCACTTGGGGAATCTTATTACAGTTAAAGAATATGAACTTTGGAGTCAGACAGAACTGAGTTTGAGTCCTGGCCCTGCTACTTACTAGCTAAGTAGCAGAGATCCCTTCATCTGAAACGGGAGTAATGCTCACTGATCTGGGTTGGGTACTGCAGGTCAAATGCAGCATCTTGTGCCAGACGGTACGAAGTAGCTGTCTTTATTACTGCTCTCACTTCCCTCTGGATTTCTGCTCTGCATCATGTTCTCTTTGACACATACGCTTACACAAGACGCCAAAGACGCAGATCACAGATTTTGATTTGCCCATTTTGGGGGTCAGGGATTGGGAGGAGAAATACTTCTAATATGGTGCAGGAAGGTCATCACTCAGGAGGTGGCTCAGGGAATTCGGTGTTTCTCCACACTCTAATGCTCATTCTTGCTTCTCTGACAGATTAGGTAAAAGCTAGATTTACACAAATGACTTTTTCAGGTAGTAATCAACAGATTTTCCTATCACACCACCCCGAATACATCTACCTGCCTTTGGTTTTTATATTTTGAAGTGGAAAAATACCTAGATCTCAAATTTATTTACAATCAGATAAGTATACGTTCATTCAGACTGTATAAGCAAAAGTTACAATTCAGCAATAGAAAAATTAAAGAACGATAAAATTAGGTTCTACATCTCACATTTTTCCTGATATATTTATTAAAAGAAAATTAGTTTAATTATACATTACATCTTGAATTAGGTACAATTTGACACAATACAGAAGGTGATCTAAGCACTCTGGGTGTGGAGAATTCTTAATTAATAATTAACAGTCCTAAAGAAATCTTCTAACAAAATGGGTGAACTTCAAATATACTTTACTCAGTGAGAGAAGCCAGACATAAAGGAACATATATTATATGATTCCATTTATATGAAACGTTCAGAAAAGGCAAACTTACAGGGACAGGAAGTATATTAGTGGTTGCCTGGGAATAAGAAGTGGCTGCAAAGGGGCACGACGCTTCTTTTTGGAGTGATGGAAATGTTCTAAGATTAGAGAGTGTGATACTTGTGCAAATCTGTCAATATATGAAAAATTGCAAAAATGTACACTTAAAATGAATGAATTTTACGGTATATAAATTATACCTCAACAAACCTGCTAGTAGGAATGAATCCTCTGTGTGTCTGGATACTAGAAAAGATTTTTTTACATGTTTAATGAAATGAGAATTTTAAAGAGGAAATAAATCCATTTCTATTGAGAATGAGAGCCTGAATAATGCTCTTATGAAGTAAGACCTATCTTTTTTTTTTTTTTAAGATTTTATTTATTTATTTGACAGAGAGAGAGACAGCCAGTGAGAGAGGGAACACAAGCAGGGGGAGTGGGGGAGGAAGAAGCAGGCTCATAGCAGAGGAGCCTGATGTGGGGCTCGATCCCAGGACTCTGGGATCACGCCCTGAGCCGAAGGCAGATGCTTAACGACTGAGCCACACAGGCGCCCTGAAGTAAGACCTATCTTGGACAATAAATCATCCACGAAGTGCCACCTGTGTATGGGGGGATTCTCTGGAATCTGGGAAGGGAATGCATCACTTCAAGGTGCTTGAATTTAACTGACTGAGCCACCCAGGTGCCCCCGTAACCCTTAACAATTTAAACCTGGCTGTTAAAATACCACTTGCAAGAAAGGCTTCATAAGTTAAAGCATGAATTGCATATAACTCATTAAAAGTAGAGACAAGTGATAGAACTGTAAGGGGAAAAAAATCCCTCAAATTTGTGGTGGTTGTGGCATAAAAAATTCCCAAAAATCTAAGATATATAATGTTACAAATGAAACCACCTGGCATATTTTTACACAAAGGAAAATGCAAAAGATGAACAGCACATTTCATCTGGGTCAATGAAATAGTCTGCTCTTATGCTTACAGTAAATATATATACACACACAGATACTATCTTTTCATTAAGAAGAAAATATATATGCAGTCATTAAAAATAATTAGGTATTAGTGTTATATACCTAATTGGGTATATGGAAAGATCTCCAAGATACTCAACCAAGTGAAAAAAGCAAGGCGAGAAAACAGTGTGAATAGTTTGATTAGTTTAAAAAAAGTAATATTATCTGTATTTTATCTGCTGGCAATAACGAGTGATTTTTTTTCCTCAAGAAGTCAACTGTCAGAGGATATGCGCAGAGGTGGGAAAGTGAGCTTTTGTTTTGCATTTTATATGTTTCTGTAGTATTTGAATTTTCTACCCACACATACATATTTTAGTTAAGGAAATGTCCATCCAGTTGTACAACTGTGGAACAGTTTGATTTCTTGTTTATTATGGTACTAGAAAGACTAACACAGCTCCTAGTGGCCATGTCGGTGTCACTCATGAGGCTGCCCATGATATCATGTTGCACAGTAACTTTGTATATTGAGATGTTCAATAAAACTTCTGTTCCACTGAAAAAAAAAGACTAATAAATAATATTAAAAATATTTTCAAATGAGTTAAAATAAGACACAAACAGCTGAGTCCATTCCCTGAAGCACGCTGAGCAAGGCCCAGGAGTTTATATTGGCTGAACACTACGAGCATGGCTCATTTGCAATCTATGGCTAGGATAATGCAATTTACATCTACAAAATTTTCCAGAATTATACACCAGAAATAATTTCCCATAAGTTAGAAATTAATAAAGTACCTAAGGATTGGTATGATCTACCCTCACCCCTCACCCTCCTTAACCCCACTGTGTCAGTTACCAATGCAATGTCTCTTTCCTCCAAACTGACCTTTCTTTGCCCTGTTTTGTGGGACTGGAGCTGGACACGTAAATGTTTCTCCTTTAGCAGCTGGCACGATATTAAGTTTTGTCAGTATAAAGTGCTGAAGGGACACACGGCAGTAGAAAGTGGTTTCTTTTCCTGGTTCTGGTGTGCTTTTTCCTTCTAGCTCCTATGGCATGCACCTGCTGGTGGTGTCTGGGAAACCCCAAAATGCTTGCCATTTATGGAGTTTCAGTGGTACTCCAGACAGTGGCTTCCTATTAAGTTTCACTGGCTCTCTACCGAGGGGGATTCCCAGCAAGTCTTGCCAGAACCCCAGGAGGTAGTTTCCTGCTTGCCAGCTCTGCTCTGTGGCACCTCGGTGAATTTCTGTGCCATCCAGCGGCCAAATCAACACTGCTCCAGCAAGGTCTGAATCACAAGTCTTGTTGGGGAGGAGCCCTCTTCCAAGTTTGCTCCTTTCTTGGGTACTCTGGCTAAGCCCAAGAGGTAGGAGCTGCTCTCTGTTTCTGATATTCCTCTATTCTTAAGAATTCTCTTTACTTCTTAGCAGTTAATCCCCTATTAGTACTTAATAACTTATTAAATTTTTCCTGCTCATATTACTGGTGTGGTTTCTGGCTCTTACTTCATGCCCAAACCAAATCAAATCAAACGAAGCCAACAAGAAAGAATTAAATTCATAAACCCACCCCTAAAATATAAGTTTGAATTCTTGTTTGATAACACAGAGAAACAGTATGGCATTTAGCCCAACTTATTAACTACTTAAAAACTCGCACAAAACTAAAGCCAGTATGAAGGTTTTGCGCTGTGTCAACTGAGCTGAGCTAGGACAACACTTCCCAGAATCTTCTTTCCTCTCTGATTCTAGGGCTCGGGTTGGCCACAAGAGAAGTTTCTCTAAGATCTGGACAGAAATGCAGCAGCAGTCATTACACTCTGAGGGCAACACCGGACGCCCTGCTAAAGCTCGTGCACTCTGTCACTGATCTGCTGGCTCACGCTGATGTGGGGAAGGGGCTGAGCTCACAGTTCCTGCAGTCCTGCCACATCTCCGTCAGATTCTCCGAGCCCAGGGCCAGTGCCCGCGTAGCTCGATGGCTAACGGTGCTGCTCCCTTTGCAGGTCATTTGTATTGTTGAGGTTAGAAGAAGCAAGAGATATACACAGATTCCAGTTTGTCCTTGTTCTTCCCTGTGTCATGACCTACAGAGGATTCACGCCCACAAATAGAGCCTAATTCAAAGCCTTCCATGAACTTTCCCCTCAGTTTCTATAACAATATAAGGGCTGGTCCCTTATAATAAGTTATTTAATTATATCGCTCATGGTGCTTCTACTATCATGATCAAATGCTCACTAATATACACTATAAGATGGTTAAATGATTCTCCCTAAAAAACATCATAAGCAATGGGTCACTTAAGCATTTGAGTTTCTATTGTCAATTCTTATTTTCCCTATGTTTCTTATTTATTTCTACATAACATTTAAGTTTAAAAAATATTTTAGACGTTGAAAATGGGAAAGATTTATTTACTTAATTTTTTAAAAAAGATTTTATCTATTTATTTGACAGAGAGACAGCCAGCGAGAGAGGGAACACAAGCAAGGGGAGTGGGAGAGGAAGAAGCAGGCTCATAGCGGAGGAGCCTGATGTGGGGCTCGATCCCAGAACGCCAGGATCACGCCCTGAGCCGAAGGCAGACGCTTAACGACTGAGCCACCCAGGCGCCCCTGAAAGTGGGAAAGATTTAAAATGCCATTTTCTTTAACAAATGCCAGGTGAGGGCCTATATGAAGGCTAGTTAGACAGCAGACCCAGTTTTCTAGCTGCACTGAGATATAGAGACAGATTTCTTAGACAGCCTGGCCAATTTTTGTTAAGTGTTCTCCATGCCAGCAGGGGAATGAGACGAAGGGATCAGGAAGTTGGGAAGGTTAGTACGTGTGCACTGAAGAGAAATGGAGTCGGCATGGAGCTAGGGTTAAGCTGGGGGGGGAGACCAAAAGATGGTGCTCAAGCTCCAGTTAGTTGTCATCAGCTTCTAAAATTCATTTGTTTGACAGTTTTGAGATTTGTTCTGTTTCCTGAGCATGGTCAGTATGACTTGCCAGTTCTTAGAAGTATGAACATCATAAATTCTACTTTCTGTTTTAAAAAAGGGAGGGAGGGTAAGTAGGAAGAGAGAGGGATATGCAGTGACTTAGCAGAGAAAGAGCTCCTGATTATGGAGAACTTTTGGGTTAAGACCTTTAACTGCGGACTGTTTGAAGTAAAGTTCAAAAAAAAAAAAACCAAAACTGGCTGTATCAACAAATATTTATGAGAAAATATCCTAGCCTCATGGAATTTACTTTCTGTGGTAGGGGAAAATACTCAAATGTAAAGAAACGAACACATAATTTCAGGTGTTACAAAATGCTATAAAGAAAAATAAAGCAAAAAAAGAAAAAAGAAAAAGCAGGGATGGGATGGGTGGGGTTCTATCTTAAGAGATGATCTAATATTATATATTAAATTTTCTACACACAGTACAGTTGGCTCTTGAACAATGAGGGGGTTAGGCGCACTGACCCCCTGTGTGGTCAATAATCTGTGTATAACTGTTACTCCCTCAAAACTTAGCTATTCCTAGCTTAGAGTTGACTGGAAGCCTTACTGATAACATGAACAACTGATTAACACATATTTTGTATGTTGTACGTATCACAGACTGTATTTTTACAATAAACTAGAGAAAATGCTATTGAGAAAATCATAAGGAAGAGAAAGTACATTTGCAGTACGGTACTGGAAAAAAGCCACAAATAAGTGGATCCGTACAGTTCAAATCTGTGTTGTTCAAGGGTCAACTGTATGCAATAAATATTATAATAAATATAACCAGAGATATATCTTAGATATACAAGGAAAAGATTCATTAGTTCCATGATGGATCAAACTGCATATATTTATACAAATCATAATAAGCTTATGTATAGACCACTGAAACTCACCCTGTAGAAAGCACTGGTCAAAGGGAGCAATGCTGCAGCAATGTTATATTCATCTAAACTGGAACAATCCTTAAATAAAACAAAGAGAAACGAGCATAATTAGGATATATACCAGAAATCACAAATACATGGAAACAAGAATCTAGGATACACTGTTTACTGTCTTATGGGGTTTTTACTTTTATTCCAAATTGTCACTAAGTCTTACTTAGGGAAATTTGAAAAAAAAAAACTGTCCTTGAAGCACATTATTTTAGAAATGAGATAAAAATACATTTGAGAAAGACTTTTTAAAAGTTTTTATTTAAATTCCAGTTAGTTAACATACAGTGCAATATTAGCTTCAGGTGTACAATATAGCGTGTACACACACACACACTTCTTTATCCATTCATCAGCCAATGGACATTTGGGTTCCTTCCATAATTTTGTTATTATAAATAATGCTGCTGTAAATATCGGGTGCATGTATTCCTTTGAATTAGTCTTTGTGTATTCTTTGGATAAAGAATTATCCATTTCTTGGGATATCCAATTCTTTGGATAAATACTTATGTATTCTTTGGATAAATACCTAAGTAGTGCAAATGCTGGATCACAGGGCAGTTCTATTTTTAACTTTTTGAGGAAACTCCATACTGTTTTCCAGAGTGGCTGCACCAGTTGGCATTCCCACCAACAGTGCAAGAGGGTTCCCCTTTCTCCACATCCTTGCCAGCACTTGTTATTTTGGGGTATTATATTTTAGCCCTTCAGACTGGTGTGAGGTGATTCTCACTGTAGTTTTGATTTGTATTCCCTGATGATGAGTGATGTTGAGCATCTTTTCATGTGGCTGTTGGCCATCTGGATGTCTTCTCTGGGGAAATGTCTGTTCATGTCTTTTGACCATTTTTTAATTGGTTTATTCATTTTCTGGGGGTTGAGTTGGACAAGTTCTTTACATATTTTGGATACTTATCCTTTATCAGATATGCATTTGTAAATATCTTCTCCCATTCTGAAGGTTGCCTTTTGGTTTTGATGATTGTTTCCTTCACTGTGCAGAAGTGTTCTATTTTGATGAAGCCCCTCCCAATAGTTTATTTTTGCTTTTGTTTCCCTTGCCTCCAGAGACATATCTAGTAAGAAGCTGCTACAGCCGACGTCAAAAAGGTTACTGCCTCTATTGTCCTCTAGGATTTTTACGGTTTCAAGTCTCACATTTAGGTCTTTAATCCATTTTGAATTTGTTTTTGTGTATGGTGTAAGAAAGTGGTCCAGTTTCTTTCTTTGGCATGTAGCTGTCCAATTTTCCCGACACCATTTGTTAAAGAGACTGTCTTTTTTCCACTGGATATTCTTTCCTGCTTTGTGGAAGATTAATTGACCATATATATTTGTGGGTTCATTTCTGGGTTTTCTATTCTGTTCTATTGATTAGGTGTCTATTTTTGTGCCAATACCATACTGTCTTATGACTACAGCTTTGTTGTATAGCTTGAAATTCAAAATTGTGATGCCTCCAGCTTTGCTTTTCTTCTTCAAGGTTGCTTTGGCTATTTGGGGTCTTTTGTGCTTCCCTACAAATTTTAGTTTTGTTTATTCTAGCTCTGTGAAAAATGTTGATGGTATTTTATAGGGATTGCAATTAAATGTGTAGATTGCTTTGGGTAGCATGGACGTTTTAACAATATTTGCTCTTCCAATTAATGAGCATGGAATGTCTTTCCATTTCTTTGCATCCTCTTCAGTTTGTTTCATCAGTGCCCTACAGTTTTCAGAGTACAGATCTTTCACCTTTTTGGTTAGGTTTATTCCTAGGCATCTTATTGTTTTTGGTGCAATTGTAAATGGGATTGATTCCTTAATTTCTTCTTCTGTCGCTTCATTATTGGTGTATAGAAATGCAACAGATTTCGGTACGTTGATTTTGTATCCTGTGACTTTACTAAATTTGTGTATCAGTTCAAGCAGTTTTTTGGTGGAGTCTTTTGGGTTTCTATATAAAGCATCATGTCATCTGCAAATAGTCAAAGTTTGACTTCTTCCTTATCCGTGTGGATGCCTTTTATTTATTTTTTTGTTGT
Organism: Ursus americanus; assembly: GCF_024610735.1. Taxonomy (NCBI): domain Eukaryota; kingdom Metazoa; phylum Chordata; class Mammalia; order Carnivora; family Ursidae; genus Ursus; species Ursus americanus. The sequence continues at coordinate 806,465 of NC_142142.1, read as the reverse complement.
TGTCTGATTAATGTGGCTAGGACTTCCAGAACTATTGTTAAATAACAGTGATGAGAGTGGACATCCCTGTCTTGTTACTGACTGTAGAAGAAAAACTATCAGTTTTCTCCATCGAAGATGATATGAGCTGTGGGTTTTTCATAAATGCCCTTCATTACATCAAGGTATGTTCCCTCTAAACCTCCTTTGTTGAGGGTTTTTATCATGAATGGATGATGGATGTTGTACTTTGTCAAAGGCTTTTTCTCCATCTATTGAAACGATCATATGGTTCTTATCCCTTCTTTTATTAACGCGGTGTATCACGTTGATTTGTGAATATTGAACCGCCCTTGAAACCCAGGAATAAATCCCACTTGATCGTGGTGAACGATTTCTTTTTGTATTGCTGGATTCAGTTTGCTAGAGAATTTTTCCATCCAAGTTCATCAGGGATTGGCCTGTAGTGCTCTTTTTTAATGGAGTATTTATCAGGGTAATGCTGGCTTCATAGATTGAATTTCCTTCCTTTTCTATTCTTTGGAATAGTTTGAGAAGAATAGGTATTAACTATTCTTTAAATGTTGGTAGAATTTGCCTATGAAGCCTCTGGCCCTGGACTTCTGTTTGTGGGGAGTTTTTGATTATTGGTTACATTTCTTTGCTGGCTATTGGTCTGTTCACGTTTTCTATTTCTTCATGTTTCAGTTTTGGTAGTTTATATGTTTGTAGGAATTATTTTCATACACTACAGGTAAGCAGCCACCTTTACCTTCCTGTTTTATAAAGACTGTGTTAAAAGCTGTGCAATTTATTTTTAAAAATACATTTGGAGGGGGTTTTAGTGTATTTACTATATTTCACTGACTCTAAGATACATATTTTTTTTTCACACTTTAACTTCTCCAAGACTGGAATCCATCTTATAACTGACTAGAAATGTTTTTTCTGTCTTAGTGTTGAATACAAAGGGTATTTTGTTATTGATCAGGCAAGAAATGTTACCGATGCCAAAACTCACTGGGCGAAATGTTAGGGAATGGTATAGTCAGAAAATCTCAGTGGGAATGTAAAATGGTGCAGCTGCTAGGAAAACAGTATGGCAGTTCCTCAAAAACGGAAAAACAGAATTACCATATGATCCAACAATTCCTCTTCCGGGTGTGTATCCACAACAACAGTGACTTGAACAGATATTCATACACTCATGTTCACAGAGGCATTATTCACAATAGCCAAAAGCTGAAAACAACCCAATCCTTAGTTCTGCAAAGAAGACTCCTTGGTTCTGCAAGAAAACATACCTAAAAGGTTTCCAAAGGAATGGTAAGGGGAGTGTACTCAAACTTCCACAAACACTAGTTTTACAGAGTATTGATAGCTGTTACTTGTGGGGAGTTGGGAATTGGGGAAATGGTGGGTAAACAAAATTAAGTGAGGTGCCCTTGTTTTTTTATTTTTTAAAAAGATTTTATTTATTTATTTAAGAGAGAGAGAAAGAAGGCATGAGCAGGGGGAGGGGCAAAGGGAAAAGCAGCCTCCCCCCTGAGTAAGGAGCCTGATGTGGGACTCGATCCCAGTACTCTGGGACCATGACCTGAGCTGAAGGCAGATGCTTAACCAATTGAGCCACCCCTCTTGTTTGTTTTTTTAAAAACTGTAGGACTTCTCAGGTTTTTTTTAACTGCGACCGTATGGAGAAAATTTGTTTGGTAGCATTTCCAAACCAAATTTGACTAAGAACATTTTTAAAGAAAGCAGTTGAAAATACATTTTGGAAAAATGCCGATTCGATATCATCAAAAATCTGAGAGAATTCCAACCAAAAGATCACCTTAAAACTTGTTATGGACTTTTATTTCTTTTCTTAAATTGAAGTATAACTAACATACAATCATACCATATGCTACATACACACAACATACCCACAACATACAAGTTAGGGTCACCAAAGGAGTTATTACAATACTGACTAAGTTCCCCATGCTGTATATTATATCTCCAGGACTTATTTTACAACTGGATGTTGATATCTCTTAATCCCCTTCATCTATTTTGCCTACAACGCCACCACTCTCCTCTCTGGTAACCAACAGTTTGTTTCCTGTATCTGAGTCTGTTTCTGTTTTGTTTGTTCATTTGTATTCTTTTTTACATTCTACATCTAAGTGAAATCATACGGTACTTGTCTTTCTCTGCCTGGTTTATTTCACTTAGAATACGCTCTCGGTCCATCCTTGTCGCAAATGGCAAGAATTCATTCTTTTCTCTCTCTCACACACACACATCTTCTTTATCTGTTCATCTACTGAGGGACACTTAGGCTGCTTCCATATCCCGGCTATTGTAAATAATGCTGCTTGAACAGAGGAGTGCATATACCTCTTCAGATCGGTGTTTTCACTTTCTTTGGATTTTTCTGTTAGTCAGAACTGCTGGCTCATAATCAAATAAAAAATAAATTTTAAAAAATATATTTTTAATTTTAGTTCTATTTTTAATTTTTTCAGGAACCTCCATACTGTTTTCCATAATGGTTGCATTTCCCACTAACAGTATAAGAGGGTTTCCTCTTCTCCACATCCCTACCAATATTTGTTATTCTTGGACTTTTCTCTTGACTTTGGTTAATTTCATATTTGACAGACACTTCTGTTGAACAATTAAAAGATGCTAGATAAAATATTTTAAAAAATTTAATGCAAAGCAATGAACTGGAAAGAACTAATGAATACTCAGACCAAAATGTAAATTAAATGGAACCTGGAGTGGTAAACAGAGCAGTGAAGTAAAATTTTACCTCAGAAACAGCTTGTGAGCAAAGTAAATTTAAGTATTAGTTTTGAACAACTAAAGGACTCGAGGGATAGGAAACAAAGCCCAGTGCTTGCTAAAGGTAGGAAATCCATTAGGAGAACTACCATTAAGCTGGGACCCCTAGAGCCACCTAGGACACCAGATAAAAAAGTCTGAGATATAGGGGCGCCTGGGTGGCACAGCGGTTAAGCGTCTGCCTTCGGCTCAGGGCGTGATCCTGGCGTTCTGGGATCGAGCCCCACATCAGGCTCCTCCAGTATGGGCCTGCTTCTTCCTCTCCCACTCCCCCTGCTTGTGTTCCCTCTCTCGCTGGCTGCCTCTGTCTCTGTCAAATAAATAAATAAAATCTTTAAAAAAAAAAAAAAGTCTGAGATATAAAAAAGATAATTCCACAAGGAAACTGGTAAATATGTGGGTAAATCTAAACATACAGTGACATAAAACAAGGACAATTATGTCTTTTGGTATTAAAGAAAATGAAGATACAAGTAACATATACAACCACAGTAGCACAGAAATCGTGGGGTGGTAGTCTGGAATTGGATTTTGATAAATTAAGTGAGCACTTAAAAATTTTCTATATGATTGCCAAAGGAATACAGAATGGATTACAATTTCCAATCTAATGGAGAAAAAAATGGAGAGGAAAACAAACACGAAAACTTATAACCCGAAGGAACGCCAGAAAGAGGAAAAGAAACCCCCAAGGAGAAATAATCAGAAAAGAACAAAATGAGATGGTAGAAATAAATAAAATTGTAATAGCCAAAATAAACCAAATATTCTGGCTAAAAGGCAAATATTGTCATTGAATAAAAAGCTAGAGTCCAAATATTTGTTGTTTAAAAGGATATTACCTGTAACTTAAGAATACACAAAAGTTGAAAGGATGGAAAAAGATATACCCAGCAAATACCAGAAGAAGTTGAGATAGTTATATTAACAATCATACAAAACAATCTTAAGGAAAAAGGCATTATGAAAAATAAAAAGAAGCATTACATAAAATAGCTCAACTTATCAGAAAGATATAACACACATAAAAACACATAAAGCAAAAATTGACAGACATTTAAAAAATACAAATTCACAATTGCATTGAAAGATTTTAATATACCACTGTCAATATTTAATACCTCAAGCAGGTAGAAAAATCAGTACAAGAGATTTTTTAAAAAGTCAGAGCTAATGGATATATATAGAACACTGTATACAAAAACCTACTTGTATCTATTTATACTCTAATCCTGTACCTATGACTGTTCAGATGGATTTAGAAAACCTGACTTCATACGAGGCCATCAAATAAGTCTCAGTGAATTTCCAAAGATTAATAACACACAGATATGGTTATCAGACCACAATACAATTAAGTTAAAAAATCAGTAATACAAGTAAAATACTTAAAATTGTACCTGGCACATAGCAAATATTCAGTATATATATATTTATTTATTTATTATCACTGAGGTTAGGAAATACTTAGCATAGCACACTACATGGTAATTACCTGTTTACTTTTCTGTCTCCTTACTAAACTATTAGCTCTCTGACGGTATTTTTACAGCAGTGAATAAGAAGCAGTATCAATGTTTATGGAAAGCTGATGAATGATTTATACCTTTTCCAGACTTTCACAAAGCAGAAAGATCAGTAGAGACAAATTATCTTGCTAAGCCTAGATTTCCAGAATGAGTGTTGAGAGTAGTTAGCCGGATATTCCTTTGAATAACAATTTTCATTCATTATTTCAACAAGTATTATCTAAATGAACTCAGGAAACTGTCCCAAGAGGTAAACATATGACAAATAAGAACACGTTTTATAGGGCTGAGACAAATCCATGGCTGAATGGAACACATCCTTAAAATACAAATAGCCAACATGAAAGGTATTTAATATTATTGATCATCAGGGAGATGCATATCAAAGCCACAATGAGATATCACTTCATACCTATTAGAATGGCTATTATCAAAAGGACAAGTAATTACAGGTGCCGGTGAGTACGCAGAATATACTGCTGGTGGGAATGTAAACTGGTGTTGCTACTATGGAAGACAACAGGGAAGTTCCTCAAGAAATTAAAAATATAAGTACCATATGATCCAGCACTCCCACTTCTGAGTATATATTAAAAGGGAAGGAAATCCTTATTTTGAAGAGATATCTGTATTCCCATGTTTACTGCAGCATTATTCACAATAACCAAGGTATGGAAACAACCTAAGTGTCCATCAATGGATGACCAGATAAAGAAAATGTGGTACACACTTACAATGGAATATTGTTTAGCCTTAAAGAAGGACATCCTGCCATGTGCGACAACATGGATGAATCTAGAGGTATTACAGTAAGTGAAATAAGCTGGACAGAGAAGGACAACTACTGCATGACGTTACTTACAGGTGAAACTTTAAAAAAAATGTTGAACTCAGTAACAGAGTAGAATGGGGTGGTTGCCAGTGGTTGCAGTGTGTGGGAGATGGGTAAAGACTGCTAAAAGGGTACAAACTTAATTGTAAGATGATAAGGTCTGAGGATCTAATGTATACCATGGTGACTACAGATGATAATACTGTATTGTATAAATGAAATTTGCTAAGAAAATAGAACTTAAGTGTTCTTACCCCCCCAAAAGGTAAGTGTATGAATATGTGAAGTGACAGATATGTTAATTAACTCAGTTGTGGCAATCCTTTCACAACATATAAATTGTCATGCTGTACATTTTAAATATATTACAATTTTGTCAATTATACCTCAATAAAGCTGGAAAAATATACAGTCAGGCTATGTAGAAAAATATCACACCTTTTTCCTATATGGTATCACCTACTATATGTTCTCTATCACTTTTATGGATTTTATGAAATAATCCCAGAACATGGCAAAAAGTGTGAATCATCTTTTTCTTTCTTATTCCTTACTCCCTTGCTTAGGACACCGCTATGCACAAGAATGTCATCCCCTGTGTCCTAGCACATCTGAGTTTCTTTAACAGAAATGCCTTGCATGTTTCTGAAGACTGTCATGAGGCCCAAGGCAATAAAATTCAACAGACTAGAGTTGTAATCTTCTCCTAAGGAAATGGTTGGGATGCCAAGATGCCTTTTGACTTTGATTTCACAGCAGGGCTTCATTTGTAATGATGCTGTCCAAACTTTAAATGACAACAGCTGTGATATGAAGCCCCACACACTCATTTATAAAAATTTCCCACAAATTAAAAAAAAATTAAACAATGGGGATTTTTCAATCCATGACCAATTAGCAGGGAACAGGCAATCATAAAACATTTAGGAGCTATTTATTATCATGCAAAATGTTTACACATTGTAGTGCATGTCTCAAACCTGAGCGCCAGTCAAATGCTGATTGCAAAATATAAATATAAAATTCTTTGCAAATCACATTAGAGACATTCTAAGTTAATTAGGTTGAAAAATGGAAAAATTTTAAAACAATAAGCCTAAAACTATTGACATAGCAATAGCATTCCGGAATAGTGCAGTTATCTGTTGGGCAATCAGTCCATAAATACACATCCTGAAGTCCCCTGTGCTTTGGCCACATAATAGCAATGTAGTTGGAGACATAACAGGCAATTTATAAACTTGCAAGGACTTGAATACTTATACATGTTTTATTCTGAACTTTGTTATGTAGTTTACCTTTAATTTTCCTGCTACAATTGAAGAGTAAGCCCTGCAATCTTAATTTTCCATTACCCTCAATTATTTTATACTTTTAATCTGCATACCTCTGAGCTGTCATGGTCCAGCACTCCTAATTCACAAAACTTTGGAATCTCTCAAGAATGAAATATTTAAATATTAAAGAAAATGAGATTGAAAGGCATAATGTCTTTTAGAACTAACTTTTTTTTAGAGTTTAGATTACACATAACTCAGAAAAAAGTCTTTTTGAATTGTCCAAAATACTGAGAAATTTACTTACATTTTCTACATAGAGACAAAAATTAAAACTACCATAGCCCAAAATACCTCTTTATGTCATATTACTCTCCTGTTCAAAAATCCCTGATCATTACAGAATAATGACCAAACTCTTGTGCTAGTTTTGTCAGCCCCCATGCTGTGGACCTATCTCCAAAACCAACCGACCAAATTGGCCCTCTTACTACAAGCCACATTTCTAGCCAGTCTGCTTAATTTATCACCTATTCCACATCATAGTAATTCCTACCACATCTAATAACCCAAGGAATACTATCCATGCCTTGCTTTGTCATTTACACTCTTGCCTCTTGGCACCTTCATATGCTGTCCCCACATGATCCTATGCTTTCCAAGTACAGTTCTAAGCACAAAATAAGCAAAAGGACTCTTATTGTAGTTTCAGCCTCAGGTTATATATATTTTTTTCAGGTTATATTTTAATACTAAATTAATTTACACAACCATAGAGAATGTGTCATAATTTTGAACACTCTGGTTATTTAATATGTACCATGACTCCCACTGGGATAGAAGGTGAATGCTAGGCTAGACGAATAATATCAATTTTTGTTATAAGTTTTTGAGTGAATGTCCCAAGTCTGCTTCAATTTTATATGCCTGGAAACCAGAACACTGCACCTGGCTACAGTAATAATAGCTAACATTTATTGAGTGCTTATGAAGTATCAGACATGTTTTAAGTATGAATTTACAAAAATTATTTCATTTAACTTTCACATCTCTAGAAGGTAGATACTACAATTATATCCATTTTGTTGATGAAGGAACTGAGGCTCTAAGAAGTTAGAAGGCTACAAATGGCAGAGCCAGAATTCGAACCCAGGCAGTCTTACTCCAGGATTTGTGTTTTAAACCTCTGTCGTCTTGTCTCTCAAATGCAATAAGGCATGACATGGAATCTAAACATGGCATCTATGGGAATATATAATTTAGACTAAAGAAGAAATCTTCCAGTAATTATAAATAATATCCTCAAGAGAGTTTGAAACTATATTACATCTATGAAAAAGCAATTGAAAATTTAAATTGTCCTTGCTAAAATTAAAATACAAAGGGAGGACTGGAAGATAATATTTTTCTCATTGTATCCTTTTATTCCGTCTCTATCTTCAGGAATCTGAGACAATTAAGAAACACAGGGATCAAGTCAAAGTTTCAAAAATAAACCTAACAGGAGTGCTACAAATAGAAAACAGAGAAAGTAGGTAGAAGAAATTAAAATAAATAATGAAAAGAAGATAATGACACTGGTGAATGTCAAACATGACGAAAAAAGGTATTGGCAAAATGAGTAAACTGTGGTGTAACAACACAAAGGGATACTATGTGAAAGTGAAGATGAACGAACTACAGGTGTACCCAACATCACGGAGGAGTCCACCAAACAGTTTTGATCCAAAGAATCAACACAAAAAGAATACATCACCGCTATTATCACCATCAGCAAATTAGTCACTTCTGAAAATACCTTCTTGATTAACATTGGCCTCGATCTCTACTTATCCCATCAAATCACACGGTAAACATGTGCCAATACAATAAAGGATGTCATGAAATCTACCACAGTGATGTCAGAGAATTGCTTATATCAAATCAAACTGACAAAGGAGAATCTAACAAAGATCAAGTAAAAAAAATAATGAATTAGGATAATATTATATGTGCATTAAAAGAGAAAAAATTGATGTCAAAGGATTAAGGGAGTCCCTTGGGAAAAATAATGAAGGCTTTAAATATTTTTGCAAAAATGATCTTTAGGACAGTGCTTTATAGCCAAACACAAAGTAAGCCATCATATGATTTTGTTAGAAAACATATTTTAAATACCTTTCCCTCATCCAAACAAAAGTCAGATTCTCACTTCAGTTCTAAAATAATCAGCGTATGGTGAAAACTGTAACCTAAATATTTTTAAAATAAAATTTTATAATTAAAAAAAAAACCTTTTCCCCACTATTTGATATGAAATTTTAATCCCTATTTTAAATGGATTTACTGGTAGTGAAAATGAAAATTAGTTCCGCTCCTGCGGATCTGAAGGATTCAGGACTAATGGTCTCTGTCTTATCTCTGTTGAATTCTCCAGTCTGGTGTCTGCAGAAACCAGATGCAGTTATGTAACAAAGATGTGTTGTCTTTGCTAAAGCAGATTACCATGGCCCTGGGTATGTTGCATGCAACCACTGATTTGGCAAACATGTTCTTTTCTATCCCTATCAAAGAGGACAATCTGAAACAGTCCGCATTTATATGAAATGGACAATGGTAAACAGGATTATGGTAAATGGGATTATGCTAACTAGAACCCCTTCCATTCAAATTCTGTGTGAAGAAATTTGGACCATTTGAACATCACAAAGAATATTGTACTTGTATTACATTGATGACATCATGCTAATCAGGGTGGATAAAAAAGAACTGGCTACCATATTTGGAAATTTGGTAAGGCATATGCACCCAGAGGATGGGAGATAAGCCTTACGAAGTTTCTGGCTTTCTGGGACACCTCCTTCAAAGTACAGGATATTTGTTGCATCTTATATCTCCCCCCGGGAGGAAGGAAGTACAACCTCTGATAGGCTCCTCAGGTTACGGAGGCAGCATATTCTCCATCTGAGACTGCTGCTCTAGCCCGTGCCACGTGACGCAAAAACTGCAGCTTTGGGTGGGACTCAGAGCAATAAAGGGCTCTGTAGGAGATCCAGGAGTCATAAGCCCTGATTGCTTCTCATCACACACAGTGACCCACTTGGAGAATTTGCACTTTTCCATTGATAGAACTCTGAGCTCTGCACGGTCAGAAGTTTTAGATCTCAAAGAACATTTCTACCAGGGAACAAAACAAGAATCTCATTAATCTATAAACCAAGGCACTTTGACTCCTAATGCCCAGGGACCAGTAGATAAGAAAAGTCATCATTTTGGTGGAGACAAGTGAATTGAGTTAAAAGATTTTTATGAAGTAGGGGCGCCTGGGTGGCACAGCGGTTAAGCGTCTGCCTTCGGCTCAGGGCCTGATCCTGGCGTTATGGGATCGAGCCCCACATCAGGCTCTTCCGCTATGGGCCTGCTTCTTCCTCTCCCACTCCCCCTGCTTGTGTTCCCTCTCTCGCTGACTGTCTCTATCTCTGTCGAATAAATAAATAAAATCTTTAAAAAAAAAAAAGATTTTTATGAAGTAAAAATCAACATAACTTGATCCTGGGGATGAGGCAGAAGGTGTCAGGGTGACACAGGTTTTGGTTTGTGTAACTGGATCGATGCTGGGACATTTGCCAAGACTGGTAATTAATAAAAAGGGATTAGGTTTTTAGGGCTGAGGGATAGAGAGAACAGATATCGTAAGTTCAGTTTGTAACTGAAGTTGAAGTGTCTTGGAGACATGAAAATGAGATATCAGGTAGCCCGCTGGATGTCTGGGTGTAGAGCTCAGAGGCAAGGTTTGGGGGAGAGAAACAAATTTGCAAGTTAAGTTGTGGGTATGGAAGAGATCATCCTTTAAGAGGATATAGAATGAGACAAAAAAAGGAATATGAGGCTTTACAAATTAAAAGCCAAGTGGAAAGGATAAGCTTTCCAAGATGGAAAATGAATGGCCAGAGAAGTAGGAAGATATGTAGGAAATGTTTCATCATGGAAGCCAAGGAAACAGAATGCTTCAAAAAGAAATTCTAAGTGATAAACGGCTTCCTCTATCTTCAAAGTGAGGAAAAGCTGGTGGACTTAGCCATGAAGAGATAACATTAATAATTTATATAGTTTACATAGTTTCAAGGTAGCTTTTATACTGTATTTTTTGTTTGCTTTCCTTTGTCCCTCCTCCCCCCAAAAGAGCATATTTTAAGTAAGTTCCTGTGAGGAAAAAAGAACATAAATTATAAATCTGCCATACTTAGGGTGGCTACTCTGTCATATTCAGAATGGCTAATAAAGAAAGAAAACCCATAGAAAAAAGCCTTCTACATTAGAAAAGCCTTCATGTATGTAAGTGTGGTTATAAAGAAAAACCAACAGCTCTTTTTAGTATTTTAAATCCATTAGTTACCATTATGCCGCCTTTATAATATTAACAAAAGATAAAATACTTATATAACCAATTATCATAAATAACTAGAGACAATTTTCTACATGATCTACATTGCGAAAATAATAATTAGATCAGAAATACCTTACCTAGCTCTTAGTATCAAAAAGAATATTCTGAAATGTATAAGACTATAATTGCTCAGCAGCAGTATTTATGAAAATCTCTTTGAAAGTCAAAAGCAGATTCCACACAATGAATGAAATACATGAAAGTGAGAATTAACCACATCTAACCATCCTTAAAGATAAATAGGCAAGGAATTGTCAATTCTGTGGTTAAATTTTTTTTCTAAAGCACTGATAAGATACACAGTAAAATGTGAACTGTTACATAAGGTTAGAATAGTAACATGAAAGCAGCCCTGGGAATCCCAAGAAAACAATGTACGAGTTCCACACTATTTCTTAATGACAACAGAAAACTAGACCCTGGCCAGATCAACCCCTCCAGACTGGCTTTGGCCTTCTGAGCCCCCATCCCCACTTTCACTGGCAAGGGTCACCAACAATAACCTCTTACTTGCTAAGCAAATGGACTATGTTTAGACATTTAATTAAACCTCTACACCATTTGTTAAGATTAAACACATGCTTTTTTTAAACTACTTCCCTTAAAAACAAAACAAAACACCCAAAACGCACAACCTTCATTACAAAAGATGTATGAAATACAGGTAAGTAAAAAGAAAGAAAAACATCTTTGTGATAAATCTCTCAACCCTTAAACAACCAATGTTAACATTTGGTGTCTATACTTCATATTTTTTCATATTTTTCCTAATCACAAATTATATGTTTATTCATACAATTTAAATTTTTTTTAAGTCGTCATTTTATTCTTAAACTAATTTCCTTCCTTGGCCTCCATGACTCTACTTTTTCCTTTTCTCCTCTTATACCTATGTTCCTTTCATCTCAATATCCTTTATAGGTTTTTATTATTCTGCCAACCCTCTAAATGTATTTCTCAGCTCTTTTTTCATCCTTAGATCTCCTCTCTTAGAGTACCTACTTTTCATTGGCTGGCTCGACCATTTCTATGGTATAGGGTGTCACTGAAATTTGTATTTCCAGCCTAGACAACACTTCTCTGCTCCAGCTGACAAGACACCTCCAATATGACACCATGCAAATACCTCTAAACTCAATGTATCTTAAACTGAACTATCTCCTACCCTTTCCCCACACCTTTCAAGCCTGAATTCCTTCCATACTATCCTGGTAAAAAGGACCAGCATCTATTCAGCACCTAGCCAGAAATCGATCACATCATACTCTCACATTCAATCAGATACCAAGCTGATGCTTCCTTCCATCTATCCATCCAACATATCTTTAGTTGAACTAGGTGCATTGTGCCGGGGGTTGTGAATGAAACAGTTATATAGTTGTTGCACTCTTGAAGCTGAATCAAATGCTGTTAATTCTGTCTTCACCACATTTGTAATGTGTTCCCTTATCTTCATAGTCACTACCTTTATTTGGACTTTCACCATGGCCACAGCTTCTTTGCTCCTACCAATTTCTGAGTTCTGGGGGGAGTTCTGCTATAGAAATCAGAATGCTCTTCTGCTTTCTTCTCATGCTCCTAATTTAGCTTTCTCATGTCTGTTAAGTAACTTAACTACTTGTCCATTTGTTTTCTGTCTTCCAGAATTTTTTCCCTAACATTTCTTTACCTGTTTTATTTGTCCTTGTGGATTTATGTTTATCTTGAAAAAAAAATCCGTCTACTATCACTTTTAGTTGTGTTTTAGGAGGGGAGTGGAAGTAAATGTGTGGAGGTAAATGACCAGGAGCCCCTAATCAGGACATTCTAGAATTCACAATTTCTAGAAGTTTCTCTAGGCATCACTGTTTGAGTATTTTAATATTTTTTCCTTCACATTTCCTAGGTACATGGTTTTCCAGCAAGATTTGAAACAGCTTCTTCTTCATTCCTTTTAGAAAACTAATTAGTGCCTTATATAGTCCTATAGTCACTGAGGAAATACGAAATAAAATTCAGTAAGGAGGCAGGTGTATTAGGGGAGTGCAGTAATCATGGATAACTCTTTAGGCTCAAAATTGTGTAAATATTAGTGACATACACCTCGGGCCTTAAATCTTAGGTGGAAACTGTTTAATTTTTTATTTTGGAACACTAAAGTTTGTCTTTCAAATGACTGGCATGACAGCCTATCAAATTCTCTTTTTTATTTTAATTAAACATTTTAGAGAACTACGTATGTTTCTTCCACAAAACTTCTGGAATGAACACACACACACACACACACACACACACACACACAGAGTCATGGTATCTTCAAAAGGTTATAAGAGTTTGAAACTAACAATCATCCAGATACTTAATTCTTACTGCTATCTTAAGTAAAAACAAATTACACCATTGGCTGGAATTCTTTTAAAAAAACTAGGCTCTTTCTGGGTGTAATTTTCCTAAATAACACAGAAACACAAAGTAGACAGTATTTGGCCAGCTTATAACTACTCCAGAAAAGACAAAAGGACTGTAGGGACTGCAAAGGCATTGGACATGAGAAAAGGAGTCACAAAGTTACTAGAATAAAAGAGTGGAATCCTTATTAGAGAAGGGAGATCAAGATTTTATTTTATTTTTATTTTTTTTGAAAAGACAGGCAGAGTTGGGAAGGAAAAATAATTTATTCTAAGTTAGGTGACCAAGCTTTGGACAGGGGTAGGGGGCTGAGGGTATAGAAGGGAAAGGTAAGAGCCAGGCCAAGCTCCTGTACAGAGATGAGGTATCAGTTTTGAGAGTAGTTTATAAGACCTAATATGGACAGTATAAGAACCAGCATAAAAAAACATATGATTAATTAGCACATATACGCCTTTGTATATATCTGTATAAAACCTAGTCTGTTATTTAAACCCTAGAAACATACAACCTACCAAGACTGAGTCATGAAAAATAGAAAATCTGAACAGACTAGTAGGAGATTGAATGAGTAATCAAAAATCTCCCAACAAACAAAAGTCCAGGACTAGATAGCTTCACTGATGAATTCTACCAAACATTTAAAAAAGAATTAGTGCTAATCCTTCTCAAAATCTTCCAAAAAATAGAAGGGACGAGAACACTTCAAACTCATTTTACAAAGCCAGCATTACCCTGATACCAAGACTGGATAAGGACATCATAAGAAAAGAAAATTACAGGCCAATATCCCTGATGAAGATAGATGAAAAATCCTCAACAAACTATTAGCAAACTGTATTTATTTTTTTAAAAGATTTTATTTATTTATTTGAGAGAGAGAGAGAGAGAGAGCACAAGCAGGCAGAGCAGCAGGCAGAAAGAGAGGGAGAAGCAGGCTCTCCGCTGAGTAGAGAGCCTGATGCGGGGCTCGATTCTAGGACCCTGGGATTATGACCTGAGCTGAAGGCAGATGTTTAACCAACTGAGCCATTCAGGCACCCCAGCAAACTGTATTTAATAATACATTAAAATAATCATACACCATGATTAAGTTAGATTTATTCCAGGGGTGCAGGAATAGTACAACATTTGCAAATCAGTGTGTTACTCCACATTAATAAAATGAAGGATAAAAATCATGCATGTCAATAGATGCAGAAAAAGCATTTGATAAAATTTAACATCTGTTCATGATAAAAACTATGTGGGTATAGACAGAATGTACCTCAGCATAATAAAGGCCATTTAGGACAAGCCCACAGCTAACATCATACTCTAAGACAACTCTAAACATCTATTCATACTAAGAGGAGGAACAAAACAAGGATACCCGTTCTTGCCATGATTATTTAACATATACTAGAAGTCCTAGCCAGAGCAATTAGGCAAGAAAAATAAGTAAAAGGCACCAGAATCAGAAAGGAAGGAGTAAAGCTGTCACTGTTCACAGACAACATATTACACATACAAAATCCTCTACCGCAAACTGTTAGAACTAATCAACAAATTCAGTAAAGTTGCAGGATATAAAATCAATGTAGAAAAAATCGGTTGTGTCTATACACTAATAACAAACTACCAGGAAAAAAAAAAAAAAGAAAACAATGCCATTTATAGGTGCATGGAAAAGAATAAAATACCTAAAAATAAACTTAATGAAGGAGGTGAAAGACCTGTACACTGAAAACTATAAGATAATGATGAAAAAAATTGAAGAAGATAGAAATAAGTGGAAAGAAGTTCTGTGCTGATTGAAAGAATTAATATTGTTAATATGGCCATAAAACTCAAAATAATCAAGATTCAATGCAATTCTTGTCAAAATTCCAATGATATTTTTAATAGAAATAGAATAAACAATCTTAAAATTTGTATGGAACCACAAAAGACCCCAAATAGCCAAAGTGATCTTGGGAAAGAAGAATAAAGTTGGACTCATTACCCTTCCTGATTTCAAAGTATACTACACAACTACAGTAATAAAAACAGTATGGTATTGGCATAAAAACAGAAACACATCAGTGGAATAGATTAGAAAGCCCAGAAATAATCCTACATATATAGGGTCAATTAATTTATGACAAAGGTGCCAAGAATATACAATGGGGAAAGGGCAGTGTCTTCAATAAATGATACTGGGAAAACTGGACAGCCACATGCAAAAGAAGGAAACTGGACCACTGCATTATATTGTATGCAAAAATCAACACAAAATGGATTAAAGACTTGAATGTGAGACCCGAAACCATAAAACTCCTAAGAGAAAACATAGATGGTATGTTCTATGACATTTAGGACCTGACTCCAAAGGCAAAGGCAACAGTGTTCGTTGATTGATGAATGGATGAAGAAGATGTGGTGGGTACACACACACACACACACACACACACACACACACACACACACACACAGAGGAATATTACTCAGCTGTAAAAAAGAATGAAATCTTGCCGTTTGCAATGACACGGACAGAACTCCAGAGTATTATACTAAGCAAAATAAGTTAGTCAGAGAAAGACAAATGCTGTATGATTTTGCTCATATGTGGAATTTAAGAAACAAAACAAATGAACAAAGGGAAAAAGAGGGGGAGGCAAACCAAGAAACAGACTCTTAACTACAGAGAACAAACTGATGGTTACTGGATGGTAGGTGGGTGGGGGGATGGGTTAAACAGATGACGGAGTAAGCAGTGCCACTTGCTGTGACAAGTACCAGGTGTTGTACAGAAGTCTTGAATTGTTTTATTATACGCCGGAAACTAATATTACACTGTATGTTAACTTACTGGAATTTAAATAAAAACATAAAAAATAAAGAAAACAAAACAACAACTCAAAGGCAAAGGCAACACAAGCAAAATAAACAAATGAAACTATATCAAATTAAAAAGCTTCTATACAGAGAAGAAGACCATCAACAAAATGAAAAAGCTACCTACCGAATGGGAGAAGGTATTAAAGATCATATATCCAATCAGGACTCACTACCCAAAATATAAAAAGAACTCATACAGTTCAATAGCAAAAAACCAAAAAAATCTCATTGAAAAATGGCAGAGGATTGGAATAGACATTTTTCCAAAGAAGATACACAGCCAACAGCCACTTGAAAACATGCTCAACATCACTAATCATCAGGGAAATGCAAATTCAAACTACAATGAGATATCTCACATCACAATGAGATATCAAAATAACTATTACCAAAAAGACAAGAAATAGCAGGTGTTGGCAAGGACGTGGAGAAAAGGGAACCCTTAGGTAGGAATGTGAATTGGTGCAGCCAATATGGAAAACAATATGGAGGTTCCTCAAAAAATTAAAAATAGCGGTATCATATGATCCAGCAATTCACTTTTTGGTATTCATTCAAAGGAAATGAAAACACTAACTTTAAAGCACCCCCATGTTCATTGCAGCATTATTTACAATAGCTAAAATAGGAAAGCAGCCTAAGTATCCATCAGTGGATGAATGGATAAAGAAAATGTGTATATATACACGATGGAATATTATTTAGCCACAAAGAAAGGAAGTCTTGCCATTTGTAACAACATGGATGGAACTAGAAGTATTATGCTAACTGAAACAAGTCAGACAGAGAAAGATACTCTATGATCTCACTTATATGCAGAATTTAAAAAAATCAAAACACCAAACTCATAGACAAAGAGAACAGATTGGTGGTTCCCAGAGTTAAGTATGAGGGAGTGGGTAAATGGGCGAAGGAGGTCAAAAGGTATAAACTTCTAGTTATAAAATAAGTAAGTCATGGGATCTTATTGTAAAATTGAAAGTTGCTAAGAGAAAAGATGTTAGAAGTTCTTATCACAGAAATAAAATTTGTGTGTGTGGTGATGGATGTTAACTAGACTTACTAGGGTGATCATTCTGCAATACATACAAATATTAAATGTTACATTGTACATCTGAAACTAATATTGTATGTCAATAAAAAATAAAAACAAACAAACAAAAAAGCCCTGCCTGGTCTGTCTTCACAGCATAAACCTAAAGGGATTTTGTAAACAGAATAAAGATGATTATATTCTCCTCTCCTTGAGTAATGAAGTTTTTATTTCTTTTCCAAGAAAGAAAAGAGACATTATCTAAGAGCTCTTTATGATTTTACTTTTTTCTTCTTAAGATTTTAGTGCTGGGTACAAAGTAGTCCCTCAAAGTACTGGTTTTAAAGGACTAGCCGCAGAAAGAGGCCAATTATGTGAACCTAAACTGATTGGTTGGTAAAGAGTACCTTTGAGAATGTCCAGGTGTCAGGACAGTGGTACCCTGATCAGGGAAGTAGGAAGTGGAGAGAGGACATGTCTTCTTAATGCTTTGGTGTCGGGTTGGGGCTCCACAACTGCTCCTACCCTTAATCTTCTGACTCAATGTGTACATTGCTCCCACCTTCCTCTTTCTCTGCTTGAGTTTGCCTCTATTCTTTTCTTAATCTATTTGCCTATAATAGTAGTTCACAAAATGTTGGCCACGGACCAGCAGTACAGGTATGATCTCAGAACCTGCTAAGTATGAAAATTTTCAGGCTCTATTCCAGATTTACTGAGTCAGAAATCTAGGTGCGGGGACAAAGCGATCTGTGTTTTTACAAGTTCTCCAGTTATTCTAATGCATGAAAAACTTTGAGAATCATTGGCCTATAGTGTACCAATATCATTCTTTTTGTTATGACCTTGAACCACTCTAGAAAAATAGGGCTATATCTTACTTGATTTTTAGATTCATGTAAATGTGTGAAATATATTGTTATTCAAATTTCTCTACATTTGCTTAAAGTAACTGGCACCAAATTCTGTAGACTAAAATCTAAGTGTTTAGGGGCTCCTGGGTGGCTCAGTTGGTTAAGCGGCCGACTCTTGATTTCAGCTCAGGTCATGATCTCAGGGTCCTGGGATGGAGCCCTGCATCGGGATCCATGCTCAGCACAGAGACTGCTTAAGATTCTCTCTCTCCCTCTTCCTCTGCCCTTCCCCCTCTAAAATAAATTCATTAAAAAAAAAACCTGTTTTTAAAAAAAAGTTTATCTCAGTTTATACTTATGTCTTCATTTTTCAACCAATAAATATGGGCCTATAAAGTGAAAACTTACATATGGTACCAATCATTAGAGTTAGTCTGTCTTCAAGGGGCTTACAAACTAATGGAACTAATAGACAGGTAGGCCTAACATGAGCTAATGCAAATTCAATGTGTTTATGCCACACTAGAAGTAGAAAAAGGTGTTATGAGAGCATAGAATAGGGAGTGATTCTGCCACAGCAACCAGAGAAGGCTTTATGAATGAAGGATATTTAAGGTGAACGGGAAGATGAATGGGTTCTTTGGATTTGTTTCTCTCCTTTCACATCTCTCTCTAAGTGTTTCTTCCTAAATGCTGTTAGTTAATGGCTGTTAGTTTGCATATGGTTTTAGTTGTAGTGTTTTAAATATAAAGCTGAACACGGAAACCTATATGTATATACATATATTTTGCATTCAAAATGCGGCCCACTGATTTTGATTTTTATGAAAAGCATTATGTTTTGCCTCAAGAGAAGTTTCCAACATTAAAATAGTTTGTGTCTATTTAAATGAATTAAAAAATTTCCTTAAATAAATTCAAAGAAATGTTATTACGGTTATAGACCAAACACTATTTTATTGTTTAAAGACCATGTGTAGTATACTGGAAAAAGAACAGGGATGAACAACATTAGACCATATTCTTTTTTTTTTTTTTCCCGTAAGACCACTTTACTATTTACACAGAGACATGATTAAAGATATTCTTAGACCATATTCTTATCCATAGTACGCCACTGTCTTTGCTGTGGTCTTAAGTGAGTCATGCCTCTCTGGACCTTAGTTTCTTCACCTAGAAAAGAGTTTGGACTCAGTGATTTCTAATGACTTTTATTTTTATTTCTTTTTTGTCTAAACCCTTTTAAGTGCCATTTATGACTTCAACTGGTTCAATTATTAAAATAGTCATCAAGGAAGGGAATGCCTTTTGCAGCTATCTACACAAATATCCTCTGCAAATACTTTGGCTACAAGGGTAGATTCCAGAAGCTAGTCGCATGAAGTTTACAGAACACAATGTTAGGCTCAAAACATGCTCATGACAGAGCACATTAGGAAAGAGTGTCCTCAAAATTACATTACTTCATCTCTAACGAGAAGTGCCTCATGAGGCCACGGCAGTGCTCAAAACCTTGGCTGAACAACTTTCTGATGCATTATTGATAGAAAAGTCATTCCTCAAACTGCAAAACTTGCTCTGAAACATAACCTAATTGAAAACAACAACAACAAGAACAACAACAACAACAACAACAACAACATCACATTTAAGGCCAGAGCTGCATTCCACAATGGAGAGCCTGAGAAATTTAAATCAAGTGGAAGAAGTTTTGCAACTATGAGACAGACTTTAGGGGGAGGTGAGACTCTCCGAAAATATGGCTATGATATTCTAGTCCAAATACAATTCTTTTTAAAAAGATTTTATTTATTTATTTGTCAGAGAGAGAAAGAAAGTGCACAAGCAGGGGGAGCTTCAGGCAGAGGGAGAAGCAGGTTCTGAGCTAAGCAAGGAGCCTGATGCGGAACTCGATCCCAGGACCCTGGGATCATGACCTGAGCTGAAGGCACACAATTAACTAACTGAGCCACCTAGGCGTCCCATCAAATATAATTCTTTTTTAAAAAATTTTAACATACAATGTATTATTTGTTTCAGGGGTACAGGTCTGTGTTTCATCAGTCTTACACAACATACAGTGCTCACCACAACACGTACCCTGCCCAATGTCCATCACCCAACCACCCCAACTCCCCAACCCCCTTCCCCTCCAGCAACTCTCAGTTTGTTTCCTGAGATTAAGAGTCTCTTATGGTTTATCTCCCTCTCTGGTTTCATCTGGTTTCATTTTTTCCTCTCTTCCCCTATGACCCTCTGCCTTGTTTCTTAAATTCCATGTATCAGTGAGATCATATCATATGAAAATTGTCTTTCTCTGACTATTTTGCTTAGCATAATACCCTCTAGTTCCACCCTCGTCATTGTAAGTGGCAAGATTTAATTTTTAGATGGCTGCGTAATATTCCAGTGTGTGTGTGTGTGTGTGTGTGTGTGTGTGTGTGTGTGTACATCTTCTTCATCCATTCATCTGTCGATGGACATCTGGGCTCTTTCCATAGTTTGGCTATTCTGGACACTACTGCTATAAACATTGGGGTGCAGGTGCCCCTTCAGACCACTATATCTGTATCTTTGGGGTAAATACCCAGTAGTGCAATTGCTGGGTCATAGGGTCGCTCTATTTTCAACTTTTTGAGGAACCTCCATACTGTTTTCCAGAATGGCTGCACCAGCTTGCATTCCCACCAACAGTGTAAGAGGGTTTCCCTTTCTCCACATCCTTGCCAACATCTGTGATTTCCTGACTTGTTAATTTTAGCCATTCTGACTGGTGTGAGGTGGTATCTTATTGTGGTTTTGATTTGCATTCTTAATGCACAGGAATATAATGGCAACTGTATACTATGGTTGTGAAATTTTGAACCTGTCAAAGGCTCAGTAACCTTGAAGAATGAAAAGTTACTATAAAAAGGGGCACATCTTCCTGACTATAAAACAGATTGTAAATCTTTACCATTTTTTATTCTGCTCCTTGCACATGGAGGTCATGCTGTAAACCGCAGGAGGAGGGATGCAGCAATGACCTTTTGGAATATACCAACTTACTGGCCAAGTGTCTGTACTAATTCATTTTGCTCACCCTTTTAAGAGTGCATCTCTAACTCCTGGCCCCAAATGCCTGCCTAAAGTTCAGCTAAATGTTGCAGTAAGATCCAAGCCATGTGGATTTCACTAAAGTGTGAAGTGTGAGGCAACACAGAGATGTACACCAGAGAGTTCAGTAGCCTGGGATGAGTTTTGTGCTAATTCCATTATTTAAAAATGAAGGGGGGCAAACAGAAGGGGGAATGAACCATGAGAGACTATGGACTCTGGGAAACAAACTGAGAACTTCAGAGGGGAGGGGGGTGGGGGAATGGGATAGGCCGGTGATGGGTATTAAGGAGGGCACGTATTGCATGGTGCACTGGGTGTTATACACAAGTAATGAATCATGGAACATTACATCAAAAACTAAGGATATACTGTATGGTGACTGACATAGCATAATAAAAAATCACTATAAAAAAATAAAAAGCATTATTGAGAAGTCTCTGGAAGACTTGTTGTTCTCAATTATTCTTTTTTTAAACCAGTCTTTAAAATGAATATAGGTAGAGTGAAGCAGGACCAATGTCTGGGGCTGAGATTTGAGTATGGGATTCTATAGCAATGTCTGACAGAAATATAATGTGAACCGTACAAATAATTTAAAATTGCCTGGTAGTCTGATTTTTAAAAAGTAAAAAGAAATTGGTAAAATTAAATATAATAATATTTTATCTAACCCAATATACCTAAAGTACAATCATTTCAACTTGTAATCAATATAAAAACCATTAATGAGGCATTTTATGCTTTTTCAAACGAAGTCTTCAAAATCCAGTGTGTATTTCACACTCACAACCCATCTCAATCTTTTTAAAAGATTTTATTTATTTATTTATTTATTTATTTATTTATTTATTTGAGAGAGCGAGCGAGCAGCAGAGGGAGAGGGAGAAGCAGTGGGGCCCAATCCCAGGACCCCAGGATCATGACCTGAGCCAAAGGCAGACACTTAACTAGTGAAGCCACCCAAGTGCCCCAGCCCATCTCAATTTTTTTCCTAGCTACATTTCAAGTACTTGGTATCTCGTTTTATGCACCATCTTAAATAATGCTGCATTAGACTGTAATACCTTTAATATCTGGGTCCTGTAAACCCAAAGTTATGGAAACTGATTTTTCCTCCTTTTTCTTCCCATGACTACTACGTCCCTGAGTTTTGACTGCAATTTCTTAAATATAATTTAGAACATTTATGGCAGGAGATATTAAGCCAGTGCATTAAACTCCTTCTAGGACAACCAAAAATGTCAATCTCTGCAGGCTAAAAAACAGGAGATTTTGAACTAGGTAATAAAGTGTTTTTTTAAAAAATGAGTCATAGATAAAAGACAAGAGATCAGTCTGAAACTCAAAGAGGAAGGTTCCTTTTCCTCTATATCCTCACCAATACTTGTTGTTTCTTGTGTATTTGATTTTAGCCATTCTGACAGGTGTGAGGTGATATAGTAGTTTTGATTTGCATTTTCCTGATAAGTAATATTGAGCACCTTTTCATGTGTCTGCTGGCCATCTGTATGTCTTCTGTGGAGAAATGTCTGTTCATGTCTTCTGCCTATTTTTAAATTGGATTATTTGGTTTTTGGTGTTGAGTTGTGTTCTTTATATATTTTAGATACTAACCCTTTATCAGATATGTCATTTGCAAATATCTTCTCTCATTCAGTAGGTTGTCTTTCAGTTTTGTGGACTGTTTCCTTTGCTGTGCAAAAGCTTTTTGTTTTGATATAGTCCCAATAGTTTATTTTTGATTTTGTTTCCTTTGTCTCAGGAGACATATCTAGAAAAATGTTGTTACAGCCAATGGCAGAGGAATTAAGGTCTATGTTCTCTTCTAGGATTTTTATGTTTTCAGGTCTCACATTTAGGTCCTTAATCCTTTTTTTAAATAAAGATTTTATTTATTTATTTATTTATTTATTTATTTATTTATTTATTTATTTATATTGAGAGAGAGAGCAAGTGAGCACAAGTGGGGGGGGGCAGAGAGAGAGGGTGAAGACTCTGCACTGAGCAGGGAGCCTGACACAGGGCTCGATCCCAGGACTCTGGGATCATGACCTGGGCTGAAAGTAGACGCTTGACTGACCAAGCGACCCAGGGGCCCCTAGGTCCTTAATCCATTTTTAATTTTGTGTATAGTGTAAGACAGTGGTCCAGTTTCATTCTTTTGCATGTAGCTGTCCAGTTTTCCCAACACCATTTGTTGTTTTTTTCCCCATTGCACATTCTTGCCTCCTTTGTTGTAGATTAATTGATCATATAACTGCGGGTTTATTTCCGGGCTCTATAATCTTCTGTTCAATTGATCTATGCGTCTGCTTTTGTGCCAGTACCATACTGTTTTGATTACTACACCTCTTTAATATAACTTAACGTCTGGAATTATGATGCCTCCAGCTTTTTTTTTTTTAAGATTGCTTTGGCTATTTGAGGTCTTTTGTGGTTCCATACAAATTTTAAGATTGTTTTTTATAGTTGTGAAAAACGCTGTTGGCATTTTGATAGGGATTGCAGTAAATGTATAGATTGCTTTGGGTAGTATAGACATTTTAATAATATTTGTTCTTCCAATCTATGAATATAAAATATCTTTCCATTTCTTTGTGTCACCTTCAATTTTTTTCATCAATGTTTAATAGTTTTCAGAATATAGGTCTTTCATCACCTCTTTGCTTAGGTGTATTTCTAGGCATTTTATTATCTTTATTATCATATTATTTCAATTGTAAATGGGGTTATTCTCTTAATTTCTCTTTCTGCTGCTTCATTTTTTTTTTAAAGATTTTATTTATTTATTTGACGGAGACAGCCAGCGAGAGAGGGAACACAAGCAGGGGGAGTGGGAGAGGAAGGAGCCTGATGTGGGGCTCCATCCCAGAACGCTGGGATCACGCCCTGAGCCGAAGGCAGACGCTTAACGACTGCGCCACCCAGGCGCCCCTCTGCTGCTTCATTTTTAGTGTATGGAAATGCAATGGATTTATGTACATTGATTTTGTATCCTGTGACTTTACTAAATTTGTTTATAAGTTTCTAATAGTTTTTTTGATGGAATCTTTCAGGTTTTCTATACAGAGTATCATGTCATCTGCAAAGAGTGAAAGATTTACTTCTTCCTTACCAGTTTGGATGTCTTGTATTCCTTTTTCTTGTTTGACTGCTGTGGCTAAAACTTCCAGTACAAGGCTGAGTAAAAGTGGTGAGAGAGGACATCCTTGTCTTGTTCCTAACCAAAGAGCAAAAGTTCTGTTTTTCACCATTGACTATGATGTTAGCTATGGGTTTTTCATATATGGCCTTTATTATGTTGAGGTATGTTCCCTCTAAGCCTACTTTGCTGAGGGTTTTTATCATGAGTAGATGCTGTACTTTGTCAAATGATTTTTCTCCATCTACTGAAATGATCATATGGTTCTTATCCTTTCCCTTATCAATCACCATTGATTGATTTGCAAATATCAAACTGCCCTTGCAACCCAAGAAAAAATCTCACTTGATTGTGGTGAATGATTTTTTTTAATGTATTGTTGGACTGATTTGCTAATATTTTTTGAGGATTTTTGCATCTATGTTCATTGGGGATATTGGCCTGTAGTTCTCTTTTTTTGTGGTGTCTGTATCTGGTTTCAGTATAAGGGTAATGCTGGCCCCACAGAATGAATTTGGAAGTTTTTCGTCCTTTTCAATTTTTTGGAATAGTTTGAGAAGAACAGGTATTAACTCTTCTTTAAGTCTGGTAGAATTTGCCTGTGAAGCCATCTAGTTATGGCCTTTGTTTGTTGGGAGTTGTTTTTTTTTTTAATTATTATTATTACCAATTCAATTTCATTGCTGGTAATCAGTCTGTTCAAATTTTCTATTCCTGATTCAGGTTTAGAAAGCTGTATGTTTCTAGGAATTTATGCATTTCTTTTAGGTTGTCTAATTTGTTGGCATATAATTTTAAAAAATATTCTGTTAGAATCTTTTCTATTTCTGCGGTGTTGGTTGTTATTTTTCCTCTGTCATTTCTGAGTCCTTCCTTCTTCCTTCTTCCTTTTTCCTCCTTCCTCCTTCCACCCTCCTCCCTCCTCCTCCTCCTCCTTCTTCTTTGTGAGTCTGGCTAAAGGTTTATCAATTTTCTTGATCTTTTCAAAGAACCAGCTCCCGATCTGTTCTGTTCGTTTTTTTTTTATAGTCTTTTTTCATTTATTTCTGCTCTACTATTATTTCCTTCCTTCTACCAGCTTTCAGTTTTGTTTGTTATCTTTTTCTAGCTTCTTTGGTGTAAGGTTGGGTTGTTTATTTAAGATTTTTCTTGCTTCATGAGATAGGCCTGTAGTGCTATAAACTTTCCTCTTAGAATAGTTTTGCTGCATCCCAAAAACTGGTTCTTTGAGAAATTTAATAAAATATACAAATCTTTAGCCAAACTAAACATGAAAGACAGAAAAGACAACATATTATTGCTATGAGAAATAACATTACTACAGAGTCTACAGATATTAGAAGGATAAGAAAATGTGATTAGCAACTTTGTGCTTATAAATCCAACAACTTAGATGAAACAGAAAAATTCCTTGTAAGACAAAAGCTGCCAAAGTTCTTAAAAAAAAAAAAAGATAGCCTGAATAGTACTACATGTATGAAATAATTAAACTTGTAGTTATAAACCTTCCCATAAAGAAAAATTCAGGGCTGGATGGATTAGTTACTAAATTCTACCAGCTATTTAAGGAAGAAACAATACCAATTCTAGACAATCTTTACTAGAAAATTGAATGAGGATACACTTGCCTAGTCACTTTATAAGACATGCAATACCCTGTTTCCAAAATGAGACAAACACATGAAAAGAAAAATATGAATTAATATCCCTCATAAACATAAATAGAAAACTTCTAAACACAATTTTGGCAAATCAAATCCAACAATATAGTTTAAAAGTTAATATCTCATGTCCAAGTAGAATGGAGAATTGGTTTGCACATTAGAAAACCAATATAATTCATCATGTTAAAAAACTTAAAAGAGAAAAAAAAATATGACCACCCTAATAAATACAGAAAAAGGCATATGACATAATGCAGCATCCATTCTTGATAAAAACTCAACATTATAGGAATCAAAGGATACTTTCTAAAACAGAGTATCAATAAAAAGCCCTGCTTGTGCTCCCTTGTTTGCTCGCTCTCGCAAATAAATAAATAAATAAAATACTTTTTAAAAAATGGATTCAGGACCTAAATGTGAGACCTGAAAACATAAAAATCTTAGAAGAGAATATAGGCATTAATTTCCCTAAGTTGATATAAAGATTCAATAAATCTCAAATCAGAATCACAGCAGGCTTTCTTTGTACAAATTGAAAAACTCTTTTTAAAAGTCATAGGAAAATGCAAAAGACTTAGTATAATCAAAACAACTCTGTAAAAAACAAAGTTGGAAGACTAACTATACCTTATTTCAAGATACATTATAAAGCTACAAGGATTAAAAATAGCAAGATGTTGACATAAAGTAGAAAAATACATCAATGAAACAGAATAGGGAGTTCAGAAATAGACTCACACAAATAGGAACAACTGGTTTTTCCCAAAAGTGCAAAGCCAATTCAATGAAAAAAGGATATGGTTTTCAACAAATAATCTTACAGTTGGATATCTATTTGTAAAAAAACTGAGCTTGGATTCCACATCTTGTACCATATAAAACAATAAACTCAAAACAGATTACAGACCTAAATATAAAGCCTGTATCTATTTTTAGAAAAAAACAAAGGAAAAAACTTTTGTCACCTTGGGTTTAGAAAAGACTTCTTAGGAATACTGAAAGCATATATATCTATAAAGAACAAACTGATAAAATGGACTTCGTGAAAAATAAAAACCTAAAACTAAAAGCTTCTGATTTTCAAAAGACACTGCTCTGAGAATAAAAAGACAGTATGTGAAAGAAAATATTTAAAATCAAATATCTGATAAAGGACTTGTAACCAGAATAGAGAAAAATCCTTCCAAACTCAGCAATAAGAAAACAAACAACCCAATTAAAAATGGACAAAAAATTTGAATAGACACTTGACAAAGAAGATATAACAGATAACAAGTAAAGATGGTCAATATTATCAGTCATTAGGGAAATACAAATTAAAACCACACGAGATACCACTACACACCTATTAGGATGGCTAAAACTAAAAAGATTGATGATGGTAAGAGTAAGAAAGGATGTGGAGACACTGGACCTCTCCTACACTTCTGCTGGAAATGCAAAATCATGTAGCTACTTGAAACACAGGCTGGCCATTTCTTAAAAAGTTAAAAATATACCAACTACAAAATCCGGTCATTCCACTACTGTTATTTTACCCAATATAAATGAATGTGTATGTCCATGAAAGACTTGTACATGAAAGTTCAGAGTACCTGTATTTGTAAAAGCCTCTAATTGAAAATAAACCAAGTATTCATCAACAGGTGGATGAATAAACAAACTGTGGTAGATCCATGCAATGGAGTACTACTCACCAGTAAAAAGCAATGAATTACTGATACATGATATAACACAGATGAGTATCAAAATGATGATTTGAGTAAAAGAAAGCAGACAAGAAAGATTACATAATTCCGTACCATGATCTCATTTATAAAAAATTTAGAAAATGCTTACTAATCTATAGTGACAAAGAGATTAGTGGTTCCTGAGGAAGGGTGGGAGGTAGGGTTTAGAAAGGAGAAGAGGGAAGAGTTACAAAGAGGTACCAGCAAACTTGGGGATAAAGTTCATTATCTTTAGAGTGTGGCAATGGTTTCATAGGTGTACACACATATTAAAAATGTAAAATGTTATCAAGTTGGACACTCGAAATATATTCCATTTATTATGTAACAAGAGTTCAGCTTATTATAAGTTTAAAATGTTACAAAACACTATTATCAGTGCTATGTTAAGCGTATTACGGAGAGGAGGATAGCAGCCATTTCTATCTGAGCATGGCATGAAAAAAAGTTGAACTGAGGCTTAAATGATATGTTCACCAGATCTGGGGGAAATTAGAGGGTAATGGGCATTCCAGAACAAGACTCCTGGATGAACAAAGGTACAACGTCAAAACATGGTTTGGTTACTATACTGTAAAACAGGTGGCTGGGTGGAATTTAAACCAGTAAGATGAGATATAGTGATAAGTATACGGCTGGCAAGGAAGGCATGGCTTTGTCACCATTGTGAGATATGTTAACTCTACTTTGCAGTGAAGTTGAAAATTTTAAACACCTCCAAATTTGCCTGCTCCAAAATAAACATCCAAATTTGCTTCCTCCTAAGACCCCACTTAAATTACAATGAAGATATGTCCTTAAGAAGGTATGTACTCTAACTATACACTTATAAGAATGGGAAGAAATGGAAAGCTGAAAAGCAGATGAACAAATGGTAGGAATGGAAACACTAAGTCCTCAACTGAGAATGGGGAAAACCAAGAATAATCCAATTCAAACACAAAAATCTTCAAAGGCTCATGAACTGCCATAACTAGTTACTTCCAAAATTGGATGAAGAAAGAATATACATATACATTTTAAATGAAGGTAGACCACCAGATTGTCTCATCTACTCAACCTAACTGGATACTGCCCCTCTCCTGCCCCAGCAGACACCTGGGGAAGTACAATAGAGGATCACTGAAGGACACCAGACCTAGTTGAAGGTTGGTGTACCATACTGAAAATGAGTAAAATTAAGTAAAATATTACATAAAGAATGTTAAAGACACCTAGCCCTCTTATGCTACTGGGCTCCTAGAATTCTGGCAGCTAGATCTTTACATTCCCAGTAGGACATAAGAAAATTTTCTGGGAAATCTGAATAGCTCCCTAACACTACTCCCATCCTGCAAAAGGAAAAAAGAATTAAAGATATTGATATTGAGGGTTCCCAAATAAGTAGACAACTAAAGATTGCCAGACATCTGAACAAAGCTTCTAATATAAAAGACAAAGACCAAAAGACAATAATTGGCCAAAGGAATTATGGAAAGACAGAACCATGAAAGGATAAGAAAACTTCTCTTTTTCTCTCTCTCACACACATGTGCACATGCACATAATCGATATCCTCAGAGAGATATGTGAAATTATTACATTCATGAAACAAAATCAGAATACTAAAAAGGGAATATTGAGAAACTAAAATGTGTTCTTGGATAGAAAACATGATAGCTGGAATGAAAATTTAATAGAAGGGTTGGAAGATACTGAGATAATCTCCCAAAAGGTAAAGCAAAAAAGCAGAGACTGAAAACAGTAGTGAAAAGAAAAGAAAATAAGAGGATTGTTCCAGGGAGGTCAACATCTGAATAGTATATCACAGAAGATTCAATTAAGAAAATGAAGGGAAAGAAATCCAAGAAAACAATTCAAGTATCACCCAGCATTTAAGGACAGACTGAAAGGGCCTATCAAGTACCCAGAACAACACATGCAAATAGCCCAATGGCATCAGGGAACATTTTAAAAGACAGGAGTCGAAAAGAAGACCCTATGAATTTCCACAGAGAAAAACACAAGTTTCATGTGTAGAGTAAAAAAGTGCAAGCATGGCTGAATGAGGGAAATTTATCAATTTAATCCTACTTATCAACACATTAAGGGAGAGAAAAACATAGCATTATAATAGGTGCTGAAAAGCCATCAAAATATTTATCAACCAATACACATAATAATTAAAAGGGGAATAGGAAAAAAAGATTATATATATATAATACTTATGTGTATATATATATATAAAAATATATATAATATATATAAATAATACTTATTTGGCTTTAGTAAATATTCCTTATTTTATATTTATATATTTATATTTATATAAATATTTTATATTTTATATAATATATAATATAAAAATAAGATATAAAATAAAGAATATTTATTAAAGCCAAATAAGTATTATCCTAAATGACAAAACACTAACCATTTCAGTTAGGAATGAGAGATGACTTCTATGAGATATTTTATTTAACACTGTCTTAGAGGCTTTGGCAAATACAATCAGACATGAGAATGAAACAAATGGTATAAACACAGGCAAAGAAGGAATAAAACTATCTTTTTGGGGGACTGGTACTATTGTATGCCTCAAAAACCCAAGATTTAATAGAACACTAAGATTAATAAGAGAACTTGGTAAAATGGATAAATATGAGATAAATATACAAAATCAATAACGTTATATTTCTCATTTTTAAAATTTTTATTTATTTATTCATTTATTTATTTTTGAGAGAGAAAGAGAGAAAGCGTGTGCAAGGAGGAGGTACAGACGGGGAGAGAGAGAGAATCTCAAGCAGGCTCCATGCCCAGTGAAGAGCCTGACACAGGGTTCAATCTCAGGACTTTGAGATCATGACCAGAGCTGAAATCAAAAGCCAGATGCTTAACTCACTAAGCCACCCAGGCACCCCAATATCTTTGATTTATTTTAGCAAAAAGCAACTAGAAATGGAAATGGGATTCATAGTAGCAACACGAACTATAAATAGTATGGAATACAATTAACAAAGCAAAATATTTATAAGAAGAAAGCTTTAAAAACTTATAAAAAGGAAAAACAAAAATTGAAAGATACTAGTTACTGGGGGCAGAAAGACTTAATATATTAAAATATTAATTCTCCACAAATTAACATATAAATTACATGCAATTTTAATTGATTTGCATTCTCAATTTTAATTTTTATTGGAAATTGAATATTATCACCTTAATATTTATACGAAAGAATCAATGGCCAGGAATGGCTAAAAAAGAACAAAAAAAAGAATATCAGTGTAGGATAATTTGCCTTATAAGGTATCAGAACATAATAAAGTCCCTTACTCAAATTAATATTAGTTTAGATATACATAAATATCCATGGAGTAGAATAAGAAATCCAGAAATAAATCATAATATGTATGAGAATTCCATATATGATAAATGTGGTAATTCAATTCGGTGGGAAAGCTATAAATTATTTAATATGCTAACATTAACTGGCTATCCTTTTAGAAGAAAATAAAATTGGACACTTATAATATAATATACAATGCAATTATAAAAATAGCTTCCAGATGGAAAAAAATCTAACAAGAACATTTAGACAACACACATATCTTGGGAATGAAGAAAACAAAGTGAAAATATATAGAAGCTATTTAAAAAAACAGCTAAAATCTGAGCAAAAAATTAAAAGTTTTGTTATGGCAAAAGATAAAATACAAAGCCAATAAATAATGTGTTTGGGGTAAAAATTGTAAAGGGCAATATTTATTTTAAATAAAGTGCTTTTACAAAATGGCCCGAAAAAGTCAAACAACCCAAAAGAAAAACGGGCAAGAGGTATGCATAAGCAAGCCACAAAAGAACAACTTTGGAAAGGTCAAACAAACATCTAAATTGATGACAAAATTCATTTATAGTCATGAAGTGCAAATCAAAGAAACAATGAGGTTAGTTGTTTGACTGGATACTGGTTGATTCATTCATTCCTGATTCACATACTCCATAAATAGTCATTGAAGCTTTCTACGGTCCAAGCACTGTGTTAGGTACTAGATATCAGAAGTGAACTAAACCAAGTCCTTTATATGTACTTTCTGCCATATCGTCTTAGCCCATCTGGAAAACAGCAAACATTGAAAAGAGCTACTGAACCTTATACCTATTTTTGGCAGAGATATGGAGAAGAAGATAGTCTCAATAACTGCTGAAAGAAACATGAATCATAACAGCTTTTATGAAAAGCAATCTGGCAATACCTTTAAAACTAAATATACATATAGCCTTTGATTTAGCAATTCCATTCCTAGGAATCTAACCCACAGAAATATAAAACTACTAGTGCATAACGACATATGCACAAGACTGTTTATTGAAGCTTTGTTTAACATGGGAAAAAAACTGGACAGAAGGTGAATTCACATCAACAGATAAATGTTTCCAAAAAATTGAATTGCTATCACATCATGAAATGATATGCAGTTATTATAATGAATGCCTTAGAGACCTGGTTCCTAAACTGTGAGATGAGTCATCCTGGGGTGCTACATTAAAATCACAGGAGTGATATGGTATAATTTTAATTTTTAGGGGAAACAGCATCTTTCAACATCTCTTAACATTTCACGAACAACTAGCTTGAAGTAATTCATGGTTTCAATTAGAGCGTGCTACCGCAGCTTATATTTATGAAGCTGGTATTCAATGGTTGTTGTGATGCAAAAGCAAATACTATGCAAAAGGCAAGGTGGAGGAGGGAGTGAAGACGGCGGAGGAGTAGGGGACCCCTTTTTCAGCTGATCCCCTGAGGTGAGCTGGATAGGTACCAGACCATCCTGAGCATCCACGGAATCAGCCTGAGACGCAGGAAGATACACCTGGAACTCTACAAATGAACATCTCCAGCGCTGAGTATTGAGATACGAAGCCGCGCACAGATATCGGATGATAAACTAAAGGGGTAGGGAGCCGCCGCGTCTGGGCGCCAGGAAGCGGTAGCCACCTGCACGGGGGAGCGGGCGGAATCGCAGACTGGCACACGCGAGAGAGCAGACTGAGATCGTGAGCCAGGGAACGCGCTCGACCAGCCTGAGGGCTACAGCTTCTGAGCCTGCGGGGGCGGCTGGTGGTGTTAGGAACACAAAGGACAGAGACACTCCGGCCCTGGAAGTGAGGAATGGGATGCCGGGTGTGGGGCGCACATCCCGGGACACTGTAGGGTTTAGCAGCACCAATAGAAACAGAGTTAAAGTGGCCAGAACATCAGTAGAGGGCGGTCTGCGATCCCTCTGTTCTGAGACAGGCTGGGATTGGGGCCACTGCTGCTCTGACTCTCAGAAGAGGCACAGCAAACCGCCAGGGAAAGCAGCCAGAGAACAAAAGCCTGGAAATACCGGCTCACAGTGTGCCCATCCCCAACCCCCCTTGCAGGGGACACGGAGACTCTACCCAAACAGGGTTGCCTGAGTATTGGCGCGGCAGGCCCCTCCCCCAGAAGGCAGGCTGAAAA
Organism: Ursus americanus; assembly: GCF_024610735.1. Taxonomy (NCBI): domain Eukaryota; kingdom Metazoa; phylum Chordata; class Mammalia; order Carnivora; family Ursidae; genus Ursus; species Ursus americanus. The sequence goes on along the minus strand of NC_142142.1, from coordinate 773,336 downwards.
ATCAAGAAGCCCACATCCCTAAGGTCCCTATAAAACAAGTGTGCACTGCCTGGGACCTGGCCAATAACTTGGGCTCTGGACAACCCCGCAACCTCTCCTCATCAGAATGATGAGAAGGAGAAATCCCCCCCAGGAAAGAAAAGACAATGAGGGGGCGCCTGGGTGGTGCAGTCGTTAGGCGTCTGCCTTCGGCTCAGGGCGTGAATCCAACGTTATGGGATCGAGCCCCACATCAGGCTCCTCCGCTGGGAGCCTGCTTCTTCCTCTCCCACTCCCCCTGCTTGTGTTCCCTCTCTCGCTGGCTGTCTCTATCTCTGTCAAATAAATAAATCAAATCTTTATAAAAAAAAAAAAAGAAAAGACGATGAGTCTGTGGCCTCTGCCACAGAACTAACGGATATGGATATAACCAAATTATCAGAAAAGGAGTTCAGAGTAACAATGGTCAAGATGATGTGTAGACTTGAAAAAAGTATTAATGAAAATGTTAATGAGAATATAGAATCTCTAAGGGCAGAAATGAGAGTGAATCTGGCAGAAATTAAAAATTCTATGAATCAAATGCAGTCAAAACTAGAGGCTCTGACAGCCAGGGTGAATGAGGCAGAAGAACGTATCAGCGAATTGGAGGATGGGTTAGTAGAAGAGAAAGTTAGAATAGAAAATTGGATTAAAAAAATCCAATCTCAACAATGTAGGTTACAGGAGATTACTGACTCAATGAAACATTCCAATGTCAGAATCATGGGCATCCCTGAGGGGGTGGAGAAAAACAGAGGTCTAGAAGAGATATTTGAACAAACTGTAGCTGAAAACTTCCCTAATCTAGCAAGGGAAACAAACATTCGTGTCCAAGAGGCAGAGAGGACCCCTCCCAAGCTCAACCACGACAAACCTACGCCACATCATGTCATAGTGCAATTCGCAAATATTAGATCCAAGGATACAGTATTGAAAGCGGCCAAGGCAAAGAAATTTCTCACGTACCAAGGCAAAGGTATCAGAATTACGTCAGACCTGTCTACACAGACCTGGAATGAGAGAAAGGGTTGGGGGGGGGGTGCATTTTTAAAGCTCTTTCAGACAAAAACATGCAGCCAAGGATCCTTTATTCAGCAAGGCTGTCATTCAGAATTGATGGAGAGATAAAGACCTTCCAGAATCGCCAGTCATTGACTAATTTCGTAACCATGAAACCAGCCCTACAGGAGATATTAAGGGGGGTTCTATAAAAGTAAAAAGGCCCCAAGAGTGATACAGAACAGAAAGTCACAATCTATGGAAACAAAGACTTTACAGGCAACATGGCATCATTAAAATCATATCTCAATAATCAGTCTCAATGTAAATGGCCTAAATGCTCCCATAAAGTGCCACAGGGTTGCAGATTGGATAAAAAGACATGACCCATCCATCTGCTGTCTACAAGAGACTCATTTTGAACCTAAAGATACATTCAGACTGAAAGTAAAGGGATGGAATACCATCTTTCATGCCATTGGACCTCAAAAGAAAGCTGGGGTAGCAATTCTCATATCAGACAGATTGGATTTTAAATTAAAGACTATAGTTAGAGATACAGAAGGGCACTATATTATTCTTAAAGGACATATCCAACAAGTGGATGTGACAATTATAAATATATATGCCCCCAACAGGGGAGCAGCAAGATACACAAGCCAACTCTTAACCAGAATAAAGAGACATATAAATAAAAATATGTTAATAGTAAGGGACCTCAACACTCCACTATCAGAAATAGAGCACATAAGCAGAAAATCGACAAACAAACAAGAACTTTGAATGCCATAATCGATGAGTTGGACCTCATAGACATATATAGGACACTACACCCCAGAACCAAAGAATACTCATTCTATTCTAATGCTCATGGAACATTCTCAAGAAGAGACCATGTTCTGGGTCACAAAACAGGTCTCAACCGATACCAAAAGACTGAAATTATTCCCTGCATATTCTCAGACCACAATGCTTTGAAACTGGAACTCAACCACAAGGAAAAATTTGGAAAAAACTCAAACACTTGGAGACTAAGAACCATCCTGCTCAAGAATGATTCGATAACCCAGGAAATCAAAAATCAATTTAAACAATTTATGGAGACCAATGAGAATGAAAACACAACGGTCCAAAACCTATGGGATACTGCAAAGGACGTCCTAAGGGGAAAAAATATAGCCATCCAAGCCTCACTCAAAAGAATAGAAAAATCTAAAATGCAGTTTTTATATTCTCACCTCAAGAAGCTGGAACAGCAACAGAGGGACAGGCCTAATCCATGCACGAGAAAGCAGTTGATGCACGAGAAAGCAGTTGATCAAGATTAGAGCACAGATCAATGAATTAGAAACCAGGAGTACAGTAGAGCATATCAACAGAACTAGAAGCTGGTTCTTTGAAAGAATAAATAAAATTGACAGACCACTGGCAAGACTTATCCAAAAGAATAGAGAAAGAACCCAAATTAATAAAATTATGAATGAAAAGGGAGAGGTCACAACCAACACCAATGAAATTCGAAGGATTATTAGAAACTTTTATCAACAGCTTTATGCCAATAAATTAAGCAATCTGGAAGAGATGGAGGGCTTCCTGGAAACCTATAAACTACCAAGACCAAAATAGGAAGAAATTGATTTTTTAAACAGGCCAATTAATTATGAAGAGATTGAAACAGTGATAAACAACCTTCCAAAAAACAAAACTCCAGGCCCAGATGGTTTTCCTGGAGAATTCTACCAAACATTCAAAGAAGAAATAATACCTATTCTCCTAAAGCTATTTCAAAAAATAGAAACAGAAGGAAAGCTACCAAACTCATTCTATGAGGCCAATATTACCTTGAGCCCCAAACCAGGCAAAGACCCCATCAAAAAGGAGAATATCAGACCGATTTCCCTAATGAATATGGACGCCAAAATCCTCAACAAGATCCTGGCAAATAGAATCCAAGAGTACATTAAAAGGATTATCCATCATGAACAAGTGGGATTCATCCCTGGGATGCAAGGGTGGTTCAACATTTGCAAAACTATCAGTGTCATAAATTTTATCAGCAAGAAAAAAGCCAAAAATCATATGATTCTCTCAATAGATGCAGAAAAAGCATTTGACAAAATACAGCATCCTTTCCTGATTAAAACCCTTCAGAGTGTAGGGATAGAGGGTACATTCCTCAATCTCATAAAAATCATCTATGAAAAGCCTACAGCAAATATCATTCTCAACGGGGAAAAGCTGGAAGCCTTTCCCTTAAGATCAGGAACACGACAAGGATGCGCACTCTCGCCACTATTATTCAACATAGTACTAGAAGTCCTTGCAACAGCAATCAGACAACAAAAAGGGATAAAAGGTATCCAAATCAGCAAAGAAGAAGTCAAACTGTCTCTCTTCGCAGATGACATGATACTCTATATGGAAAACCCAAAAGAAGCCACTCCCAAACTATTAGAAGTTATAGAGCAATTCAGTAATGTGGGGGATACAAAATCAATGCTCAGAAGTCAGTTGCATTTCTATACAGGAACAATGAGACTGAAGAAAGAGAAATTAGGGAATCCATCCCATTTACAATTGCACCAAAAACCATAGTTACCTTGGAATTAACTTAACCAGAGACGTAAAGGATCTATATTCTAGAAACTACAAATCACTCTTGAAAGACATTGAAGAAGACACAAAAAGATGGAAAAATATTCCATGCTCATGGATCGGAAGAATTAACATAGTTAAAATGTCCATGCTACCCAGAGCAATCTACACTTTCAATGCTATCCCGATCAAAATACCAATGACATTTTTCAAAGAACTGGAACAAATAGCCCTTAAATTTGTATGGAACCAGAAAAGGCCCCGAATTGCCAAAGAACTGTTGAAAAGGAAAAACAAAGCTGGGGGCATCACAATGCCAGATTTCAAGCTGTACTACAAAGCTGTGATCACAAAGACAGCATGGCACTGGCACAAAAAGAGACACATAGACCAATGGAACAGAATAGAGAACCCAGAAATGGACCCTCGGCTCTTTGGGCAACTAATCTTTGACAAAGCAGGAAAAAACATCCAGTGGAAAAAAGACAGTCTGTTCAATAAATGGTGCTGGGAAAATTGGACAGCTACGTGCAAAAGAATGAAACTTGACCACTATCTCACACCATACACAAAAATAAACTCCAAATGGATGAAAGACATCGATGTGAGACAGGAATCCATCAAAATCCTAGAGGAGAACATAGGTAGCAACCTCTACGACATCGGCCAAAGCAACCTTTTTCATGACACATTTCCAAAGGCAAGAGAAACAAAAGATAAAATGAACTTGTGGGACTTCATCAAGATAAAAAGCTTCTGCACAGCCAAGGAAACAGTCAAAAAAAGTAAGAGGCAGCCCACGGAATGGGAGAATATATTTGCAAATGATGCTACAGATAAAAGAGTGGTATCCAAGATCTATAAAGAACTTCTCAAACTCAATACAGGAGAAACAAATAAACAAATCAAAAAATGGGCAGAAGATATGAACAGGCACTTTTCTAATGAAGACATACAAATGGCTAACGGACACATGAAAAAATGTTCAAAATCATTAGCCATCAGGGAAATTCAAATCAAAACCACACTAAGATACCACCTTATGTCTGTTAGAATGGCAAAAATTGACAATACAAGAAACAACAATTGTTGGAGAGGATGTGGAGAAAGGGGATCCCTCCTACATTGTTGGTGGGAATGCAAGTTGGTACAGCCACTCTGGAAAACAGTGTGGAGGTCCCTTAAAAAGTTAAAAATTGAGCTACCCTATGATCCAGCCATTGCACTACTGGGTATTTACCCCAAAGATACAGACATAGTGAAGAGAATGGCCATATGCACCCCAATGTTCATAGCAGCTCTGTCCACAATAGCTAAATCGTGGAAGGAGCCGAGATGCCCTTCAACAGATGACTGGATTAAGAAGTTGTGGTCCATATATACAATGGAATATTTCTCAGCTATCAAAAAGAACGATTTCTCAACATTTGCTACAACATGGACGGCACTGGAGGAGATAATGCTAAGTGAAATTAGTCAAGCAGAGAAAGACAACTATCATATGATGTCTCTCATCTATGGAACATAAGAACTAAAATGATCAGTAGGGGAAGAAAGGGATAAAGAAGGGGGGGTAATCAGAAGGGGGAATGAAGCATGAGAGACTATGGACTATGAGAAACAAACTGAGGGCTACAGAGGGGAGGGGGGTGGGGGAATGGGATAGGCTGGTGATGGGTAGTAAGGAGGGCACGTATTGCATGGTGCACTGGGTGTTATACGCAACTAATGAATCATCGAACTTTACATCGGAAACCAGGGATGTACTGTATGGTGACTAACATAATATAATAATAAAAAAATATGAAAAAAAAAAGCAAGGTGGGAAATGGAATGTAGGCGGTGCAAACCATGGTTTGAACAACTGTTCAGTACTTAGCAGCACACATGTCACTAGCAAGCAATTGCAGTCATTTAAAAATGAAATAAAAGTATTGATTTTTAGAATTTAGGTGTATTTTTTCCTAAACATGCAGAGCATATTTTCAGTTGTGAGAACATAAGTACACATTAAGTTGGTCTTGACTACTTAGTAAGTGAAACCGTTAGGCATTTCTTTTGGCCCAGGAGGCACCAAGGAAAAAAGTGCTGAGATATTAAGAACTCTGTAAACTCAGGAAGTTTGGGAACATTTTAAATCTGTAGCTTGAGAAGTTAAAAATGAAAGAATAAAACTTAAAAGCAGATGAAAGGAAATAATAAAAATAGACCAGAAACTAAACAGAAAACAAAGATACAAAAGCAAAGGGTTTGACTAACACATTTACGACAATCAAAGATGGCATCAGAGTAGTAGGACTCTGGCCTCCTCTCGTCCCACAAACACAATGGGATAACCCTCAACACATCCTAAATACTCCAGAAATTGACCTGAAGACTGAGAGAAGAAACGCTACAACTAAAGAGAGACAAGAAGCCACATGGAAGAAAACAGAAAGTGAGGAGACATGCTTTAGGGGAGAAACAGATTGAGGGAGCTGTGGAGGGGAGGGAGCTGTGGTTGCGGGGAAGCGAGAGGGAGACAGAGAGAGGAGCACAGGGGAACACACAAGGACAAAGTGCTCTTAACGAGCAGTGGGTGTTATATAAGACTGATGAATCACTGAACTCTACCTCTGAAACTAATAATATACTATATGTTAATTAATTGATTTTAAATAAAAATAAATAAATACAAACACCCAGTGGGGGGGGAAAAAAGAGAAAAAATAAAATAAAGGTCAGCAGACCCCTGAGATAGAGCCCCAAGGGCACTGGCCTGCTCTTAGAATGAAGGCAGACAAACAAGAGAAGACAGCACGGAAACCGATCTGAGGAATGTTTGGGGCAATACAGTAGGATTATTTGCTCCTCTTGGAGAGTGTCCCTGGAAGGCAATGCTCAAAGAGACACCTCTCTGGAACAGGGATGCTGGCCAATGCCATTTTTCTCCACCGCCCCCGAGCATAAACACAGAGCCACCTGAGGGAAGCAACTGGGGGTGGGGGGATACCAGCTGCCTAACTTGCTTACACCAAGCTCCACCCCTCTATGCTCTAGCGGGACTGCCCTTCTAAGTCAAACTTGCCTCAGTCCCTGTGTGGCAGGACCCTCCCTCAGAAGACCAGCACAAAACCCTGGCCCACACCATGTCTCTGAACAGAGAGTTCTCCAGGCACTCATGTCTCACGGAAGTGGTGTCAGGTCTCATTTCACAAGCAGACCAGAGCTTACCTAGTTAAAATTGCCACATTCAGGCCAGGGACCACACACTGCCCGCAACAGGCAAGGAGAGCCTCTCCAGATGATGGCCCGAAGGACAGAGCATCCAGAACACAACAGAGTGTACACAGCACACTCTGGAGACACTCCCTGAAGCTCTAGGCCCTGGGTACTACATGACCTCTTCTTCATAAGGCCATTACTTTCAGGAGCAGGAGACATAACTGGCTTTTCTAACATAGAGAAAAAGGCAGAGACTGAAACACAATGAGAAGACGGAGGAATTTATCCCAAATGAAAGAACAAGGATAAGGCAATGGCCATAGGTCTAAGTGAAATCGATGTAAGTAACATGCCTAATGGAGAATTTAAAGCAACAATAATAAGAATATTCACTGGGCTTGAGAGAAGAATAGAAGACATCAGTGAGACCCATACAACACAAATAAGAGTTAAAAAAGAATCAATCAGAGATGAAGAATGCAATAAATGAGATTGGAAACACACCTGATGCAATGAACAGCAGGCTGAAAGAAGCAGAGGACTAAATTAGTGACATAGAATACAAAATAGCAGAAAATAACAAAGCTGCACAAAAGAGAGAAAGACTTATGCAACATGAGAATAGATTGGCAAGTCAGTGATTCCATCAAATGTAATAACATCTGTATTATAGTAGTCTTGGAAGAAAAAGGGACAGAAAAGGGGACAGAAAATTTATTTTTAATAATAAAGAAATAATAGCAGAAAACTTCCCTATTCTGGAGAAGGAAACAGACATCCAGACCCAGGAGGCACAAAGAACACCCATGAAAATCAACAAAAGTAAGCCAACACCAAGACATATTGTAATTAAATTTGCAAAATATAGTTATAAAGGAAAAATCTTAAGAGCAGCAATACAAAAGAAGTCCTTGACCTAGTAGGAAAACCCATAAAGCTAGCTGGAGATTTCTGGCTTGCCAGAAGCCAGTGGCATGATATATTCAAACTGCTGAGTAGGAAAAATGTGCAGCCACGAATACTCTATCTGGAAAAGCTATCATTCAGAATAGAAGAAAAGAGTTTCCCAGACTAACAAAAACTGAAGGAGTTCATGACCACTAAACCAAACCTACAAGAAATTTTAAAGGGGACTTTTTGAGTACAAAGGAGAGACCAAAAATGACAAAGGCAAGACAGGTTCAGAGAAAATCTCCAGAAACAATAAAACAAGTAATAAAATGACAATACATACATATCTATCAATAATTACTTTGAATGTAAATGGACTAAACGCTCCAATCAAAAGACACGGGGTGTCAGAATGAATAAAAAAACAAGATCCATTTATATCCTGCCTACAAGAGACTCATTTTAGACCTAAAGATACCTGCAGATTGAAACTGAGAGGGTGGAGAAACATTTATCACACAAATGGATGTCAAATGAAGGCTGGAGTAGCATCATTCGTATCAGACAAACTGGACTTTTCTGTTCTTGTATTGTTTTTACCTTGCTGTGATATCAGGGTAGTACTGGCCTGATGGAATGATTTTGAGTATATTCCCTCTATTCCATTATTTGTAAGATTTTGATAAAGATTGTCATTAATTATTTTTTTTAAACGTCTGGTAGAATTTCCCAGTGAAACCATGTGGTCTTGGGCTTTTCTGTGCTGTGAGATTTTCAATTTCTAATTCACTTTTCTTTTTTTTTTTTTTTTTAAGATTTTATTTATTTATTCGACAGAGATAGAGACAGCCAGTGAGAGAGGGAACACAAGCAGGGGGAGTGGGAGAGGAAGAAGCAGGCTCATAGCAGAGGAGCCTGATGTGGGGCTCGATCCCATAACGCCGGGATCACGCCCTGAGCCGAAGGCAGATGCTTAACCGCTATGCCACCCAGGCGCCCCTCTAATTCACTTTTCATTCTAGTTATTGTTCTAAGATTTCCCAGAAGATTCCAGATTTATGATTCAATCTTGGTAACTTGTGAATTTTTAGGAATTATCTGTTTTTCCCCTAAGTTATCTGATTTGTTGGTATATAGTTATTTATAGTAATCTTTTATCACACTATGTATTTCTGTGGTTATCTGTTGTATTATTTACTCTTCCATTTCTCATTTTGGTTTTTGAGTCCTCTCCCTCTTTTTTCTTAGTTAATGTAGTTACAGCATTACCAATTTTGTTTAGTCTTTTGGAAAAATTGTCATGACTTTCGAGCTTATGTTATTGTTTGTTCTGGTCTCTATTTTACTTATTTCTGATTTTTGCTTGTTCTTTCCTTCCTCTACTAAACTTCAACTAAGTTTCTTCTTTTTCTAGTTCCTTGTGGTATAATGTTAAGCTGTTTTTACTTTTATTCCTAATACAAGAATTTATAGCATGAATTTCACTCTAACATCTGCTTTTGCTGCATCCCAGGTTTTAGAACATGGTGTTTTCTTCTTCATTTGAGATTATCCTGATTTGTTGTTTGATTTCTTATTTGGCCCACTGCTTATGCAGTAGTGTGTTCTTTAATATTTACATATTAAATATTTAATATTTATGTTGTAGATTTTCCAGCTTTATCGTTGACCTTTAGTTTTGTACCATTGTGGTTGGAAAATATATGTGTTATGATTTCAATCTTCTTAAATTTGTAATACTTGTTATGTCCCTTTTTATGTGATTTAACCAGGGGATTCTTCTGTGTGTACTAGAAGAAAACGTGCATTCTGTTTTTTCTTGGATGGAATGTTTTATATATATCTTTTAGAACAATGTATTCTGAACATGCTTCAAGTAAAAAATGTTCTTGTTGAAAAAAATAATAACTTCAACTAAGGGTACTTGTTTAAAATAAAGCATATCAGAGGGGAGGTGAGTGGAGGGATGCGTGAAACAGGTGATGGAGATTAAGGGTACATTAATCAGGATGAGCACTGAGTATGCATAGAACTGCTGAATCACTATGTTGTACACCTGAAACTAATACAACTTATGTTAACTATATTGGAATTAAAATTTTTTTTAAAAAGCAAAGGGTTTGTAGAGTAATAAAATTGGCAAAACCAATTTTAAAAAGGAAGAAATCCACAACAAACAAATTCTAGGAAAAAATTACCAGATAAACTCAAGGAAAAATTACTAATCTGAATAGTTTATAACTGGAAATTTAAAATATTCCTACAAAGAGAACACTAGGTTTAGATGGCTGTACTGCTGAGCTCTAACAAACTTTTAAGGAACATGCTATTTCAATCTAACCTTCACTCTTTCAGATGGGAGATACAGAGGAACAATATCTACTTTATTTTCTTTTTTTAAAAAAAGACTTTATTTATTTTTTTGAGAGAGATAGAGTGAGTGCACGAGGGAGGGCAGGGGCAGAGGGAGAGAGAGAAGCAGACTCCCTGCTGAGTGGGGAGCTGAGGCAGAGCTCGATCCCATGACCCTGAGATCATGACCTGAGCCAAAGTCAGATACTTAACAGACTGAGCCACCTAGGTGCCCCTCTACTTCATTTTCTGACACTAAGTATAATCTTGCTCCAATACCAGTCAAAAACATTAGAGAAATAATAGGCTAATCTCAAATGATGGAAACAATCATGTGAAAAATTCCTAACATATCAAGTTCAATAATTCATGAAAACAACTGATATTTGCAGAGAAAGCATTTCATGAAACTCAATACATATTAATGATAAAAACTCTAAACAAACCAAAAATGGAGAGGACTTTTTTTCCATGCTGTATGATTTTTAATTAGGTATTTTGTTTGTTTTGGAAGAGGCCTTTTTAACCTGATATAGGACATCTAACAAAACCTGATGAGCACCCGGTGTTGTATGTAAGTGCTGAGTCACTGTATTGTACACCTGAGACTAGTACAACATGGTATGTTAAAAATAATAATAATGTAAGATCTCTATTAGAGATCATCTTTAATGATGTGAGATCTTTATTAGAGCTCATCTCTATTTGTATAGAGATACATGTCCCTTGTTCAGCATTTGTATTGTTTGGGAGCTGAAGCTTTTCTATGGAGAACTATTTACTTTTCAATTAATAAAGGATAAGATCCACTCCTAAAAAAGAATAATACTAATAATAAATTAAAAATAAAAGAAAATATTAAATGCTGTTAAAAAAAAACCTTTAGCAAATATAAAGCTCAATAAACTTGAAAAGGTACTATTACTTCTTTTTAATGTTACACTACAAACCCTTGCTACACAATAAGAAAAAGAAATAAAATGAACAAAGTTTGGAAAACCAGGTAAAAGGCACTACTAGATGATATGGATGATACTGGATGATATGACTGCTAACATAAAGAACTAAAAAGAATATGCAAGTTATTATATACAATGAAGTCTGCAACATTAATAAACTTACTATATTCCTACACATCAGACAAAAGCAATTAGGATATGTAATTTTTAAAGATACCATTCACAATAACAACAACAGTAAAAACAAAATGATAGAGCAACCAGGAATAGATCTAACAAAAGACGTATAAAGGCTGTCATGGAGAAAATAATAAAATGCTACTAAAACAAATCAATCAAAACTGAAAGGCAAACTACGGAATGGGAGAAAATACTTGAAAATGATACATCCAATAAAGGGTTACCATCCAAAATAGATAAATAACTTACTAAACTCAACATCCCCCCAAATAATTCAATTAAAAAATGGGCAGAAGACATGAACAGACATTTCTCCAAAGAAGACATACAGCTGGCCAACAGACATGTAAAAAGGTGTCTATCATCACTTTCCATCAGGGAAATGCAAACCAAAACCACAATCACCTCACGCCTGGAAGAATGGCTAGAATCAAATACCCAAGAAAGAACAGGTGTTGAACAGGATGTGGAAAAAAAGGAACCCTTGTGCACTGTTGGTGGGAATGCAAACTGGTAGAGCCACTCTGGAAAACAATATGGAGGTTCCTCAAAAAGTTAAAAATAGAATTACCCTATGATACAGCAACTGCACCGCTGGGTATTTACCCAAAGATACAAAAACACTAATTCAAAGGGATACATGCACCCCTATGTTTACAGAAGCATTATTTACAATAGCCATGATACGGAAGCAGCCTGTGTCCATCCATAGATGAACGGATAAAGAAGATGTGGTATAAATATACAATTGAATATTATTCAGCTATTAAAAAAGAATGACATCTTGCCATTTGCAACAACATGCATGGAGCTAGAAAGTATAATGCTAAGAGAAATAAGTCAATCAGAGAAAGACAAACACCATCTGATTTCACCCTTATGTGGAATTTAAGAACCAAAACAAACGAGCCCAGGGGAAAGAGAGTGAGAGAGAGACAAATGAAGAAACAGACTCTTAATTATGGAGAACAAACTGATGGTTACTAGAAGGGAAGTGGGTGGGGGGATGTGTTAAATATGTGACAGGGATTAAGGAATGAACTTGTGATGAACACTGGGTGATGTATGGAACTGTTGAATCATTACACTGTACAAGTGAAACTATTATTACAATGTATGTTAACTAACTGGAATTAAAATTAAAACTTTTAAAAGATGCATTTCAAAAAATAAAATGCAAAAAAGTTATTAAAACACATTAAAGGCCATATACAATAAGAAATATACTATATTAATAATACAAAAATAAAAAAAGAAATATACTATATTTATGGATAGAAAGACTTGTAAATATGTCAGTTCCTCCCTAAATTAGCCTACAGAGTCAACATAATTTTAATCAAAGTCCCACTAGATTTTCTCATGGAATTCAATAAGGTGATTCTTAAAATTATATGGAAAAGCAAAGGGCAAAGAATAGGCAAGAAATTCCTTAGGAAGATAAAGCACAGGGACTTGTCTCACAGACATTAAAATTCATTATAAAACTCGAATTAAGACAATATGATGCTTTTGGGCGCCTGGGTGGCTCGGTCAGTTAAGCATCTGCCTTCAGCTCAGGTCGTGATCGGGGCTCCTGGGACTGAGTCCCAAGAAGGGCTCCTTTCTCAGCAGGGAGTCTGCTCCTCCCCTTGCCCCTCCCCCTGCTCATGCTCTCTCTCACTCACGCTCTCTCTCTCTCTCAAAATAAATAAATAAAAATTTTTTAAAGAAAAGACTGTAAGATTCTTTTGTGAAAATAGGCAAACAGATTTACAAAGCAGAAATCCTGAACAGACCCAATATTTATAGAAATGTGATGTATGGAAAGGGGGCCATACCGAATCACTGTAGAAAGGGTATACTATTACATTAATAGTTCTGCAGGTAACTGACTATACATTTGAAAAAAAAATAAACTGGATCTCTACTTCATCCAGCTCACAGAAAATCAATTTTAGATAGATTAAGGACTTAAATATGAAGGGTAAAATTATTAAATATTTTTATGAGGATATGAGAATATCGTTATGACCTCACAGTAGGGAAGGTTTTCTTGCACAAGACATAAAAAAGTACAAACCATAAAGGAAACAATTAATGAAACTGACTACATTAAAATAATAAACTTATATTCACCAAAAGTTATCAGAAAGAAAAGCAAAAGAAAACCACAAACTAGGAAGCAATACCTGCAACGTGAAAGGCTTGGCATTCAGAACCTATTCAGAACTCCTATAAATCAATGAGAAAAAGATAATGCAAAAGAAAAAAAGGGCAAAAGAAGCAAATAGGCATTTCCTTACATAGAAAATATGCAAAGCCAATAAACATGAAAAACTGTTCCATTTTATTAGTTATTAAGGAAATGCATATTATAACTACAATGATAGACCCTTTAACAATTACCAGACTGGTGGAATTTAAAATTAATAAAGTCACAATAACTCTCATACACTGTTGTTAAGAGTGTAAATTTGTAAAGATATTTTAGAAAACAATTTGTCACAATCTAGTAAAGCTGAAGTTGTAGATACTCTTGACTCAGCAATTCCACTCCTATGTGTTTATTCAAGAGAAATTCCTGTACAAGTGCATCAGTGTACAGAATGGTCACTGCAACACTGTGTTCATTACCAGAGTCAACAGCCTTCAACAGTAGCACGGACTCAAACAGCAACGAATGTAAACAAACCATAATTTTATACATCAAGATGGATGAGCTTTATGAGCAGCTGCTCAACAAATACCGATAATATCGATGAAAAAACAGGATGATTGCAATTATATGAAGGTCAAAACAGGCAAAACTCAACTGATCTATATTTTAAGAGTACACATATTGGGTAAAACCATGAAGAAAAGCAAAGGAATGAATAATATCAAATTTAGGAGAGTGGAGGTAAGGGAGGGGAAGAGCGGGAAAAGTTGAGATGGAGCTCCCAAGGACTTCAGTGTTAATCTTTTATTTCTTGAACTGGGTGTTGGGTACATGTGTATTTATTTTATTACTATTCTTTAAATAATACATATATCATAAATATTATATATTTCACAAACAGAATTTCATGAGTCAAACAATGACTACTTGAAAACAAGGTCGAGATGCAGAATGAACCATGATTAGCAAGATTTACAGGCTAGCTAGTGTTTGACTAGCACATAATAGCATTACATGCACAGCTCAAACTTCTGCCTCACCAAAAATGCAAATTACTATTTATCATAAATTGTTCTCAAATGGTCAATACAAAGAACATCAAATCCATGACTGTCAGCAGTCTGTTAAATCTCCATTAAATATCCTTTAGATACTATAGTAAACACTCAATGCAATCTGATATAACTAGCTAAGCCAGTATTTTAAATTCCATTTGTAAAAGCAATGATTTTATTGCCCAGAATATTGGAAATTACTGTTGGTCTTTTCTCCACATTTAGACAGATGTAACTGAGAGAAGTGTAATACAACAAACCTGCAGAAAATGAAATAGCATGCTACTTAAGGATTTTCCTGATCTGTACCAATAATTGTTTCAGAAGTAAAACAACTCAAGGATGGAAATCTGGAATTCGTTTTTAGATCTGATGAGATTCAAAAGCATTAATAATTGGAATGGGGAATGGATAAGCAGATCACAGAGGATTTTTAGTGCAGTAAAAATACTCCATATAATACCACAGTAATGGATATATCTCATTATACATTTGTCTAAACCCAAAAAATGTACAACAGCAAGAGTGAAACACTGTAAACTATGGACTTCAGATGATTATGATGTGTCAATATAGGTTATTTAATTGTAACAAATGTACCACTCAGGTGGGCAATGTTGCTAATGGGGAAAGCTATGTATGTATGTATGGGGCAAAGGGTATATGAGAAATCTCTATGCTCAATTTTGCTGTGAAACTAAAACTGTTCTAAAACAAATGTATTGATAAAAACAGTTACTACAAACAAAAAGCATTACTAGTGTTTTGCCAATCGTTAATGAGAAACTGGTAGTCCATGGCATCCAGTGGCAAACCAATTAAATTATTACCAACAGACAACTATAATCAAGTTCCTATAGATAACCAAGTAATTGTTGCCACAAACATTTTAATTCATATAAGAGGAACAACGAGGCAACAATGAGGCTAGTCCATTGCTTCAAAATGTACTACAGAATTTGGAGAAAGATTGTAATAAGCTCAGGGTGTTAAATTTCTATCACAATGTCAGGTAAGGGACCAGACAGCTTCTCTGATTGTTCTTAAAAATAAGTAAGATCCTGTAGCTGCAGTAAATATCATAACAAAGTCTAATTCTGTAGGTGAATTATTACATGACGAGTTTCACAGCCTCAAAGGGTCTCACGTTAAATTAGGGTATTGACTAATTAGGGTACTAATTAGGGTACTGACTGGTGGGGCGCCTGGCTGGCGCGGTCGGTAAGCATCTGCCTTTGGCTCAGGTCATGATCCCAGCGTCCTGGGATCGAGCCCCGCATTCGACTCCCTGCTCCTCTGTGAGCCTGCTTCTCCCTCTCCCACTCCCCCTGCTAGTGTTCCCTCTCTCGCTGGCTGCCTCTCTCTCTCTGTCAAATAAATAAATAAAATATTAATTAAAAAATCTGGGTACTGATTGGGAAGAAGAGAGTAGTGACTTGCATTATGTCAATTTAACTAAACTGGAACTATGTTTTCTAGAATTCCCTTCTCTAGATGGTTCTGAGTTAGAGTTGCCAGCGGCTTGAAAGGAGGAAGTGGAACAGCACCCGTGTTTATGTTTAGAGGTCAGTGTAGTGTCACCAATCTTCTGGTTTATCTTGTCGGTCAGGTTTGCAGCTCCTCCCATCTCTTGCTGAATTTCCTTTCAGCTTCTTTGCATTCTGAGCTAGTGCATGTGCAGTTCTATAGTAAATGGGATGAACTTTTTCTGCAAGTCAATTGCATCATCAAAATTGAAGGTTTAAAGACAGTGACAGATTAGCAGAGGCTCCAATTTGTCCTTACTCTCCCCCCTTCAAAAACAGGTAAACATATGGACTAAATAATCTACAGGCATCAATTAATTACAGATGTATAATAAATTCTATATTTTAATCCACATATTAGGCAAGGGCAAATCTAAACACTGTACTTTATCACAAAGGATTACTTATAATTCCTTTAATATCCATCTCCCCTTCCCTCTCTCCATCAATCATCCATCCAGGACTATTGCTGTGTTAGAGGGTATATACATAGTCTCCTTTTGGCTACGGACCACCTGATTGCTCCAAAATAACTATACCTACCTCTGTTCTTCATTAGCAATGCATGAGGAATGAGGATTCCTACATTCTACTTTCTAATTTTTGCCAGTCTTAAGAATACAAAGTTATTGTTTAAATTTACATATCCTCATAGCTTTTCAAGTTCTTTTATAAAGAGACTGTTCATGTTTTTTTTTTTTTAATGTTCTTTCTTTCTTTTTTTCTTTTTTTAAGATCTTATTTGAGAGAGAGAGACACAAAGTGCACACGAGAGAAAGCACGAGGAGCCAGAAAGGGCAGATGGAGAGGGAGAAGCTTAGTGGGGAGCCCAATGCAGGGTTTGATCAGAGGACCCCATGATTACGACCTGAGCTGAAGGCAGACACCCAAACAACTGAGCCACCCAGGTGCCCCACTTTTTTCAATTTTCATTGGGGTTGCTGTTTAACTCTTGGTGATTTAGAGAAATTTTTTGTGTATTCCAGATATCATTTCCTTGTTGATTTTAGATAATAAAACAAGTAAGATTTCCAGTCTATTAATTAACACCTGTATATTAACTTCATTCATGCTGTCCTTCAGTGATTAAAAGGTTTTAGAGGCACCTGGGTGGCTCAGTTAGTTAAGCATCTAACTTGTGATTTTGGCTCAGGTCATGACCTCATGGGTCGTGGATTGAGCTCCACACTCAGCATGGAGTCTCCTTGAGATTCTCTCCCTCTATCCCTCCTCCAACTCATGCACACATGCTTTCTCTAAAATAAATAAATAATTATTTTAAAAAAAAGTTTTAATAACTTAAGAAATCCATCTGGTTTTCTATTGCTAGTATTTATGTTTACTTTGTATTATTGCATCTATGTTTTAAATTTTAAGAATTTCTTCCCTGCCCTTAGGTCACAAAGATATTCATCTTCATTTCTATTAACTTTGGAGTTCTGTCATTACATAAAGATGTTTAATCTATCTGAAGAACTCCTTTATGAGTGTCACTACCTAGGAATGCTTTATTTCTCTTCACGTCGTGATCCACTTCTCCTAACACCATTTATTAATAAGTTCTCCTTTCTCCACTGATTTGTGAACCTATTAAGTTCCCATAAACCCCAATATGTCTCTACGTACTCTATTTACTGGTTTATTAGTCTACTTGTGTTCTAATACAACGCTAGCTTTATTATGATGATTTCAAAGTACATACTGATATCTGATAGGGAAAGTTCCCTCTTTGCTCTTCATGTTCTTTCAAATAAATTTAGGGTATTATCAAGTTCCTCAAAAATTCCAACTACACTGATTTAAAAATGGCCAAAGGACTTAAAGAGACACTTTTTCAAAGAAGATATACGAATGGTCAATAAGCACGTGAAAAGATATTCAATATCACCACCATCATTAGAGAACATACATGAAGTTTCCTCATTAACTATAAGGCTTAGTTATGTAGGTTTTACCAAATGAAAGCTTTCCTCCAGTAACACTTTCCTAAGAACTTTTAAACAAACACACATTGGATTTATCAAATGGCTGCTCTGTACTGATTAAGATAATCATAATTCTTCTCCTTTAATCTAGTAATGGGGTAAATTACACGAAAAGAATCCTGGGATCACTCCACTATATCGTGATGTTTTATTTTTTTAGTGCACTACTGGAATCAATTAGCCAGTTTTTTCTAAGACTTCTGCATTTACATTGATATGAAAAATGGGACTAACTTTGTCTTCTCTTTTATTGTATTTATTTGGTTTTGGCAGTATTACTGCCAAAAATAGCCTAATAAAATGATATTAAAAAAACAATGCTGACTGGCAAAAGAACAGGATGAAATATATAACACACCATTTACATACATTAAAAATACATGTGCATAATATACATTTTTCAAGAACATCTGCATAAAAATAATATGTTAAACACATTAAAATGACTGGGAGAGATTGGGAGTATAATGGTGATAAAAATAAAGAAACAAGTAAATAAAACAAGAAAGCGATCTTGCATGGACCAAAGATGGTTAATGTGTTACGAATTGAGGAGGGCCAGGATTGTTCCTAGTAAGCAATAATAATAATAATAATAATAATAATAATAATAATAATAAAGGATCCTGAGATCATGGAACTCAGAGGTAAGAGGAATCTTGGGGGCATCTAGTCCAATCTCCCTGACAATGTAGGAATGCTTTGTCAGCTTTCCTGAAAAAGACTAAAGTATTTGATGCAATACTCTATCAATGGGGAATATATATTTATAAATCAATCCATTTCACCATTAAGTTTTACATGTTAGCTCTAATCTACCCCATCTCAGACTTACCAGATCAGAATCTCTGATGATGGGGCCCAGAAATGCACATTTAAAATACTTAAGAAAAGTTTTAGAAATGACTACACTAAATGACAGGACGTTAATTATTCAACTCCGGCTACCTATCAAATTTATCTGTGGAACTTTAAAAAAATACAGATCTTAATCTTCATCCCTGATGTTTCTAATGAACTAGATATGAACACTCGAGCTTTAAATATATCAATGACAGTACTGTCTACCTGCATGTGGACTTCAAGTTTTACTTTTGAGCAGAGGTCATGAAATATTAAACCATCCGTCTATGTTCTCTTACCAAGATATTCCTGTGCATGAGACATAAAAGTGATCAGAGGCTGGCTTTGGTTGGGGATTATATTACCAGTAGTCACCTCCCCAACACTTATCCACAGGGGATGTGTTCCAAGGCCCCCAGTGAGTGCCTGAAACTGGATAGTAGCAACCCCTACATAGACTGTTTTTTCCTATACATACATACCTATGATGGTTTATAAGTTAGGCCAGTAAGAGCTTAACAATAATATAATAGACTTATAACAACATACGGTAATAACAATTATGTTAATGTCTCTCTCTTTCTCTCTCAAAATATTATACTGTACTCCCTCTTTTTCTGGTGATGATGTGAGATGATAAAATGCCTATGTGATGAGATGAATTGAGGTGAATGACATAGGTATTGTAACACAGTGTTAGGCTGCTATTGACCTACTGACCTGTTGAAAAACCAGAAGGAAGATCAATGGCTTCTAAATGTGGCTTACCACTTGTAACTGAAACTGGGGAAAGTGAAACTGTGGATAAGGGGAAACCTACTGTATAGCCAAGAAAGGGTAAAAGCTACAAACCTTTGTAGGGATGGAAATGGTGTAAAACGGAAACTCAAATTAGCTGAAGTAAGTAGCTACTTATATTACACTCATTTATTTGTTTACTCGTTCATCAAATTTTTTTTTTTTAAAGATTTTATTTATTTATTCGACAGAGATAGAGACAGCCAGCGAGAGAGGGAACACAAGCAGGGGGAGTGGGAGAGGAAGAAGCAGGCTCATAGCGGAAGAGCCTGATGTGGGGCTCGATCCCATAACGCCGGGATCACGCCCTGAGCCGAAGGCAGATGCTTAACCGCTGTGCCACCCAGGCGCCCCTCATTCATCAAATTTTTATTGAGAAATTACTTCATGCCAGACATAATGGAACATACAGAGAAGTTTTGGCAGTTTCATTATTTGTAATAAGCACAACTGCAGGTCATGATGGATAGGACGGGGGCAGTAGGAGACACAGTGGAAGCACACAGCAGTGGCTACCAATCCATAATTAACGGGCTGAGGAAGGCTTTCAGGAGGAAGTGATGTCTAAACTGAGATGAAAGGATGAGTAGGAGTTAGCTAGATGAAAGGGATGAATGAGGGGCTGGGGATCAGAAAGAGTGTCCCAAACGAAGGCAGTAAGATGTGCGAAGGCCGGAAGACGGACAGCAGTGAGAGATGGAGCTGTCAAGGCCAAGGCATGACTAGAATTTGCTCTGAACGCAAAGGGGAAGGACTTTAAGTTGGGAAATGACAAGATACAAGTCAAATTATAGAAATATCACTTTGGCAAAGAAAGGAAATCGATACGGCAGGGGGATGGGTCAGGATGGATGTAGGGAGACCAGTTAAGTCAGTGCATTAACAGGTAAGAAATGTTGGTGACTTAAATCAGGATATTGGAATTTAAGTAGAGAGAAAAGTGGATGGAATTGAGAGATATTTAGAAAGTAGAATACACAGGACTCAGTGGCTGATCAGATAGGAGGATAAACCTAAGAGCAAGTCTAATTCCATGTTTTAGGGTTATTGGTGCCATTTGTTAAAGTAGGAAACTCAACAGGAAGAGTTTGTGGGTAGTAGCTGGGGGGTAAAAGATTATTATTTCAGTTTGGAACATAATATCTAAATAGCTTTGGGACATCCAAGCACAGATGGCCAAAAACTGGCAGGATATTCAGCTCTGAAACGTAAGAGGTAGATTTGGGCTTGAGACACAAATTTGGAGAGCGTAAGTAAAAGACATTAATGGGGGTGAGTAAGATTGCCTGCAAGAGTCGTGGACTGGCAGATAATCTAAAAACGGATCTAAAGATGCAAATGAACATCACCATTTACGAGGCTGAGGGAAGAGAAGCCATATCAAAATGACCGAAAAGAAACTCAAAAGAAGTAGAAAACCAGGGGAAATACTACCCTCAAAGATAAGGGAGGGACATTTTGTAAAGAGCATCATGAAATGCTACCAAGTGTCAAATAAGGTAGGAATTGAAAAGTTTCCATTATATTTATCAATAAGTTCTGATCAATGATCTTAGTTGAGTAGTGGTAGCTGAAGATTTGGCCTAAACCTTACAGCTGTAAGAATAATTAATTTAATGAATTCCCTCCTAAATCTGAAACTCAAAATTGTAAACAACGAAATTACATCCTTAATAAGTAACTTAGAAAAGTGGAATCTTATTTCAGTAATTACTGCTTCCAAATCCATGGACAGTAGTGGTGAAAAAATAGATATCGAAGGTGTTAAATCAGAACAACTCAGCAACCCTTGAATCTCAAGCCTTGAACCCTCACCAATCTCGGAAACCGTAAAAGAGTGAGAAGATACCGGGAAGAAAAATTTGTTTCTTTTTGAAGACTCCTGGCTTCATTTTATATTACTTTGGTATGGGCTGTGCTAATTTTCAAATTGGCTTTTTTTGTTTTTATTTTTCTTGGCAAGTTTTATTGTGCGCTTTCTAATTATGAAGCAAAATTCCTCTTCTTCACCATGCTTTATGTGATAGTATTTAAAATCGATGTGAATTATTATGTCAAAAAACTCATCTATTAAAGAAGTAATTGGCCTTTCTTAGCGACTTTTCCATCTTTTGTAATTATCTTTCTTAAAAAATTATACTTGGAAAAAATTATATAATCATTTATACATTCAAACATATCTGAATACTTTCTGTGCACCAGGTGCCATTCTGGATGTTGGGTGTACAATAATGAACAATACAAACAGAGTCTGTTTTAATTCAGTTAGGGTTGAGTTTTTCAGTAGTAACGGTTATTTTAAAAAATGAAAAAGAAAAAAAAAAAAAGATCCACAAGTTTCCAGAATACAGCCTTCTGATCTAAATTTAAATTAAGCTATAGAGCACCTAATTGCCACCTATTGTGTTTCGAAGAACACAGCATCAGTGAGCTAATAGCTCACAGTGAATAAAAACAAACAAAAAAACCCCCCCCAAAAAACAAAAAGTAGATTCAGAACTCAACTCACCTCTTTGATTTATGAGCTCTGTGATTTGGGAAAACTATTTAATTTCTTTGGGCCTGTTTCCAGAGGTAGTAGTGATTGTGGCTAGCCCAGTTTCAGAGCCAAAAGAAAGCGGAGGTTGTCTGAGGCCATCAGAGTGATACCCGTACCCAAGGAGGAGGACAGGACAATTGCGGATGATGACTAGAGAGTTCTCTCACAAGGGAGAGTGGGTAATGAAAGCAGAGTTGGGGAACAATGGTAGGAACCGACTTTGTTTTAGGGGGCCTTCTGCATAGGTCATACTCTGCACAAAGTAAAGCAAAGAATGAGAAAATAAAAAGAATGTGTACACGGTGAAGCTTGTTGACTGCAAGCTCCATTTCAGCATGATCTGGTTGAGCTGTTTGGTTGAGAAATTCCTAATCTCAGTATCTTCAGTAAAATCTTTTTCTCTCTGGCTGTTCACATTTCTCAAAGAACTGTTTTCCAATTTCCTGACTTGAGAACAAGTTGCCAGAGTTCTGGGAGTTGAAGCCGGAAAGTCTACTGGTATTTTCAATATTTGGCATTCACTTAACTCCCTTGTTTGCAGAAAACCAGAATTTCCCTCAGCCAGACCTAGTGTCTCCCACGGTAGTGATGTCCTCTTTCTTAAAAATAAATATACAAACAAACCAACCTCTAACCTACCAGGGTAAAGGAGGGGCAGGTGGCTGTTTACACAGAATTGAAAAACGATCTAGGAGGGCAATCCACTGCATCTTAAGGGGACTTTCAGCCAATCTTCTTTTTAATGTTTTAGCCCCACCTAAACCTCCTGTTTTCAGAGATTACTTGATGTCCCCAATCCCTGAGCCTTTTGCAGTTCTGCAAATTGGGCTGCTTCAAGGCTTTTACAACCATCAGTTAGGAAAAGGTGGTCTGAGTCTGCTAAATAAAGTCATTCACCATCAGCTTTCCAGTATCCAAAATGTCATTGCTCTTGTCTCCTCTCCTACTTTGCCTGTGGGTTTCTACATTAAAAAAAAATCCTTTACTTTTGTTTTACTGGGGTTTTGAGTGGTAGCTGAGGTTACACGTCCACATTCAATCTGTTCAATTTAACCAGAAGTTACTCTACCTACTTCTCTCATTTCCCACCAACTTTCTACCCTATATTTGGCAACACAGAAATATTTTTCAATTTTCAAAAACACAGGCCCTTTCTATATATTTTTTTCCTGCTAACAACTTCCTCTATCTGGAATACTCTCCCTTTCAATTCTTGTCTGACAAATGCCTTCTGTGACCCTGTCCTTCCCACTCAAAATCCAGTAATCCCATAATAGTGTTCAGAGTTTTACACAAATCTCTATCAGCGCATATCCCACTGTATTATATATTTACCTGTGAGATTTTCCTTCTGGATTGTGAACTCCTTAAGAACCAGGATCTTAATCACTTCAGTATGAAGTATACCTCCATATCTAGTATAGAGACTAGTATACAGTAGAAATCAGGAAATGGAGGAAGAAAAGAGAGGAAAGAAGTAAAAAAATTTACCCTGATTAACTAAGATGTATTCTACTGATTAATATACTCTTAATGTGTTAGTCTGTTCTGGGCTGCTGTGACAAAACACCATAGACTGAGTGGTTTATACAATGGAAATTTAGCTCTCATGTTCAGAAGGCTGGAAGTTCAATGTCAGGATGCCAGCATGGTCAGCTGAGGGCCCTCTTCCGGGTTGTACACTTTGTATATCCTTACATGGTGGAAGGGACAAAGGGAGCTCTGTTGACTCTCTTTTATAAGGGTATTAATCTCATTCATGAGGGCTCCATCTTCATGATCTTATCACCTCCCCAAAGCCCCACCTCCTAATACCATCACCTTAGGGGTTGAGTTTCCAGCATATGAATCTGGGAGAACATATTCAGACCACAGCACTTAACAAAATCCCCAAATTTGCTACTTCATACATATGAACAGTGCACGAGTGTCCTTAAACATTTCTAGATTGTTCTTTCCACCTCCAGCCATGCTAGTGAGTGGAGCTGCCACCATGTCTACCCACCTACAATGTAGGGTGATGGGAAACTGCTCCAGCTTCCAGATCAAGAGGAACAAGCATACATACAGCATCGAGCCCAACAACCTGAAGGCGCGCAACTCCTTCCACTACAACAGGCTGATTCACTGCAAGACTGTGGGCCCGTGGCCAAGGTCATGAAACAGAGATCCTGGCGAAAATCCGCCACCTCCTATGTGCAGGCCACCGTTAACAAGAACGCCTGGGCCACCCTCGCAGCACCATGTGCGCGATCTGCAAGAACAAGTACTGCCCAGATCTGCGCACAGATGCCATTCACAGAGCCAGCACCATCCTGCACAGCCAGAAGCCTACAATGGTGAAGAAGTGGAACCACCCACCAAGAGCTCCTGAGGACCTGCCCTCCACCTCCTAAGTAATAAAGATGTCAACCACCTCAAAAAAAAAAAAAAAAAAATTCTAGATTAAGTCAATCTGATGTGGAAGTTTGGGGTTCCAGAATAGAAGCCTTTTTTCTCATACTTTTAAACTCCTATGTGGTTTCCTATATTCTAAGTCCTCAGCCTAAGAAGCCCAATATAAGAATCTACCCAAGCAACCAATGAAATTTTATGAAAACATTTTCTTGGTGTCTGGAATTCTCAGCCTTGACAAAATCTGAGGCTTAGACTTTGAAGTGTCTCCTCTTTAATTAGGCAGGATCCCTGGTCACTTTCTGAGATACTGACCACTGTGAGCTGAAGTCACACTAAGCCCAATGTTTAGTAGCAATACTTTGTGTTTTCATAGTAAGACTTTCTCAATGAGAACAAAGTCACTGATTGGCACCGTAGCACAAGTCCCTTATCTTGTCACAGACTAGCACTTTGAGCAGTGTTATATCAGACCGCTTCACTCTCTCCTCCTTGTATGTTCTCTTCCATTTTCCATCTTCCTGTTTCTCTCTGCTTCACTATGTGTAATTGCTTCACATGCGTATTCCAGTTCGCTATAATTCTTTCACTGTGTCTAGATTGATGTCTTAGCCTATCCGTTGAGTTTTTTGTAATTCTGTATCTTTGTTTACTTATTTAATACCAATAAATTTTAAACATATATCAAAGTTGAAAGAATTTTACACTGAACACCTGTACATTTCCCCTTATATCATGAACAGCTTACTAGGCTTGCTTTATTATTTATCTATCCATCTATCTATCCATTAATCCATATTATTTTTAGTGCATTTCAAAGTAAATAGCAGACATCAATTATTATGAAATTCCTGGATCACAGGATAGGTATATGCTTAGTTTTATAAGAATCTCTCAGACTCTTTCTGAAGTGACTGAACCAGTTTGCATTCTCAACAATAAAGTATGAGACTTCCAGTTACCTTACAACATTGCCAACATTTGGCATTTGGGTGCATTATATAGTATCTCACAGTGATTTAAATTTGCATTTCTCTGATGACTAATGATATTGAGACCTTCTCCATGTGCTTATTGACCATTCACATATCCTTTTGTGAAGTATCTGTTTAAATTTTCCATTTTTAAAAATTGGTTTGTTCAGCTTCTTAAGTTGTAGGAGTTCTTTATATAAACATGATACCAGTTCTTTGCCACATATATATTTTGGGAATATTTTTTCCCAGTTTTGCCTGTTCATTTTCATAATGGGGTCTTTTGATGAGCATAAGTTTTAATTTTGATAAAGTATAATGATCATTTTTTTTCCTTTTTTGGTTACCACTTTCTGTGATCTAAGAAACTGTTGCCCATTCCTAAGGCATGAAAGTGTTCCATGTTTTCCCCTAAAAGCTTTATGGTTTCATATTTTATGTTTAGTTCTATACTCTACACCTCAAAGTTATCTTTGTGTTTGATGTAACATAGAGGTTGAGATTCATTTTTATTCCATATGGATATTCAGTTATTCCAATACTATTTGTGGAAAAAATTTCCCTTTCTCTATTGGGTTACTTTGGTGCTTTTATCAAAAATCCCATAAATGTGGGGTGCTGTTTCCACTGATTTATTTGCCGATGCTTATGTCAGTACCACACTGTCTTGATTATTGTGGGTTGATAATAAGTCTTGAAATCAGGTAGTGTAAGTCATCCAAATTTTGTTCTTTTTCAAGATTTTTTGGCCATTTTAGTCCTCTGCATTTCCATATAAATCGCAGTCCACCTGTCAAGCTCTACAGAAAAGTCTGTTGCAGTTTTGGTTAGGGTTGCAACCAACCTATAGATCAATTTGCTGAGAACAGGCATCTTAACAATATTGAGTTTTCCACAACCCCTGAATTTTTATTTTAAGTGATTATATAAACTCAGCTGGCCATTTTTGTTAGTTTCTGGCTATGGGCTTGTTTTATACTCAATCTTTCACTTATTTAAATATTTTAATTATATATTCACATTGGATAATTCCAAAATATAGTCTTTGAGAGTGCAAATCTGTTGCTGGTTGTTTCTGTTGACATTAATTCATACCGGCTCACTTCCTTGGTCATTTTTAAATAGTGAGTTCATATTTTATTGAATTTAATCTGTGGGAATCCTGACTGCCTAAATTGGGGCTGCATTCTTCCAGAAAGGATTTACACTTGATTCTTCTGGAGGCAAGGGTGAGGGGCATGTTACTACTGAATAGGGATTACTTTATTCCTCTTTTAATGTCCCAGCCTAATGCAAAACTCTCAGATTCAGAAAGCTCTCCGTATAGAGGCGAATCCTTAACTGTGCTCACAAACTTGGTTTCCCCAACTGCTAACTGCTCAGAATTTGGTTTTCCCTATTTGTCCTTTTCCTGAAAATAGAAGAAGTACTTATTGGAAATTTCCTTTTCTTCTTAGAAAAAACAATGTACCAAAATCACGTGGGTATTTTTCTTTTTTTAATTTTTTTTTAACAGTTTTTCTAAGATCTATTTCTACTATATCAGTGAGAGGGTTCCTCTAGCATGCAGTTGTTCACGATTCTGAAAATGGATGACTTCACTGGGTTGTTAAATTATAATTTATTGTTAAAAAATGTTAGCTATGGGGCACCTGGGTAGCTCAGTGGGTTAAACGTCTGCCTTCAGCTCAGGTCATGAGCCCAGGGTCCTGGAATCGAGTCCCGATTCGGGCTCCTTGCTCATGGGGGAGCCTGCTTCTCCCTCTGCCTGCCGCTCCCCCTGCTGTGCACTCTCTCTTTCTGACAAAAAAATAAATGAAAATCTTTAAAAAATATTAGCTATGATCTTGACATCATGTCTCTGCTAAAAATAAAAAGAGTTAAGACCATGATATTTTTGGAGAGATTTATAGTAATCTCAGCTATAAAAATACCCAAAATATGATAAATTATTTGAAATGAGATGATACATAGGAATAATCTATAACTTCTATAAACCAGTCCTTTAAAAAATTTCCTTGGCATTGAAAAAAACTAATAAATAAAACAGTCCCTTACAGTACTCATGTTCCACTTAATTTTCCCTTGAGGACAGGGAAGGACAGAATAACTTCAAAATCACGAAAAGCAAAAATTACTAAAGTTTTTGAATCGCTAGCTAAAAATTAGTTCATTTAGTTAGGTTTCTTTCTTAAAATACTAACACAGATGTTTGGCCTCTCTGCCTTGAAACTCTACGCTTTTGTAAAAAATGTTCAGAATGTCACGTTAAATCCCCACAAGTAACATTGTTGCAACAAGAATATAAATACTAACAAATCCCAAGTCAGTAATAAATAACCCATTAAAATAAAAATATCACATGTGAGCCCATTTATAACTGAGAAGAGCCTCTATATAATGTTAAACAACAGCATGTGCTGGAATAAAGCCAGCAATCATAGAGTATCAAGAAATTACCTAACTTTAGGGGTTCTAGATACCTTCATCTGTTAATCAAATTTGTTTGTTCTCCATAATTACAGCAGCAAAGTAAAGGCAGCAAAGTAACAAAAGACATGGCTTTATTTAGGTCAAATTTATTATGTTTTATTCTTCTCATAAAGGTGCTCAATGATTTCCCTCCTACAAAAAGGAGAATCTTTTTTTAATTTATAAAATATATGCTTATGTTTTATATAATTTAACTATGCATGTGTGTGTGTGCGCGTGCCTAACCCACATACCATAAGTAACCATCGTGTAGGATTTACTGCAAATATCCTTCTGAATTTTTAGTATAATACACATGTGTAATTTTAGGTCAAAAATAGAATCATATGATATCTACTTTATGTAACTTCCCTTTTGCCTACCCCGCGATATATAATAGAAGTTTTTCCATATGGCCACATATTATAGATCTACCTCTTTTTATGTTGTAGCTGAGCAGTATTCCAAATAGTTGCACATAATTAAATTAATCAATATCCAAATGGCAAACATTTAGGTTGCTTTTAGTTGTTGCTATTATTATGAACTATTGTAGCTAGTATATTATACTTTAAAATAAGAATGTCTTCCAGTAAAGATGAATCATCTCCTATCTTGTCAATTTGCTTAAACAAACTACAAAGTACTTGTTACAAGATTGCATTTTTGATGCTAGATTTTAAGTTAGAATTTTAGAGAAAGATATCATTTGAAATGAGTTTGAAGAGAAAAATATGACCTGCAAAAAACATCTAATAGCAGTACCCTGAGACCCGACAGTTTGTAAGTTACAAGGCTATAAAGAACAATGACACAATGAATACTCATATATCTAGTTTAAGAAATAGAGTATTATCACTACTATTGAAGATCTCTATGTTCACCTGCCCTTCCTCTCTCTGTCCGTCCGAGGTAATTTTCTTCAATATGTTCTTTATTATTCCTTTGATTTCCCTTTTTCCTAGTTTCATTGAGGTATAATTGAAAAATAAAATTGTAGTGTACAATGTGATAATTTAATATATGTATACATTGCCTTGCTTTTCTTTATAGTTTTACCATATATGTTGCATCCCTAAATTACATATTTCTAAATAATATATTACATGCTTTAAATTTTATACTAATACAACCATACTGTAATTGGATTGTCCTTCTATTTTTGTGCAAAACTATCTTCTTTAAGATTTATCTACACTGTTCCTTGTAGGTACAATTCATTTTCTCTACTAAAAAATATTCTAATGTGAAAAGATACCACAATTTATTTATCCATTCTACTGCTGGTTGGCATATTAGTTGTTTTGTTTTCTGCTATTTCAAACAATGCTCCTATGAACATTTTTGTTCATGTCTCTTGGTATATGGGTAAGAGCTCATCTAAGAGTGAAATCACTGGGTCATAGAATATATTCTTAATTTTAATGTAGTCAAATTTATCAATCTTTTCTTTTAAGATCAGCACTATTTGTGACTTGTTTAACAAATCTATCCCTACCTCAAAGTCAAGGATATCTCCCTTAAAGATTATCTGAAAAACTGTGAAGGTTGGCTTTTCATATTTAAGTCTTTAGTCCACATGAAACTGCTTTTAGTGTATAGTGTGGTATACATACACCAGTGAGGTATCTTACATTTTTTGTGTACATGGTCACCTAATTTTCCCAGCACTATTTATTGAATTTTTCATTCCTTTGTCACTGATCTGAAATGACAATTTTGTCATAAGTCACATTCCCATATATGTGTACCTCTGTATATTATCTGTCATCATCCGTTTATGAACTCTGTCCTATATTCAGTTCTTTTGGTCAATCTCTTTATGATTGTACCAATACCACACTGTCTTAATCACTACAATTTTAAACTAATTAAACATTGTTTTATGTTTTATTGAGGTATAATTGATAAATAAAATGGTAAAATATTTCAAGTGTACACGGTGATTTGATATATGCATACATCGTGAAAGGATTCCCATATTTATCTGTTTTGTTGTTGTTGTTTGATGCAAATATTTAAGTTCTACTCTCTCAGCAAATTCTAAGTATATAATACAATTTTATCAACTGCAGTCACCACATTTTAAATTAGATCCTTAGGCCTTAGCCACCAAATAGCTAAAAGTGTGCACCTCTTACCAAGTTCTCCCTATTCCCCCTCCCCCGCTTCAGGCCCTGGCAACCACTTTTTTACTCTCTGTTTCTAAGAGTTTGACTTTTTTTTTTTTTAAGATTCTACATATTTGTGATACCACGCAGTATTTCTTTTTCTCTGTCTGGCTTATTTCACTTATCATGATGCCTTCAACATCTATCCCTGTTATTGCAAATGGCAGGACTTCCTTCTTTATCACGGTTGAACACTTTCATTGCTTATATGTACCACATCATCTTTGCCTAGTCATCTGCTGATAGACACTTAGGTTGTTTTCTTAGCTTGGCTACTGTTAAAAATGCTGCAGTGAACATGGGGATGCAGACGCCTTTTCAATATCCTGTTTTCCTTTGGATATATTCAGAAGTGGGATTGTTGGATCATATGCTTGTTCTGGTTTTAATTTTGTGTTTTTCGTAGTGGTTGTATCAATTTACATTCCTACCAACAGAGCACAAGGGTTCCCTTTTTTCCACATCTTTCCCAACACTTATCTTTTATCTTTTGATAACAGCCATTCTAACAAATGTGAGGTGGTATCTCATGGTGATTTTCATTTATATTTCCCTGATGATTACTGATGTTGAACACATTTTCAGGTACCTTTTGGCCATTTTCCTGTCTTCTCTTATTTTTATTTTTAATTAATTTATTTTTATGTCTTCTTTCAAACTAATTTTTGATATCTGACAGGACCAATTACCAAGTTGTTTGTTGTTGTTTTAGGAGTGTGTTGGTAATTCTTGGGCTTTTGCTCCTCTATTTGGGATTGTGATGGAAATTGCATTGCATCTATTGATTATTTTGGGAAGAACTGATATCTTCATAATATTGAGTCTTCCAATCCATGGACATGGTGTATCTCTCCATTTAATTAGGCCTTCTTTCATCCATAAATTTTATTATTAATTATACCTAGTAATTCTCATTTTCCAATCTAACAGAATTTAACATGCATTTTGTTTACTTTCTCTAGAGTCCCACAGATAGTCTTTGAATTCTTAATATTTAATTACATTCTTCTCTTTGTGCAAAAAGTTTGAGAAATAATTTTTGTATCACCTGTAAAGAATATGATGCCAATGTCGTAAACTATTTAACACGTGAGACAGCATGGGGAAATCAGACTATTTGCTTCTAAATTGTCTTCACTATTTTATGGGAAGTTTATTTCTGTAAGACAATATATATATTTTGATGCCAAGCAGAAGTATTTTTTGACCTTATACGCATGGCGCTTAGCAAATACTAAGTAATTCATTTATAACTTGAATTATCATCACTCATTACCCTCTACCTTAATAGCACAACTAAAAACTGACTGAAATGAATAATTAAGTAGTTATTAAATAACCTAACATTAAGTAACATAAAACTGAATTTTTTAAAGATGACTTTTCATTTTTCATTTTCAGAAAGTCTGCTTAAAGAACAAAATAACCTGGTTTTTTTTTTAAGATTTTATTTATTTTATTTGAGAGAGAGAGAGAGAACACACAGAAGGAGAGTGAGAGGGAAAAGCAGACTCCTTGTTAAGCAGAGAGCCTGACTCAGGGCTCAATCCCAGGAGCCCAAGATCATGAGCTGAGCCAAAGCAGACGCTTAACTGACTGAGCCACCCAGGCTCCCCTACCCTAGTATTTTTCAAGAGAAAACAAAGATAGTATGAAAAACTCAATATTTGTGCCAAGTAATAAATAAGTATTTCTGACAGAAATGGTGTGGATATTGGTTCTTCACCCTATTCACTGTGGAAGGCTCAAGAAGTTGACATATCAGTAAACAGAATCTCCTGGAAAAATAAAAAGTATTCTCAAATACTAGGAATAATCTGAAAGAACTAAAAATTACCTGTAGAGTACAGTTCATCATCCTTATTATATAGTCAAACTGTTGATGGTCTAATATAGCCCGGTTTTGCTGGACATGTAAGCCCAGCTCATCAGTGAGACACTGTCTTGCTGCCTTTCCTTTAAGGGCTCTCAATGCAGCTGGAAGGGTCTGAGGACAAAAGAGGCAGAAGTGAACAAAAGGTACCAATGGAAAAAAACAACATTCAATGGGTGACACTAAAAATTCGAGTACACCCTGTAAACCATTTAACAAAGATATTATAATTAAACTTCCAGAAAAGAGTAGATTTGCTATTAAGAACAATTATAAAATAGACGTGTAAGTAATTATTTTTATTTGCAAGCCAGCATGAAAAATAAGTAGAATTGATTTATGTAATAAGTTAAAAAATAACATTAACTTCACTTAATAAAAAAATTCAACAAAACTTCGGTTACCAAAACACTCATGACACTTAGATACCTTCTTTCAATAACTGGCCACATCTCTGTGGCAAAAACAGAAGGAAAAATTAAAATGACAAGAAACACAGGTGATTTTATACTTTTAAGTCGGTCAGTTAATCACTAGTCAGTTTTAATTTATGACTAGAAAATTCTACATCTCCTCTCATTTCAATATAATAAAGAAGGAAAAAGGACTCAGATTAACAAATAGAAATGTCTACACTTATGCATTAAAATTCTTTCACTTCATCACACAGAAGAATGTATCTCTCAGTTTGCCATTTAGAGCCTAGTTAATGTACTTTATATAAAATAATAACAGGCTTATTTAACTTTGAAAACGTAAAAAATACAGAATAAAGGAGCAAATAAGAAGGAAGGAAGAAATCTGAGAGTAGGAGAGCATAATATTGTTACAGGCAGGTACACAAAACAGGATGTAAAACCTGAAGGCAAGAAAAGCAAAAGGAAGTCTATTATAATACTTCAAGCGTAAGAGAAAATGGAAACCAAAAAAAAAGTCAAAACCTAAAAAGGCTTGGAGTCGTTTACTATAAGGGTAAAAATGTTACTTTGTTCATGCTTTAGCCTCTTGTAATAGATGTTCAGAGCTATGACGAGTCACTAAGATTATATTATGTTTAACACGTTTTCTTAAAGAAGGCAAGAAAACGTGCTTTAATGAGGCACATTTAAGTTGAATACCACTGTTTTTATAATTCATTTCTTATTCTGACTAGATTCTTTGCAATAAATAAAATTATATTTAAAATGTTAAATTTCTAAGTAATATGTCATAATAGGATTTATAGAACAATGTTTAAAAGTTTCAGGAAAAAATCACTATCAATACTTCTCTGGTAGCCATATAACTAGACATGGCATAGATTTAAAATCTTAGACACAATTCATTTAAAATGATCAAAACAGTAAAAGGACACTTGATAAGGAAGAGGTGCGGTTAGAGGAGAGGTCACTTGTCAAGCTAGACATGTACATCTGAAAGGGAAATGACGAGCGCTTCCTTGGGAAAGAAGGAGTTTTAGTACCTTTTCAGTCTCCAATGTTTTATTTTCAAATATGAATGAGATGCAATTTCGAACAACTTCCAATCTCTGTGCGCTGTTGAAAACTGTTGTCCCCTTATCCATTATCGAAACTAGCAGAGGAATATAAAGACAACACAAGTAAGTTGAACACCTTTGGCAATTACAAAAGCAAAGGGAATGTTACTGTTTACAGCTTATACGGCTGTCACTGTTTACACGACCAACATTTAGACTCTGTTCTTCTCCCTGGTTACACGGCATCGAAGGTACTCCATTTCACTACTTAGATCACATATTTAGGTTCTGAAATGTCAGGCCAGTCAAAGGCTTATTGAGGACAATTTCACAGGATAGATTCCAATGATAAACTGAACTCTTATGCAAATTAATTCATACTGCACAGTAAAATTGTATAGAGCAAAAGTAAACATCCACTTTTAACTTCAATTGTAAGCAAACTGATAAATGTTTAACTTCAATTGTAAACAAAATGATAAATGTTTAGGGTACAGTATCATGAAAAAGTAGCTAATACTTATATGTGACAGGACTACTAACAAAAAAAGAAGCTGATATTTCTAAGATATTACCAAAGAAAAACCACATACCACAAAAAATCAGATTCTACAAATTTGAGTAGAGGTGACCTGAGAAAGCACTATACAAAAAGAGAAATGATTATGGCTCAAGCATTACTATATGGAGTGATTTTTTAGTCCCATGAACTATGTACCAGTCACCTTTACCATAAGACTGAATAATTCTAGTCTAATATATAGGCTAAAATTACTTAAAATAAATTTACCTTAGTAAAAGAATATTAGAAGGATATAAATAAAAGTAGCATTAGTTAAATAAAAGTATACTTTCACCAAGACCTTTACTATATCATTGGTACAAAAGATGTAGTATCAATAATTCTTAAGCCAAAAAGAAAGACCCCTTATATAGGTTTTTCTTTTTTCTTTTTCTCTTATTTGAGTGTAGTTGACACACAATGTTACATTAGTTTCAGGTGTACAACTTGGTGACTTGACAAGTTTATACACTATGCTTTGTTCACCACAAGTATAGCTATCATCTGTCCCATTACATAGTGATTATAATATCATTGAATTCCTTATGCTGTCTTTTCTTTAAGATTTTATTTATTTATTCAAGAGAGTGAGACAGAGCAAGAGAGAAAGAGCACAAGCGGGGAGAGAGGTACAGGGAAAGGGAAAAGCAGGCTCCCCGCTGAGCAGGGAGCCTGATATGGGGCTTGATCGCAGGATCATGACCTGAGCCAAAGGCAGACGCTTACCCAACTGAGCCACCCAGGTGTCCCCATGCTGTGTCTTTTATTTTTGCAACTTATTCATTCCATAACTAGAAGCCTGTATCTCCCACTCCCCTTGGCCCATTTTGCCCAAACCCCTCCGTCCCCTGGCAAGCATCAGTTTGTTCTCTATATTTATAGGTCTGATTCTGCTTTTTAAGACCCCTTCTATTTTATGGGTGCTCTTGGAATCTAAAGGCATAATCCTTTTACCTCCCTTCATACCTAAGAAGAAAAACTATCATATCTTACTTATTAACATCCCTTTCATCTCAATACAAACTCTTATATCCTTCAAATCATTTTTGAAACTTTTTTACTTTGAATAATACTAAATAAGCTCATGAGAAGTTACAAAATAGTAGAGAGAAGATTCATGCCCTCATCACTTAGCTTCCCCCAATGGTGATATCTTACCTAACTACAGTGCTTTATCAGAATCAGGGAATCAATTGGCACCATACAATTAACTAGACAATAGAACTCAAATTTTACCAGTTTTCTTCAAATCATTTTTAATCATGCAACACTAATATTCTGCATGATCATGATGGTTAAACAGATTATTTCACATGACTCTTCTGTATGAAATGTTCATTCTTAATTGCATGCTCTGGGGCTTCCCACACATGTAGGTCAGTGGAATAGACTGAAATAGAAATCAATCTATATTTAGAGTAGGAAACTTCTTGGAGTCTCCAAATAATACCATGTACTTTACTGAGCAACATCTTTAACCTGTGTTTATAAACTTTTAGTTCTAAAATCTCTTCACCAGTATTTTAAATTTTCTTTAGGGCAAGCTGTTAAAAACAAACAAACAAACCACATTTTCTGGTAATAAGTCTGTTTCCTTATTTGAGAGTTACTTGAGACAATGACTTAGTTCACTCCCAGAAGAAAGTTCTTCACTGGGAGTTACTGATACTTCAGACTGGCCAAATCCCCAGCTGTGGTATTCTAATACTCACTTTCTAACGTCCGACGACAACTCTGGTTTAAGAGTACTTGACTTCCCAGGGCTTCCCTTCTAAGGCTTTAGCTTTCCAATGCTGGTTCCAGCCAATCAACATTACTCTGGCTCCTCTGAGGAATGTGTGGAAACTAATTAACCTCTCAAAATGTGAATGCCTCATAAGGTGACAGAGCAATTTTACACTCATGAGTGTCATGTAAAATGAAACATTCATACCTTTTAATTTCAGTATAAAGAAAATCCTGATTCTAATCAACCCAAATTAACCAGAAAGTTGGACAGGGTCCTGCATTCATTCATTCATTCATTCATTCATTCATTCATTCAGGTTTTACATGCAGGGCTAAATACTGAGTCATGTGTACCTCTCTCACTGATTACAATGAGATACTCTACATGCATCTAAAGAAAGAATTTGATGTGGATTGAAAATGAGGAAAGTAAAGAGATTGTGCAAAGATAATACTGAGACAATTAAGGTGACAATTTAAGAAAATTAAGTTTTAAACAAACTTCTCTTCTGAGGATATTTAAAGTACTCAACTAGCTTATGAGTATCAAAATTACATAACTCCTTCAAAAGATAACTATTTACCCTAACATGTCTACCTTCTCTGTCCTCTTCTCTATGTGAAAATCCAATCAACACTTAAGTAAAAGCTATTAATTCCTAGGAAAATAATGGCAAATTAACATTACTATGTAAATATAGAATGACTATACTGTTATCCATTGATAATAAAATTACACTCACTTCTAGGTATGATGGAGCAAACTAAAATTCCTACCAGGAATAATTACAGAAGTCAGATAAAATGCAAAATGATCTATTTAAATATATCAGATTGCTACAGAAGCACAAGGACTGGAGGACCTAAAATTCCAGAGAAGGGAAAAGAAGCTAGAGAGTGAGTTAACACACACATCCACTTTTTGCCCTAGGAGATTTGCCAATACCGGGTACAGACAGGAGGCTGAGAATCCAGGCTTGATTCTGGCAGATGGCTAGGCTGACCTGCAAAGTTCCTGGTGAAAGCTGTACTGACAAAAGAAGATGTGTGCTATGGTTCCTAGGTAAGCCACTAAAAGAACAATAAACAAATGTATAAACAACAAGTTAACAGAGATAAATTGTGGGATAAGAAAAATAGTTTATTAACCCAAAAGAAAGCAAGAAAGCAGTGGGAAACATAAAACAGGGAGATTAAGTAGAAAAAAAAAAACACCAGTAGATTACATTAAAGCCATTAATATACCAGTAATTATATTTACATATATATAAGTAATATTAAATAATATAAGTAGTATAGTAAGATAGACTGGTTTCAAAAAAACCCACCACATGCTGTTTACAAGAGGCATTCATAAAATATAAGGCCCTGGAAAGTTTGAAAATAAAAGGATAAGAAAAGATAAACAGAACGAACACTAAGCAAAGGAAATCTGGTATAGCTATATAAACATCAAAGTATACTTTAAGGCAAGAAGCATTATAGAGACAAAAAGGAATATTTCATATGATAAAAAGATCAATCACTGGGATGCTACAACTTTTATAAATACATTTGCATCCAATAAATCATCTTCTATATGAAAAAAAATGGATAGAACTAAAATGAGAAACAGGCCATTCTACTATTATCACAGGAGACTTGAACACATCTCCCTCAATAGCTGAAGAAGAAGAAGAAATAAAAATCAGTAAAGACAACTCATAGAATGGCAAAAAATATTTGCAAATTATATTCTCTGATAAGGGACTTGTATACAAAATATAGACAGAATTCTTAGGAATCAATAATAAAAAGACAAGTAGCCCAATTAAAAATGAACAAAGGATCTAAATACACATTTCTCCAAGAAGATATAAAAATGACGAATGAGTACATGAAAAGATGCTCTACAACATTAGTGCATATGGAGAAATCAGAATGCCCAAACATTGCCGGTGGGAATGTAAAATGGTACAGGCATTTTGGAAAACTGCCTGGCAGTTCCTCAAAACATTAAACGTAGGCTTACAATATGACCCAGCAATTCCCACCTACGTATATATCTGAGAAAATTGAAAACATTTATCCATACAAAAACTTACACATGAATGCTCACAGCAGCATTCTTAATAGTAGCCGAAAAGGAGAAACAACCCAACTACCCACCAACTGATGAACTGATAACAAAATGTAAATATACATACATATATACACATATATATACACATATACGTACATACATATCCATACAATGGAATATTATTCGGCCATAAAAAGCAATGAAGTACTAATACATGCCACATAGATGAACCTTGAAAATATTATGATAGAGACAGTCCAAGATGGCAAAGGCGTAAGAGATCTTAGTTTCATCTGGTCCCAGGAATTCAGCTAGATAGCTATCAAATCATTCTGAACCCTGTGAACTCAACCAGAGATCTAAGAAAAGAATAGCTGCAACTCTACAAATAGAAAAGCAACAATTTTCTGCAAGGTAGGAGGTGCAAAGAAGTGAATCCAAGTGGATAGGTTGGAAGATAAGCTATGGGAAGAGAGACTCTGTAAGTCGGCACCAGAAAGTGATATAGCATCGGAACCGGAAGTGAGGCGTAATCTTTGGTGGGACAGTGTGGTCTCAGGATCCCTGGAATCACAGAAAGACTGGGAGTGCCTGAATGCATCAGAGTTCCCAGGCATTGGAGCAGGGAAACCGGCAGCAATCGGCGAGCCCAGGAGTGGGCTCTCAGCTCACGGTTGCCATATATCATGAACCATGGCATGGCTGGACAACAGCTCTCTGAGCCCAGGCCCAGAGAGCGACAAAAACGCTCGGAGACCCCGCTTCTTCCCCTGGGAGGAGCAGCACAGGTGCACACTTCAGGAGTCTACAGGGTTTGGAGACACAAAATGGGGTCCCATGCCTGAGACAGAAACACACGGTCATGGGCTGGGTGACCATGGAGTGCAGATGGAGACCAGGAAGACAGGAGCGATTGATTGCTTTTCCCTGAGGGCACACTGAGGAGTGGGGCCTGGAGCTTTTGGCTCCAGGGCTGGAGATTAGGAGGATGCCGTTTTCATTCTCATCCTGTAAAAAGTGGCACAGAAAGCCTTAAGGGAACAAAAGCCACATAGAGCAATCCAGAGCCCATTACTTAGCCTGGCCCCCTGGCAAGGGCAGTGCAATTCTGCCCAGGGAAAGACACTTCAGAATCAACACAACATGCCCCTCCCCAAGAAGATCAGCAAGAATATCCAGCTAAGACCAAGTTTACCAATCAGAGAACTGCAAAACTCGAGCACTAGGGGGAAAACAGTGTAAGAATTCATGGTTTTTTTCCCCACGATTCATTAGTCTTCCAATTTTAAATGTTTTTCTCTTTCCTTTTTCAACCAATTTCTTATTTTATCAACTTTTTAAAAAATCTTTTTTAATTTTTGTTTTTACAGTTACATTCTATCCTTTCATTGTATTTAATTATACATACATATATTTTTTTCTTTCTTTACAATTTTGGGATGCAGTTTCTTCTAACAGACCAAAATACACCCAGAACCTGTCTGACCACCTGTCTGATCATATTGTCTCTTTTTGTGTGTGTGTGTGAAAGTCTTTTTTAATTTTCGTCTTTACAGTTACATTTCATCCTTTCAATGTATTCAATTTTATTTTTGTATATAAGTTTTTATATACATTATATAAGTTTTTCTTTCTTTACAATTTTGAGATGTAGTTTCTTCTAAGAAACCGACCAAAACACACTAGGATATTGTGTATTGCTCTGTTTTGTTCACCTGTTTATATTCCTTCTTTTTTGCTTTTTGTCTTTTAATTTTCATTTTTACAGTTACATTCTATCCTTTCATTGTATTTAATTTTATTTTTGTACATATATAAGTTTTCCTTTCTTTACAATTTTGGGATCTAGCTTTCTAACAAACAGACCAAAATACACACAGGATCCAGTGTATTGCTCTGTTCTGTTCACCTGTCTGATTATATTCCTTTTTAAAAATTCTTTTTTATTTTTCGGTTTCAGGTCTCTTCTGATTTGTTTAGCATACATTTCTCTGGGGTTATTGTTGCCATTTTAGTATTTTCTTCTCTCATTCAATAATTCTTCTCTGAACAGAATGACAGGACAGAAAAACTCACCTCAAAAAAGAGAACAAGAGGCAGTACAGACTGCCAGGGACCTAATCAGTATGGATATAAGTAAGATGTCAGAATTAGAGCTCAGAATAATCATTATAAAGATACTAGCTGGGTTTGAAATAGCATAGAAGACACAAGAGAATTCCTTTCTGGAGAAATAAAGGAACTAAAATCTAATCAAGTCAAAATCAAAAAGGCTATTAATGAGGTACAATAAAAAAGGGAGGCTCTAACTGCTAGGATAAATGAGGCAAAAGAGAGAATTAGTGATATAGAAGATAAAATGATGGAGAATAAATAAGTTGAGAAAAAGAGGGATAAACAACTACTGGATCACGAAGGGAGAATTCAAAAGGTAAGTCATACCACAAGGCGAAACAACATTAGAATAATTGGGATCGCAGAAGAAGAGGAAAGAGAGAGGGGTGGGGGCAGGCAGAAGGTATACTGGAGCAAATTATAGCAGAGAACTTCCTTAATCTGGGGAAGGAAACAGGCACTCAAGTCCAAGAGGCACAGAGAACTCCCCCTCAAAAATCAGTAATAATAGGTCAACACCCTGATATATAACAGTGAAACTTGAAAATCTCAGAGACAAAGAGAAAATCCTGAAAGCAGCTTGGGACAAGAGGTCCATAACTTACAAGAGTAGAAACATTAGACTGGCAGCCGACTTACCCACAAACAGCTGGCAGGCAAGAAAGGACTGGCATGCTATATTCAGAGTGCTAAATGAGAAAAATATGCAGCCAAGAATACTTTATCCAGCTAGGATGTCATTCAAAATAGGAGAGATAAAAAGCTTCTAGAACAAACAGAAACTAAAAGAATTTGTGATTACTAAACCAGCCCTACAAGAAATATTAGAAGGAATCCTTTAAGCGAACAGAGAGCCCAAAAGTAACATAGACCAGAAAGAACACAGACAATATACAGAAACAGTGACTTTACAGGTAATACAATGGCACTAAATTCATATCTTTCAATAGTAACTCTGAATGTAAATGGACTAAATGCCCCAATCAAAAGACAGACAGTATAAGATTGGATAAAAAAGCAAGAGCCATTGATATGCTATCTGCAAGAGACTCATCTTAGACCTAAAGACCCTTCCAGATTGAAAGTATGGGGGTGGAAAACCATTTATCATGCTGACGGACATCAAAAGAAAGCTGGGTGGCAATCCTTATACCAGACAGATTAGATTTTAAACCAAAGACTGTAATAAGAGATAAGGAAGGACACTATATCATAATTAAAGGGTCTATGTAACAAGATTTAAAAATTGTAAATATTTATGCCCCTAATGTGGGAGTAGCCAATTATATAAACCAATTGGTAACAAAGTTAAAGAAATACATTGATAATAATAAAATAATAGTAGGGGACTTTAACATCCCACTCACTGCAAATGACAGATCATTTAAGCAGAAGATCAACATGGAAACAAGGGCTTTGAATGACATACTGGACCAGATGGACTTCACGGATATATTCAGAGCACTCCATCCTAAAGCAACAGAATACACATTCTTCTCAAATTCACATGGAACATTCTTCAGAACAGATCACCTAGTGGGTCACAAATCAAGTATCAACTGGTAACAAAAGACTGGGATCATTCCCTGCATATTTTTAGACCACAATGCTTTGAAACTGGAACTCAATCATAAAAGGGAAATTTGGAAA
This sequence comes from Ursus americanus, assembly GCF_024610735.1. Lineage (NCBI taxonomy): Eukaryota > Metazoa > Chordata > Mammalia > Carnivora > Ursidae > Ursus > Ursus americanus. Next base: position 731,771 of record NC_142142.1, on the reverse strand, counting down.
GAACTCAAATACATGGAAGCTAAAGAGCATCCTACTAAAGAATGAATAAGTCAACCAGGAAATTAAAGAGGAATTTTAAAAATTCATGGAAACAAATGAAAATGAAATCACTACTGTTCAAAATCTTTGGGATGCAGCAAAGGCAGTCCTAAGAGGGAAATATATAGCAATACAAGCCTTTCTTAAGAAACAAGACAGGTCTCAAATACACAACCTAACCTTACACCTAAAGGAGCTGGAGAAAGAACAGCAAAAAAAGCCCACACCAAGCAGGAGCAGAAATCAATGAAAGAGAAACTAAAAGAACAGTAGAACAGATCAATGAAACTAGGAGCTGGTTCTCTGAAAGAATTAATAAGATTGATAAACCCCTGGACAGACTTATCAAAAAGAAAAGAGAAAGGACCCAAATAAATAAAATCATGAATAAAAGAGGAGAGATCACAATCAACACTGACAAAATACAAACAATTATCAGAACATATTATGAGCAACTATATGCCAACCAATTAGGCAATCTGGAAGAAATGGATGCATTCCTAGAGACTTATAAACTACCAAAACTGAAACAGGAAGAAACAGAAAATCTGAACAGACCCATAACCAGCAAGGAAATTGAAGCAGTAATCAAAAATCTCCCAAAAAAACAAGAGTACAGGGCCAGATAGCTTCTCAGGGGAATTCCACCAAACACTTAAAGAAGAATTAATACCTATTTTTCTGAAGCTGTTTCAAAAAACAAAAATGGAAGGAAAACCTAACTCTATGAAGCCAGCATGACCTTGATCCCAGAACCAAAGACCCCACCAAAAAGGAGAATTACAGAACAATATCCCTCATGAACATGGATGCAAAAATTCTCACCAACATACTAGCCAATAGGATCCTAACAGTACATTAAAAGGATTATTCACCACAACCAAGTGGGATTTATTCCTGGGTTGCAAGGGTGGTTCAACATCCGCAAATCAATCAATGTGATGTACTACATTAATAAAAGGACAAGAACCATATGATCCTCTCAATGGATGCAGAAAAAGCATTTGCTACAAAGTATAGCATCCTTTCTTGATTAAAATTCTTCACAGTGTAGGGATAGAGGAAACATACCTCAATATCATAAAAGCCATATACAAAAAGCCCACAGTGAATATCATTCTCAATGGGGAAAAACTGAGAGCTTTTACCCTAAGGTCAGGAACACGACAGGGATGTTCACTTTCACCACTACCAGAAGTCCTAGCCTCAGCAATCAGACAACAAAAAGAAATAAAAGGAATCTGTGTCAGCAAAGAAGTCAAACACTCACTCTCTGTAGATGACATGATACTCTATGTGGAAAACCCAAAAGACTCCACCCCAAAACTGCTAGAACTCATACAGGAATTCAGCAACATGGCAGGATATAAAATCAATGCCCAGGGGCGCCTGGGTGGCACAGCGGTTAAGCGTCTGCCTTCGGCTCAGGGCGTGATCCCGGCGTTCCGGGATCGAGCCCCACGTCAGGCTCCTCCGCTATGAGCCTGCTTCTTCCTCTCCCACTCCCCCTGCTTGTGTTCCCTCTCTCGCTGGCTGTCTCTCTCTCTGTCAAATAAATAAATAAAATCTTTAAAAAAAATAAATAAATAAATAAAATAAAATCAATGCCCAGAAATCAGTTGCATTTCTATACACCAACAATGAGACAGAAGAAAGAGAAATTAAGGAGTCGATCCCATTTATAATTGCACCCCAAACCATAAGATAGCTAGGAATAAACTTAATCAAAGAGGCAAAAGATCTGTACTCAGAAAACTACAGAACACTCATGAAAGAAATTGAGGAAGACACAAAGAAATGGAAAAACATTCCATGCTTACAGACTGGAAGAACAAATATTGCTAAAATGTCTATGCTACCTAGAGCAATCTACACATTCAATGCAATCCTATCAAAATACCATCAACTTTTTTTTTTACAGAGCTGGAACAAATAATCCTAAAATTTGTACAGAACCAGAGAAGACCCCGAATAGCCAAAGGAATGTTGAAAAAGAAAACCAAAGCTGGAAGCATCACAATTCTGGACTTCAAGCTGTATTACGAAGCTGTAATCATCAATACAGTATGGGACTGGCACAGAAACAGACACATAGATCAAGGGAACAGAACAGAGAACCCAGAAATGGACCCTTAACTCTATGGTCAACTAATCTTCAACAAAGCAGGAAAGAATATCCAATGGAAAGAAGTCTCTTCAACAAATGGTGCTGGGAAAATTGGATAGCCACACGCAGAAGAATGAAACGACCATTTCCTTACACCATACACAAAAATAGACTCAAAATTGATGAAAGACCTAAAAGTGAGACAGGAATCCATCAAAATCCTAGAGAACACAGGCAGCAACCTCTGTGACCTTGGCCACAGCAACTTCTTGCTAGACACATCTCCAAAGGCAAGGGAAACAAAGGCAAAAATGAACTATTGGGCCTTCATCAAGATAAAAACCTTTTGCACAGCAAAGGAAATGGTCAACAAAACCAAAAGACAACTGACAGAATAGGAGAAGATATCTGCAAATGATATATCAGATAAAGGGCTAGTATCCAAAATCTATAAAGAACTTATCAAACTCAACACCCAAGGAACAAATAATCCAATCAAGAAATGGGCAGAAGACATGAACAGACATTTCTCCAAAGAAGACATACAAATGGCCAAAAGACACATGAAAAAAATGCTCAACATCACTCAGCATCAGGGATATACAAATCAAAAGGGCAATGAGATACAACCTCACACCAGTCAGAATGGTTAAAATTAACAATTCAGGAAATGACAGATGTTGGTGACGATGTGGACACAGGCGGGGACCCTTTTATGCTGTTGGTAGGAATGCAAGCTGGTGCAACCACTCTGGAAAACAGTATGAAGGTTCCTCAAAAAAAACCTCAAAAAATAGAGCTACCCTATGACCCAGCAATTGCACTACTGGGTATTTGCCCCAAAGATACAAATGTAGTGATCCAAAGGGACACCTGCCCCCAATGTTTACAGTAGCAACATCCACAGTAGCCAAACTATGGGAAGAACCCAGATGTCCATCGACAGATGAATGGATAAAGAAGATGTGGGGTATATACACAATGGAATACCTTTTCGCCATCAAAAAAAGTGAAATCTTGCCATTTGCAACAATGTGGATGGAACTAGAAGACATTATGCTAAGTGAAATAAGTCAATCAGAGAAAGACAATTATTATATGATTTTACTCATATGTGGAATTTAAGAAACAAAACAGAGGATCATAGGGGAAGAGAGGAAAAAATAAGACAAGATAAAATCAGAGAGGGAGACAAACCATAGAAGCCTCTTAAGCATAGGAAACAAACTGAGGGTTGCTGGAGGGGAGGGAGGTAGGGGGATGGGATAACTGGGTGATGGGCATTAAGGAGGGTGGGGGATGTAATGAGCACTGGATATTATATAAGACTGATGAATCACTGAACTCTACCTCTGAAACTAATAATATATACCGTTATGTTAATAAGTTGAATTTAAATAAAAATAAATAAGAAATAAAAATTTTAAGAAAAAAAAAAAACAGAAGAAGAAGGAAAGAAAATATTATGCTAAATGAAAGAAGCCAGTTACAAAAGATCACACTGTATAACTCCATGTATATAAAATGTTAGGATAGGTAAATCTATAAAGATAGAAAGTGGATTATTGCCTAATGCTAGGGAAGGAGTGGGTTTGGGGGAAAATGGGGAGTACTGCTACTGGGTATGAGTATTTCTATTTGGCATAATGAAAACATTCTGAAATTAGTGAAAATGGGCGCACAACTGTGGGATATGCTAAAAAACCACTGAATTGTGCACTTTAAGGAGTGTTACTGTGTGTGACTTATATCTCAATATAGCCGTTTTTTAAAAAGAAAAGATTCTATAGAGGTAGTGGAGAGGTTAATGGTTACCATTTGTGAGAGACAGTGAATGGAACAGTGTTTTGAGTGCTAACAATGCTTCAATTCTGGTTATGCAAGTTTGTTTACTCTGTAAAAATTTGTCAAGTGGTACACTTTCATTTTTGTGTCTTATATCTTGATAAAAGGTTTACTTTTAAAACAAAAGAACAGACAGATACATACCAACAGGTGGACCTGCTGGCACAACACATTTCTTTTCCACTCGTGAAGCAGGAGGTGCGTTCTGGTTCTTAGCAAGATTTTCCTGTATTAATTCCTGTACCCGAGTTTCATTAATCTTTGGGAAAGGAAGAATATGAACTCGCAAGTGGGATCCTTCTGTTGGGCGTGGAACTTTCTGGAATGCCATATGAGGGTTGGGATTCTCCTGCAACACCAAACAGGTAAAATCATCAAAAGTTGAAATAACAATGGCAGATTGCCAGGCAGAGAATGGGAGCTCAGAGGGCCACAAACTGAAATCAGACAGATGAGTGATTACACGTAATTCAGACACATGCCATACAAGAGAACACCAGAATCTCACTTCTTACGTGACGTGATCTATCAGCAGCATCTGATACAGCCGATCACTCTTACCCCTTTTCCATGGAGGCTTTCTTCACTTGGTTTCTAGTCTTCTTGCCACATCTTTGTCTACTTTTCATCTTCCTAGTCTCTTAATTATGTGAAAACCCCAGGGCTCAGAGTTTGGGCCTCTTTTCTATTTATACTTATTTCCTTGGTGACAGCTTCCATTTTCAATATTTAAACCATAAAAACACCAATGATTCATAAATTTTTATCCCCCACTGGGCTTTCTCCTGGATGCCATACCCATATATTCAACTGTCCACACATAGTATTTCCATTTGGACTTAAAATAACGTCTTAAATAAACGTCCAAAATGGAGCGCTTACTCCTCATCTCTTCCAAATCTGCTTTCTACAGTCTTCCCCACTTCAGGAAATGCCATATTTATTTTTCTACTCAGGTGAAAAGATTAGAGTCATCTTTAATGCCTTTCTCTAACACCCAATTATCCATTCTTCCGCAAACCTTTTGGACTTTGCCTTTCAAATATGCCCATAATCTGCCCACTTTTCAACAACACTGTGGTTCAAGCCAACATCTCTATATTACCACAGAAGAACCGTCTCCTGACTGGTCTCTCTGCTTCCACCCTTGCTCCCTCCCTTACTCTATTCTTCACACTGCAGACAGAGTGATCTAGTTAAAAGTATGTCAAACCATCACCTAACTACTCTATTCATTCAAATAGCTCTCCATCTCACTGAGAGTAATACCCAAAGTTCCTATAGGACTGTGTCCTGCTACTGTCTTCCTTTATTCTGCTCTAGCCACACAGGCCTTCTTGTTCCCACCGCAAGACCTTTGCACTCAACGGTTCGTTCTGCCTATCCCCCTACAATTTGAACAGCATCCTCTATCCCTTCCTCATTTCTTTGCTCAAATACCACCTTTCTTGGCCACCCTATCTACCATTATACCCCCTAACACACTCCCTATTCCTGTTATTATATTTTTCTCCTTAGCACTTATCACCTTCTCACATGCTATAAATTTTATTTAACTTGTTTATTGTCTACCCTTCTCTTACTAAAATGACGCTCCATGAGGGCCAACATTTCAGCCAATCAAAAAAATATTTTTTTGTCCTCTACTGTATACCTGTTACATCCAGAAACTGCCTGGCACATAGCAGGCACCCTAAACTATTTCCTACTATTTCCTAATGAGTGGGACACAATGTTGAACACATGTTAGGCTTGCAATAATTGAATTAAATGTGTCAGTTAATATTTTCATAGACCCTTAAGGCATAAATTTTTATCTAGTCACCCAAGTTAAGTAGGATTATATTTCAAATACTATAGGCAGAATGGAATCCATCCCTTAGTAACATTTTATAGGGAAGGCTCCTTTACCAGCACTATCCTTTGCAACCAGAGAATTCCCGTTCCCCTTGAACCTGTGATTCATGTTGTTAGATTAAGCTCAATACTACTGGATGTGTTCTCCAGACAGTTAAACTGGACGTCGTCATCATCTACTAGAGCTGCTCCCACAATTCTTCATGGTTATTCGGCCCAGACCCAGATAAAGAAACAGCTGGGCCATGGCAGATGATGTAGGTAGCATATCTCAGCAACACAATGGAATTAATAGTCTTTTAAGTGTAAAAAAGCCTGGGTTCTAGTTTTTGTTCTATTCGTTATGACATACTGGGTAAATAACTTTGCCTAAGGGATATACTTATGCTTCGCTTACAAGGTTCCTGAGAGGCTGAAGTAGGATACAAAACTTGTTCTTGCCAAAGTAACCGTCATTACTTTGTATTTTCCTTTGCATCTTTAGCAAAGGCAGAGGAAAATAAACAAATTTCTCTCTAAGTCTTCATGATCACCACTTTCTAAACTACATACGAAAAACACTGTTCTAAAATTATGCCTGGATTAACACCACCATCACCGGTCTGTAGTTTCTGAAACTGTCGTTTCCCAAGACAGTATGTTTGTTTTTCTCTGTTCTTTAGGCACAACGTCTAAGATACCTTCTCAAAGTTACAAATATCAATATTCTAAAACTCACTGGCAGATTTTTTTTTCAGGCTGGAAAGGCAATTCATGTGGATTTTGAGGTCTGAATCAGAATCATTTAAGGTACATTCTTACTTATTTTCTTTATAATAAAAATTAACACTTAAAACTTATTTTCCATGATATAAATAATATTCATTGTAACAAATTTTAAAACATGGAAAAATAAAAGTAGAAAATGAATCTTAGTGATGCTAGTATCTTTTCTAACTATATTTTATGTATCTCTCTTACTGTATATTCTTCTATCTTGTTCCAAGAATGACAAGGTCATTTAGAAAAATAAGGATACACATATTATTTCTAGTCAAAATCCTGCAATGTGATAAGTTCATCCTAAACTTTATAAGGAAGAATAAAGAAACCAAAATAGTCAGGATAATTCTGAAGAAGAGTAAGTGGAAAAGTGAAACTTCCCAGATATCAAAACTTATATAAATCTGTAGTACAGTATGGCAATTGGTATGGTTAAAAAGGCTAATAGAGTAAAGAGCCTCAAAACAGGTGAGACAGGTGGCCCTACAATTCAGAGGGAAAGGTTAGACAATTCAATCAGAGAGTAGTACAACAAAGTATTTTTAGTGCTTGGTCTCTGATGTCAGACCTCTGGGTCAAATTCCAGTTTAGCCACTTGCTAGTCATGTGACCTGGTGCTGTGTCAATTCACTCACCACTTGTATTTTAGTTTCCTCATCTGTAATCTAGATAATACTACAGTACCTACTTCATAAGGTTCTTGTGAGGACAAAATGAGTTGTTACAGGAAGGTTTTTAGAACACACACATACATACCCTTCCCCAGAATAAATATGAAAGCTGTTTCCCAAAAATTTAGAGTACATTCATTTGAAAAATATTTATTCACTGCATATACTGTGGTATGACACCATGCCTCTAAAACTTAAACCACATTGTTGTCCCAGGAATCCCATCATATCACCAGCTACTTACATTTTAACAACAACAATAATAATTGTAGTCAGTAACGCTTAAAACAGAAATCACTTATTAAAGAAAAGACACTGCTATTAGTCATTAATAGTGTTTTTCTTCTTATAAGCAATTTGAAATATTATAAACCAAATCTATACAAAATTAAGATTAAAAAGCATTTTTTAACCATCTTAAAACAAAGTTCAAAGATGAGGCTATCCTGTAGTTGTAGGGATATTCCTCATAAAAGTTTAGATTATGGGATAAAGTTACTAAATTACATTCAGTTGTGTTTAGAAGAGGCAAAAAGGGCTCATGCCCCTGAAACACAAGTATTTGGTTTTCTGGCCACGGTGTCTGTATACTGCTGCCCTCTAACGGGCAGTGTGGTAAATATAAAGAAACACATTTGCTACCTTACACCCAACTTGGTCGCATAATGACTTTTGAGAAGACAAGAAATGAAAAGAAGTTTAGGGCTCACTGAACTCTGCGTATTCTTAGAAACATCTGCTCTTACTTGGAACTTCGACTGCATTTGGGCAAGTCCCTTGAAGATTACTGAGCTCATTAAAAACCGCAGCCCAATTTTGTTGTTGAACATCCTTGTGGAAACAAGGAAATTCATTATTTTCAATAGAATAAAGAAGCGGCCAAATTTTCATCTTTGATTGCAGAGAAATGCAATTATAAATTACTAACCAAGAATGCAGGCAACTAAACACTTATGATGAACATGGTAACAATTTTGTCCAAGGCAACCAAGATAAACTACCCAAAAAAGCGAGCAAAATGCACTATTGTTTAGAGGGAATTTTAAAATTAGATAATGATTTTCAAGAAATGGGCTCTGTAATCCTGCTTTGAGAAGATATGATAGTACTGGGAAGTACAGTGAATTTTTCAGACTTGAAAAAATGACACACATACCATCTGGTCTGGAAACATGGATTTTTCTTTTCTTTTTTTTTTTGGCAAGCCAAATGAGAATATGCCTAGGGCTTACGGAAAACAAGTCTGAGAATGCACTTCAAATAAAAGCAAAGCAAACAAAATAAAACAAAAGCCCCAAAACCTACTGGAAATCCAAAGTAGGCAACATTGGGGGAGAAAATGTTGGTCTCAGCAGTAAATGACAAATCGAGTGACCTTGTTAGCAGCTACGAAGTTTCCCATTTTAATGTAGGTATTCAATAATTATTTAATGTACACCAATTATTCACAGGGCTGTATGGGATAGCAAGTTATACAAATCCTTACAAATACAGCTGAAATCAATACTATCACTGGACTAAGTCGTCAAACACTGACAAAATGTAACTAGACTTTTTAGGGTTGCCTAGCTGTGATACAATATTTATGGAAGGAAATATTCTCAATTTTTCACCTCACAGGACTTTCAATGATCACCCAACTGAATTAAAGTTGCATCTTTAATACAAATAAATTTGGTGTACGACTTTAATGTCAAATGTGCTGGTTGCCCTAATGCAGGGTTTCTGTACCATGGCACTATTAACATTTTGACCTAGATAATTCTTTGTTTGGGTGAGGAGGGGCTAGCGGGTGTCTTGCATATTGTAAGATGTTTAGAAGCAAACCCTGGTTTCCACGTACTAGATGCCAGTGGCACACCCTCTCCAGCTGTGACAAACAGAAACGTCTCCAGACAGCCAAATTTCTGGAGGGGAGGGTTTGCCCCTGTAGAGAACCACTGCTCTAATTTATGACTCAAGATGGAGGCTCTATATTTTAAGACAAGTACTCTTTTCACAAGTGCCAGGGGAGCATGTAGTGACTAGGTAAGAGACCTATACTTTCACTCACTTGCTGACATGCAAATTAAAACCGTAAGATACGATGGCATACCTATGAGAATGGCTAAAAACAAAATAAAGCAAAACAAAACAAAAAAACAATTGAGGATACCAAACGTTGTTAACGATGTGTAACAAATGGAACTCCTATGTGGCTGGCAGGAATGCAAAATGGTATAGATATTTGGGAAAACAGTCTGGCAGTTTCTTATCAAGTTAGTATTTTGTTACCATATATCCCAGCATCCTACTTCTAAATATTTACCCAAGAGAAATGAAAATGTATGTTCACATAAAAACCAGTGCAAATGTTTACAGTGGTTTTGTTTATCATTGCCAAAATTGCCCTTCAGTTAGTTAACAGATAAATACAAGTGTGATACATCCACACAATGGAATACTACTCAACGATGAAAAGGAATAAACAACTGATATATGCAGCAACACAGAGGAATCTGAAATGCATTATGCTAAGTGAAAGAAACCAAACTCAAAAGCTACATACTGACATTACAGAAAAGGCAAAAACTTCAGAGACAGAATACAGATCAGGTACTAAGAGTTTGAGGTGGTAGGAGGAAGTGATTATAACAAATTAAGGAACTTTGGGGGGTGACAAAAATATTCTATGTCCTTATTGTACTAATGATGGTCATAGAGCTTCATTCGTCAAAATCTAAAGTACATTTAAAAAAAGGAAATCTTACTATATGTAAATTGTATCATAGTAAACCTGATTTAAAAATGAACAAATAAATCAGGTAAGACAGGGGAAGAAGTGTGATTTTTATGCTTGGGTTAGGGGCTTCATTTCATCACAATAATCTAAGTAACTTGTTTATGGTTTGATTTTTTAAGACTAAAAATGATTGTAGTATTTTAGTTCCTTCCTATAACAACAAAATCCTTTAATTCACAGTTGGCAAAGACTACAAATACCATCAGTGTAGATTAAATTTGCCTGGTAGTAAAATTAACTTTATGCAGAAATGTAAGGGGAATAGACCTTATATGATTTACAAAGGCTATTCCTGTATGTTGGCTTTGTTCTCCCATAAGGAGTTTAAAATCTGTTCACTGCAATCCTGGGCAATGAAATACTCTTAAGGCACAAACAGATATCTCATATCATCCTATAAGAAAGTCCAAGTCTTCTCATTTTTCCTTTAACTTTTAAGAAAGCTGTCAGACAAATTACACAGTCTAACAAATATTTATGTACTATTGCAGATGCAAAACAAATTAGAAAAACTGTGCTAGGTAAATAGTCAAACACATGTCCAACTGATTTCTTGATGCCTTGGAATGAAGGTTTTATAAAGCTCTTATCTTGGCCTATCTTATCATTCTCATTTTGTGTGTAGTTAGTGGTCCTTTTTAAGTGTGTATGAGAATCATAGAGACAGAGTCGGAGTACAGAGACAGAGTACAGAGACAGAGTACATAAAGAGTCTGATAGCCAAAGTGGGCAGACCCAGATCCAGCATTATCAATTGAGAATGGAAAGAAAAGGTGTAATGAATGACTGATAATCTTCGTGGTATCAACCTTACCAACGCTTGCACAATTTGTCTCCAATGGAGTTATTCCCTTCCTTCTCCTTTATGTCCCCTTACCATTCCCCTCCTCTACTTAAGTCACAAAATTCTTTCCTTAGTTATTTAGGAAGCTCCAGAAAGTTAAAAGAGCACCTAAACCCAGTTACAATTCATCCTACTCATGTCTCCTCACAAAAAAGCAATATAGTGGTGAGAAGAAACTGAGAAATTAAGGCTCACTTTTGAATACTTCAAAGATATGTGAAGCAGAGAGACTAGGTACACATACCAGACTTCACTGCAACAAAGTATTTACAAACATCTAAGAGGAATCACCAGGTCTCAATTCTAACCCAATAATAAGGAAACAGTCAAATTATATGGTTGGTTCTTGCTTACCAAAAGGGAATTTTAGAATGTGATAAAAAAAAAAAACCTGACTAGTTAAAAATAGAAGTATCTGAATTATTTTCCTTGCATTGAGATCCTCCCTCCCTCCCCTAGACTTCCTGCATGTCCTAAGAAAGTAACTTTACCATCATGCTCTGCTTTTTAATTTTGTAATGTATTTACTTCAGAAGTGTTGGGACCATGTGGTGTTTTGAATCTTACAATCAGAAGGAATCTCAGAAAGTGATGACAATCCATGGCGATATTCTGAAATTCTCACTTATCGTGCACATGTATCCTCTTTTGAAGGATATTAGGGGAATCATGTACCTAGAAAATGCCTGGCACTAGCAGATGCCTAATAAATACATACTGAGAGAATGGAATTGATCAAATTAAATGGAATAGAATTAGACTGGGGGATAAAAGCCCAATAAGGGTTAAAAAATGTAGAGTATATTTGAAGGGCAATTTAGATCTCCTACCCAGTAATACAGTCCTTCATGGTGATCACTTTAAAAGTGTTGTTTTTAAAGGATAGGTGTGGTCCATGTTTTACATTTACCTTTTTAAGAAGGTATACTTTTTAGCTGCTTGTGCCCTTCCTGTGCCAGCCTCTTGCCCACTGGGAGTGACAGTGCCCAGGACCCTCCATCCTTTCCCTCCAAATCCAGGCAGGCTGCTGGGGCCTCAAGGAAAGGCCTGCCTGGAGGTGCCTGGGCCATCGGCGCCTTCCGCCTGTGCCACAGCCAAGTGGCCGCCCTTGCTTCCTCCAGGACAGAACTAAGCCTTTCTGCTGGGAGTCTGCAGCTGGAGCAGAAAAGGAGAGACTTCGCCTCTTGGGGGACGAGCAGCTCTACTTTGACAGCCACGCCTTAGCGTGTTTACTCGAAGAAAATGGGTTCACAACCCAGCAAGCAGAAATCCCTGTCTCTGCATTGGTCAAGATCATGGACACCAACATGGACATTGTCTACAAGGATATGGTCACCAGAATGCAACAGGAGATCGCTGTTCAGCAAATAATGTCTCAGACTACAGATGTGAAAAAAGACATTATTTTGGAGAAGAGTGAATTTTCAGCCTTCAGAGCAGAAAATGAGAAAATAAACCTTGAACCACATCAGTTAAAACAAGTCATGGATGAAGTAATCAAAGTCCAAATAGATACCAAATTAGACTTCGATCTGGAAAAGAGCACAGTGCGAGAACTGTATTCGTTGAATGAAAGGAAGCTGCTGGGAATGAGGACAGAAATGGTGTCACTGCATGCCCAGCAAGATCAGGCTGTCGCCCAAACAAACAGGAAGATAGACACTAAGGTCACTGGCCTCAAAACTATGCTGGGATCGCATAAGCTCGATAACACTAAATATTTAGCAGGGTCTGTATCTATGTGTCTAATAGGAGCTCTGGGATTTTATCACCTGTGGATATAGTAAAGTGTCTATTTAAAGAGAAAAAAAAACTGTATTTAATGTTATTATTTTATTGCAGTTTTCAGTTTTGTGTCAACTTAGTATTAGCTATGTAATGTATAGTGTGGGGTATGCAGTGTAAACATCATAAAACTTAAGTTCTAGGATGGCAAGAAAGGAAATTACTTTGTTTTTGCATCAAAGTGGCTTGGCACACTCCCTTACATACACTGTGTACTCAGTCATGTAACAAAGACAAACCTGTGTTAGAACCCTAGCTCTGGTCACTTACAGGCTATAAAATTTTACAGTTTTAGAACTGTCCTATAAAGATCTAAGAAATAAACATTCAGTTATTCAAGGGATCAGTCCCAAAATCTCAAACACTGATTCCCATTTGATGTTTCGCTATATTTTTGAAATCCATCAGTAAATCACTCCCAGTGGGCAAGAAAAAAAAACTTCTACCTTCAGTTTCCTCACATATCAACATCTGCCATATTCATCTCACAGGGTCATTTACAAGATCAAATGAGAAAGTATAATAAAGTGCGTTATAAAGAACAAAGTGTAAAAGTCAGTCATTGGAAATACCACTATTTTTCCAGTTGGAGATGAGCCAGCCTAATGGCGGGAAAGAAAATAGGCTTAGGAATTGGATAGATGAAAATTTCTGAATTTAAAATCTGGATTCAATCACTTCATAGCCATATGATCCTGAGCCAATCATCTCAGTAAAGTAGGGATAATGACACCTATCTTAACACTGTAGTTGTGAAGATTACAGACGGTGCACGTGCTTAATCCTATGCCTGGTACATTGTGCTAAACACTCAGTATTTGTTATCATTACAATACGTCAACAGAAATTTCTCACGGGGTCACGCTATACGTTAGTTCTACACAGGCATCATAAATGGCGAAGACCACCACAGAACGCACATTTTCCTTCGGACAGAACTCTTTTTTTAAGTGTCAACATACTATTCAAATAGATTATACTGGACACAGTTATATGTGGAGTGTAACATATTAGTCAAAGGGGTAAATTTTTTTAAAACTTCAGAAATAAAATTCATAAATAATTGAATAACATGAAACAAACACAATTTAGCATTCCTGGTTTTATCCAATTGGGTCTCAGATTTCAAACGGATGTGACAAAGCAATGACTTATGACCCTATGTCCAAAAAGGTCCACCTATTCAAATAATTAAGTTAAATGATACTGGAATACTGACCCCAAATCCTTCTTAAATATATTTCCTGAAAAATGCATCTTCCCTCAACTTTCCCCTGGAAGACCATACTTTCCATTTACTTTCCTATTCTTAGTAGAAGTTTCAACTCTGAAACTTTCAAGCTTAATAGGTAGGAAGTGTGACTAGTAATCATTAGCCAAAATCCATTTTTCTGCACGCACGTAATCTCCCTGTCACCTTATGTTCTCTTCTGTCTTGGCATTCCAACGATTACTTCACACTTTATCACATCCCAATCTTTATAACTTATTGCATTTCTTCTAAACAAGGAATATTCCCACCCTTGAGTTTCTGTGGTCACTTGACAATCTGCTCTTTCTTTCAGCTTTTTACTCCCTGTCTGCTCAAAACAATACAACTCAAACAATTTTCCCGATCCAGCTACAATCACTACACCACACTAAAGCGGACACATCGGTCAATTCTAGCTCTGGTCTTCAACGAGTCTAATCTTTACGTCTTAAAAATGAACAGTATGCTCTTAAGAACACAGGGACCTAAATGAAAATCACAGCAAGGGCACAAAACAAGCTGGAACACTGTGACTAAGACGTTTTCATAACATAGTTGATTGACAGGAAAATCACTTTGAAAAAGGAGGTCTGTTTTGATGCACAGTACCAACTGTTATATCTTGTAACTTACAATCCCAAAGGTTTTAAGTCAGAGCAAAAAATTATTACTAGAAAGATGAAACTTCTTAGTTTTTTAAACAAAGTAATTACATACTTTTAAAATTAATGACTGTCTGGGGCACCTGGGTAGCTCAGTTGGTTAAGCATTTGACTTGATTTTGGCTCAGGTCATGATCTCTTGGGTCCTGGGATTGGGACCCCAGTAGGGCTCCTCCTTTTTTTTTTTTTTTTAAGATTTTATTTATTTATTTGACAGAGAGAGAGACAGCCAGCGATAGAGGGAACACAAGCAGGGGGAGTGGGAGAGGAAGAAGCAGGCTCCCAGCAGAAGAGCCTGATGTGGGGCTCGATCCAGGACCCTGGGATCAGGCCCTGAGCCAAAGGCAGACGCTTAATGACTGAGCCACCCAGGTGCCCCAGGGCTTCTCCGTTCTTAGCAGGGAATCTGCTTGAAAGATTCTCTCCCTCTGCCCCTTCCCCAACTTGCGCACACACCCGCTCTCTTTCTCTCTCAAATAAATCTTTTTTAAAAAATAAAATTAAATTAAATTAATGACTGTCTAAAATATACTTACTTACATTTTTGAATAGTTGCTCGGCAAGTTCTCTGACATGCTTTATTATCTTCAATGGGTTATTTTCTTCAACTTTAATTCGCTCTACTTCAAAAGCTACCAACTTGGAAAAAGAATCAAATGGCAAAACATCAACTCCAAAATATGCTAAATTAGAAGACTGTGTGATAATTTCTTACAATTTGCAAACCAAAAAGCATCTAAAATATATGCTATTATTAAAACAAAATATGTTACATTTTTACTGTGTTTCACCTCTATTCTAGAGTTACAGAGTCAATCAAGTCCTTGGATGGCCTGGTGGTCTATCCCTGATGATTTTGGACCCTATTTCTTCTTGGAAAAAGTCATTTCTGGGACTGAAGAGACCCTCTCATTCTTCAGGCCTCATTTGGAGAATTCTCTCACTCAGAGAATTTCAGATGGTCAGAAAGTCTCCAAACATTTCCCTAACTCACAAAACATGAACCAAATGTTCAGGTCAGGTGACTCAGACTTCAGCCCCAGCTCTGCTAACACTGTGATTTGGAACAAGCCACTAAAACTCCCGAGCTTCAGTCTCTTCATCTCTACAATCAGATGGAAAAACAAAATGACCTTGGGCCTCCTTCCAGTTCTTAAATTATATAACTCTAATCCATTTCCCTACTAAACTAATTTACTGGGAGAACTGTGTGAGTGTATTCATTTGAAGTAGAGAGAAGAATACTAACAAGAAAAAAATGAGTATGGGAAAGAGGGGTAAAAAGATAGATTTTTTTTTAAAGGGTATAATATAGGATTTTTCCTTCCAGAAATTAACAGATTCACTGGAGCAGACAAACATAAAATTCTGACTTCACCTATTCCAGGCCAGGAATCAGAAAGACTGTCAAACAAAGGCAAATATATCTTTCCTCCTTACAGGCCTACGTGATGGGAGTGCGGGACAAGACAACACACAATGCAGGCTGCCTCTCAAAGCCTCTTTTTTTTTTTTTTAAAGATTTTTTAAATTTATTTATTCAACAGAGATAGAGACAGCCAGCGAGAGAGGGAACACAAGCAGGGGGAGTGGGAGAGGAAGAAGCAGGCTCATAGCGGAGGAGCCTGATGTGGGGCTCGATCCCATAACGCCAGGATCACGCCCTGAGCCGAAGGCAGACGCTTAACCGCTGTGCCATCCAGGCGCCCCCTCTCAAAGCCTCTTAAATCTTCAGTGTGGTAGGCTGACCCAGGTTAGATGAAAACAAGGATCCCTTTCCCAGGAGCAAATGCTGTTTTTCTTTAAAAGTGCATCCAAGCAAATTAAATGACCCAGGAGAAATTACTTAGGTCTGGCATCTCATTCCTTTTAGGTCTTTGACTGAAATACACATACGAACAACTGGCTTTCAAGTAACAACATCAATTAGACACCAAAAATCATAATTGTAGGCAGAACACAGAACTGGATGAACGCTGAGGGGATACCCAATAGGACTTAGTCCTTGCCTTATCATTTCCAATCAAGAGGATTTATGTATATCTGATGTACATAAATGTATAATGAAGGATAAGTTGCCACAAAAAGCTAGAGACCTAACATAAAGCTTAATACAGACCAAAAGGCTCTCAGTCATTTACTCTGGGAAAGTTTGGAGGAAGTGGTGAGATAAGAGCAGAGCATGAAAAATAGGAAGCCATGCTTAGACTGAAAGGTAGAGGGACAACACTCCAGGCAAGGGAAGGGTATACAAAAACAGTCAGAGGCTAGGGCAAGCACGTTTTCTGCAAGCAATCACTCTGACTTACTTAGTTGTGATGAAGCTGCCACAAGGAGTTACTAAGAGAATTTAGATAGGAAAAATGGGGGGCATATAAACCAATGTTACTATTCAGAATGCTTCGGAGACTAATAAAATGTGAGAGCTAGAAAGGACCTTGGAAAACATCTAATGTAATTCCATAAAACATTATGTACAAATTACTTAGTTCAGGATGTAAAAGCTGATATATATTAACATCAGATAGTCAAAGATGATTGATCAGTGATATTAAATGTTGGTATTAGGGAATCAGTGATTAGTAATTGATCAGAAAGAAATGCTTACCACAGGGCAATCTCTCCTAAGTTTTCATATTCTTTGTGTTACTAACTAAAGTTTTTGGTGCAGGTCTCCACACTCAGAACTACAATATGTGCCCTTTCTTTCACTCTTATCTGTGATACTTAACAATCTTTGCAGAAAATAAAAGACCCTTCTCTGAACCGAGGATCTTTAAGAACTTGATTCCTATCTTCTCTATACAAAATAAAACCACCTAGGGGCACCTGGGAGGCTCAGTTGGCTAAGCATCTGCCTTTGGCTCAGGTCATGATCCCAGGGTCCTGGGATCAAGTCCAGCATCAGGCTCATTGCTCAGCGGGGAGGCTGCTTCTCCCTCTCCCACTCCCCCTGCTTGTGTTCCCTCTCTCACTGTCTCTCTTTCCCTGACAAATAAATAAATAAATAAAAACAAAAAAACAAAATAAAACCACCTGCAGCAAAACATAATCACTATTATTACCCTCCACTATCTTGGGTGCTAAGAGTGTTTTCCTTTTATACACTTTACAGAACTTATAGATTTATTGGTTTTAATACAGTGCTCTTTCAGAAATTGAAATGGGAAAAATATTCATTGTTCTATCCACCAGAATGAGCTGCTATAAACACAGTTAAATGATAAATGGAAAGATGTGTTAAAATAAATCACAACTAACACAAAATAGTATCAGTATCTGGAGTCACATTTCTCCTAACTGTCCCTTTCATCGGCCAACTCCTTGAAGATAGAAATGAATCTGCTTTCCATACATTTAAGATCTCTTATGGAATATAGACAAATGTTGGTTATTGATTAGCATGAATGCCACTGAGTGAGGATCATTGTGGGGGAGAGGGAAAAATAAAATAAGACAAAATCAGAGAGGGAGACAAACCATTAAATAACTACAGGAAACAGAGGGTTGCTGGCAGGGAGGTGGGTGGTGGAAAGGGGTAACTGGGTGATAGACGTTAAGGAGGGCACATGATGTAATGAGCACTGGTGTTACTGATGAATAACTGAACTCTACCTCTGAAACTAATGATACACTATATGTTAATTAACTGAATTTAAATAAAATACAATTAAAAAAAAAGAATGCCACGGAGCCAAACTATGGCTCTATGACAATAACAGACTAAATGTAACTGTAGTTTGAAATCACAAATCTAGACCTAGATACGTGACCTAGACCTTTTTCTCTATGAAACTGATAAAGGAATCACTGTATTACTGCCTTCAAAAATTTTATTTATATAATCACTGTCACTTTTTCAAAAAGATTTTAATGAACCACTTAAATTCAGTTGTCCAAGATGTTTATGTACTTCTGTGACACCCTATATTTTTCTAATTTTTCAAATCCACATTATAAATACCAAGATCTAATAAGCATAATAATAAATAACATTTGGATTATTTGATATTCAATTTATAATACATTTAGGATTTTGAGCACTGGGTGTTATACGCAACTGATGGATTCTTGAACACTACATCTGAAACTAATGATATACTATATGTTGGCTAATTTAATTTAAATTAAAAAATATTACTTCTGTACTTTTAACCACTAGTCCAATTTTGTCTATGAATGTACATTCATTTGAAAAGAGCTATACCTCATCAAAGAGGTCACAGGATCTATACGGAGGACCTCTTTCTGAAACAAAACCTGCAAATGCCATTCCGCTGAGAACTTTAGTGAGGAAATCATTCTCAACCAAACCACGCTGCCCCAGGAAAGCTGTCTGCAAAGAAAGAAAAAGTGAAATGAATAATTTTTCACTTAGTAATGGATGAATGGTCAAAACAAAAATAGAAAGATCAAAGCCTGAATAAATATCTTCATGCATAAATGTGTTCTTATAAAATACATTCTCTCAAAAAGGGCTTTTGATATCTGAAACAGTATACGTATTAGAAAGAATAAAAACGACTTTGTCTGTAAAGTGGGAGAAGAAATAAAAATTAACACTCTACTTTGAAAGAAAAACCAATTTAGGTGTGCTTTGGTGGCCCAGTTGGTTAAGCAGCTGACTTGATTTCAGCTCAGCTCATTTTCTCAGAGTGGCAAGACGGAGCCCCGCGTAGTTGGGCTCCGCACTCAGAGGGGCGTCTGCTTGAGATTCTCTCTCTCTCTCTCTCTCTCTCTCTCTGCCCCTCTCCACTGTGCACTTTTCTTTCTGTCTAAAACAACTAAGTAAATCTTAAAAAAAACAAGAAAAACCAATTTAGAATTAAATTTTAGTTTTTGTACTTTTAATTACCCTTTTTCTCCAAAATAACTACATAAATCATAAAAAAAGAAAAAACAATTTAAAATTAAATTAATAAACTCTAAAGAAAAACATGTCAGTTCCATAGTGTCATTAAAAATTATCATCTAATCACAAAGCAGAGACTTAAAAAATAACCACATTTGATAAACTAAGGTCAAAATACATGGCTAAAAAAAAAGACAACCAAGTTGTTTTACTGAACTAGAGGCCACATGTTGGACACGTACAACAAGGTAACGTACCGTCTTACCTTGTGAAAATGTATTACTGGCTCTGCGTGAATTCTTATAAGTTGTAGGCATGATCTGTATCCTTGGAAAAGTTGTGCAAATAATCTAAGAAAAACTGCACGTACTTCTTTATCCTGAAAACATAGGAAGAAACAAGTTAGGTAACTGAATTTCTTTAAAAAAAAAAAAAGAAAGAAATATCACAATGACAACAGGTTGAAAAGAACCTGAGAGATTATTTAATCAATCTGTCTGCACTTCCTACACGTAAGTCTTACTTGTGGCAGCCCTGAGAAGTGGGCATCTAGCCTGTCCCATTGTTGTATAGTGTAGGCTGTTAAATAGTTCTTTTTTAAGTGAATTAAACAAAACTTGCCTCTAGTATATCCAATTTTCCTCTCAGAAAAAGTCAGAGTCTCCCCCTTCACCAAGTCAGAGAAGGACACCTTTCCCAAGTCATTTGATGTTTACATCCGTCAAAAGAATTATAGTCACAAATATAAAAGAAAAAAATCTCAAAAGACTATATTTTAAAAGCTTAGGAAATTCTTCCAAAGTTTATCCAACTTATAAAAATCTATTCCTATATTAATAAGGTATGACTTAAAAATTGGTTTTGATAATTCAGGTTCTAATAAAATCATAGTTTTAGAACTGAAAGGAAACTTACAGATTTATCTGGCAAGCCCTGGGTGAGGAAATGCTCAAGAATGCTGAAGTAACTTAGCAAAGGTATCCAGTTCTGTAAGGCTCCTGATTGGCCACAAAGATCAACTCTAAGAAATGCTTGGGCAAAACTTTAAAGGGGCCTTTATTATATACTAACTCTTACTTACATGGCTTCTTTTTTCTTTTTTTAAAGATTGTATCTATTTATTTGACAGAGAGAGAGAGAGCACAGGCAGTGGGCACAGCAGGCAGAGGGAGAGTGGGAAGCAGGCTCCCCGTGGAGCAGGGAGCCTGAGGCGGGGCTCGATCCCAGCACCCTGAGATCATGACCTGAGCCGAAGGCAGATGCTTAACCCACTGAGTCATCCAGGTGCCCCACTTACATGGCTTTTAATTGGAACTATTTTCATCTATCCCTCAAACTGGACTCTCTTGTTGTCAACAATATCTGTTTCCACTTTTTGTAAGCTTCCCCCTTTTATCCCTGCCTGGCCCTTTCAATTTGATACTTAGCATAGTTTCCCAGGCCATCACCCACACTTACTCATTCCTCCTCAGGGAAACAGTCTTAGCTCTACCGCCCCCGTCCCCCGCCCCCCGAGTCAATGAGCCCTGTGGCTCCTCCAAGAGCAGGACACAAGATCAGTCAGTGACAATTCTAATTTCTAACCCATACACTTATCACTAGGCTGTACATCTGACTCTCACCAACTGTCACCACACTCAGCTTCTTCAACAACCCTACAAATAAAAGTACAGCTCTATTTAAATACATCAAACTCAAATATTAAACTTCTTACCAGCATTTTTGAGTGGGATAAAGCTGTTCGTGGAGGGGGAAAAGCATGATCTGCTACTTCCAAATCTGGGTGTAGAATCTAAAGCAAAAAAGTTTGGTTATGTACAAAATCTTAATACCAATAAAACCTATTATTTAACCTAATTGGAGTACTAAGATAAAAAAGTATCAGGACATGAATAACAATATTATTTCCTCCAGGAAACAATGCAGTTAGCTGAGGCGGCTCTCTATGTACTATTGTGGAAAGATCTCCAAGATAAAATATTGAATGAAGAAACATGTTCTAGAAAAACACACATAAGTATGGTCTCATTTATTTGAAAGTAAAACAAAACTTAAATCTCTCTCTTGGTCTGTGTATCTATCTACACACACAAAACATATAAATGAAAATGTAAAGTTCTGAAAGAATATACACTAAACTATAAATATTAGTTACCTCTGGGAAGGGAACAGTCTAGGGCAGAGTGATTTGTCTATATAGTTGAAAATGTTAAACCAGCGTTTGTTTTTATGTTTATTAGTGTAATTAAACATTTATTAATGAATTAACTGAAATACTGAGGACCAACTGAATAAGCTATGAGCCTCATAGTCTAGAGGGCAAAGGTACAAAACAATGTGCAAGTACTATAAATATACAAAGAATAATATCCAAAACATCCAATATAATTAAGTCAACCTAGGAAAACTAAAAAAAAAAAGGTAACAATTGAGTTAGGCTTTGAAGAAGAGCAGGCTGGGGAGCAGGTAGGTAACGAAGATCTGTGCAAGACTTAGCACAGAGGAAAGGATGAAATTTCCTAAGTAGCTTTTGTCCTTGCAGAATCATTTTCAAATACTCAGGTTTGGGAAGTATACTTATAATAGATGAAAATACTCTGGCCAACCCCTGGATGAGGAAATGCTTAAGAATGCTTAAATAACTTATCAGGGGTATATCCAGTTCCGTAAGGCTCCTGATTGGCCACAAAGCTCAACTCTAAGTAACGCACTGGGCATAATTTTAAAGGGGCCTTTGCTATACACTAACCCTTACTTACATGGCTTCATAACAATACTTAAAATTGACACTAAAATATTAAAATTTTTATAACTCAATCACCCAATCATTACTACGATATAATAATACAGCATAATTCATGTCTAAAAAATCATCCATGGCTATTACACAGCTCAAGTACTGTGTTGCCCTTTGATCACAATTATTTACTAACCAAATGAGGCTCCTATAATTGTGTGTCAAAGCTCCCGCTCGGTTCATCAAATACGATTTCTTTTTGGTTCTAGTTTGATAATACATATGTTCTCATCTCTTACTTACACCACTACACTGTACCACACAGTCTTGTACTTGACGACTACAAAAACAAGTATACTCAGTTTTACCAAACTCATCAAATTTGGTGGCATGGGTGTTGCAGGTGAAGGGATACTAACTAGTGTGCAGCAGAATCTCTACCAGGAGACACTGACTTAAAAACTAAAATTTTAATTTTTGTTCATTTTGGTACTTAATCCCTGAATAATTATAAATATCATTATTAAGTAATCACATTAAGATTTAGAAACTTATGATTTTTAGAAACAGTAAACAATTTTTCAATCACTCAAATACTACCTCCTCAGCTTCTACTATATCCATATACTACCAATGTAGTTATTTAGTTAATATTTTTCTTTAAATTGTCTTTAAATCAACTCACCTATTTAAATCTAGTATTTTCTTAGATGATATCATCTATGAAATCATAGGTTTTTATGTTATTTTTATTATGATAAATACATAATTATTAAAATAAAAAAGGTTTCCACATGTGACCCAAAATCATCTCCATACTTCACTTTGGTAAACAGTCCTTTAGTCCTCCCATGCATTCAACATTCATCCTATAGATACAGTCCAGGAAACAGAGGCCTAGAGATAAAATGTGATTTGCTCAATAGTATCAAGTGGCGAGATGAAGACTGGAATTCAGTTCTCCTGAGTCCTGCACTAGTATTCTTTCCATTCTATCACATCCTGTACTCTAGATTATGTTAGGAAAATACAGTCTTCTCTAAATATTCACATCCCATAGATACCACAATTAACAATATAAGGACTAATACAAATTTGAAAATATTCTAAGAATAAAATCCCTCCTGGTAATCCTAGACTTCTAAGTTCCTATTTAAGTTACTATTTAAGGGGAAATTTTTTTAATTAATTTTTTTAGGTTTATTTATTAATCTCTACACCCAACGCGAGGCTTGAACACATGATCAAGATCAAGAATCAGTGCTCTTCCAATTGAGCCAGCCAGGCACCCATAAGGAGAAAATTATTTTAAACAGCTCAGCCTGGAATATTATTCAACCATATGAAGGCTGGGGTCTGTAGGTGGCTCAGTCAGTTAAGCGTCCAACTCTTGATTTCAGCTCATGTCACGATCTCGAGACTGTGAGACTGAGCCGCGTGTCAGGCTCCATGCTGGAGGCTGCTTAAGATTCTTTCTCTTCCGTTCCCTTTTCCCCTCCTCTCCCATAAAAAGAAAAGAAAAGAAAGAATATGAAGGCTTTAGTTCTAGTATGGCTTGAAAAGGAATGCAGAATTTCTAAGTTTCAATTTTCTGATGATGAATAAATAGGCATCTAAAATTTTGTCAGTAAAATAAAATGCTCTGATTTTAAAAACCAACAAATGTAAGGGGCACCTGGCTGGCTCAGTTGGTAGAACACGTGACTCTTGAGCTCAAGATCATGAGTTCAAGCTCCACACTTGGCACTGAGCCTACTTTAAAAAAAAATTGTAAGAAACAAAAAATAAACTAAGATAAAATAACTATAAAAACATTAAATATGTCAGTGAAAAACACCCAAGCTACAAGACTTAAAACTTTACTCCAAAGAATGCTGGATATTTAATCTATCAGTAAGTTACAGTTTTCTGTAGTAACTTGAAAACATTGGCAAGACAATATCACACTATTTGCAGGTAGCACTTCTACCAAAAAGGAATGAGACGTCAACAAGGAGGTTGAGGGAAAGGAGCAGATACTACACAGATGGTACTATAAGGTGCTATACAGTACTTACAGGTACTCTAAGGGATGTTAGGGAAACCAGGGATTTTGAGGCAGAGTCTGGTCTTATTTTCACAGGTGTGTTGGTATGTTTCCAATACCTAACACAGTATTCAGTATATATTAACTACTAAATAAATATGCCGAGTGAAAGTGAATGTAGAACAAATAAATAGTCAGAATTTATAGTCTTCAGATAATGTGTAGTAGAGAATCCTATTCTAAATATTCTATTCTTTCTATTCTATTCTAAATATTCTGTGAAAATATATTCATGTTTTAAGAACATATAACTTTTTTTAAAGTAATTATACTGCCAATGGTATCTAATTCCAATTACCTGAGTTTATATTTAAATCAAAAGAAAATTACTGTTAAAAATGTCATACCAAAGAAAGAGCTGCTTGAGTCTGATGCAGAAGTGGTTCCGGGAGGGAAGAGAGGTGAATACATTCAGGAATTTTAATAGTGCCTCCATCCAAATCTGCTATGATTACATCTAGCTAAAGGAGATAAAAATTAATCAATAATTAATAAAATGTACTTATTCCTAATCAATTTGACCTTCATTAATTCAAAACGAAAAGAACCAGGTGTGGAAAAGACTCTTGACTGTTCATAGCAATAGAACGCTGGGTTCATGACTTCCCAGCTACCATGTATTTCCTAGCTTCCTTTGAAATCAGGTGTGGCATGTGACTAAGGTTCTGCCAATGGAATTTGAGAAGTGATGTGTATACTTTCAGTTATTCAAAATAGAGGGGACGTGAGGCTCTCCTATGCTCTCCTTCCTAAGGCTGAAACTATGAATAGCAACAACCCAACCTTGAACATTCAGATGATGCCAATACCTGAGGCAATTCTGGTGGAGAAACAAGAAGGAAAGAAGCCTGGACCACGAGTGTGTAACGGAGTCAGCTGGTCTGCTCTAATGGCACCACTACGGATGGCTGAATAAAATTCCGTTTCGTTTGAACCACTGTGTTTTGGATGCTTTGTTATAGTAGTTTAGCCATGTCGTAAATAATACAGTACGCACTACAAGAGTTAACAAACAAAGCAACTGGTATACATCAAAATGGTACTGTTTTGGTGCTTAAGAAAGAAACGGATTTTTAGCATTTTACAACAGTCTACTTAAACATAACTTACATAAAAATGTAATAGAGAAACTAGCCAGGACTGCTGAAGTTATTATGTTGATAATAGGTTTAAAATCATTCTCATTTATTCATTAAAAATTAAGAAACTTATTTTTGGAAACATTTGGCTTGTCCTACCTCCTGAAACTTTATATTTAGTGGGAAAAAATTACCTGTCAACCAGATGAGTATGTTTCTAATTAGTACCAAATAGGTTTTACTAAGTATGTTTATTGATTTATGCATATTTTATATGGTGGTATCAAAGTTAAAAAAGAACTAGATATCAACATATAAAGGTAGGAAAATAATATATGAATGAGGGTCATGTTTATAATTACAATGTTGAATTATCTTTTGTCAGTTTTAATGACACCTATGATCTGATTACAATTATAATTATGTATAAATACCAACAGAGCTAATTCTGTTGGCATTTAAAACTAAAACAAAAGTAGAATTACGAAATCTGAAGATCTGTGGATCAAAGATGTCATATAGCCCAGCTTTCAGTAAAGAACTTTTCTTAAACTCCCTGAAAAGTGTCATGGGATTTGTTCATTGCACTCCACTTACAGTACTTGAGGGTACATTCCTTACATAAGGCAACCCATTCTTCATCGTTGGGCAGCGCTGATAGTCGAAAGCTCTTCTATTGAGGAGAAATTCGTTTCTATATCCACTACATCCACTGATTCTATTTCAGCTTTTCAGAGCTACAAAAAAATGAACCTTCCTACAACAGTCACTTCCGTTTTTACCTTTAGCTATCAAGCAGTATCATGTTATTACCTGAGAAAATTTCCTTAAGGGCCTCACAGGATATAGTTTCTAAAGTCTTGACAATCCTGGATGTCCTTCTCTGAAGCACATTTTTTTTTGACAGTCCCTCTTAAGTTCAGTATAGAGAAGTAAACACATTATTCAGAACTGGCTTAAATATAGAGCATGCCTTTTCTTCTTTGGTATTTCTACTCATATGGCATTAAGAACAGGATAATTTGGTGGAGTTCATACTAAAGGGTTCATATTCCACTAAAACCCTCTTTTACAAATGCTTTTTGCTTTTTAGCTACCAGCCATTCAGGATTAACACAGGCCTCATTTCAAAATATGAATATATTACAGCGATCGTAATGAAAGTATAAATAGAATACTAATAAATGGATTACTTTATCTTCCTTTCTCATACACAGGACGGAGAATGAAGGATAAAATTAATATGCCAAAAGAGAGGCATTTAAAACTATTAATAAATTCATTTTGTATATCTTCCATACTTACTATAAGAAAAAACTAATATATTTATATTTTTCAATGATGCCTTATCTTCCAGCCAATCTTTCCTATTGGGAATACAACAGATCTGAAAATAGTAATTAGCTGAAATGTTATAGGACTCAAAGACATATGATGAGGTTTTGGCCTCAATACTGGCAATTTAAAGATGAATACTTACAAGTTCATGGATATCAGTTTTAAAGATAGAATGTACTCCAATAATGAAAGGCGTTGGGGAACTTAGAACTTCCAGCAGCTGAGCCGGGAGAATGGGGATATAAGGGTAACTGGAAATAATAAAAGCATATGTGAGATATATTTGTTCTTCCATAATATGAACATATTTTCTTTCATTTTTATGTGGTATGAATTTCAGAATACCTACATCTATTATCAATAATATTCTCATGGCTGTTAATAATAATTTTTAAAAAGGAAGATTAAAAAAAATCTTCATGAGAAAGAGATGATCAGATATAACAAGATATAAAGTAAATGGAACCCAGGGCAGCTTCCTTATTCCTTATCCCTCTGAGGCAAGCAGTCTCTTTAGGTTTGTCAATCTTGCTTGAAAGCATTTTTCCTTACATAAAAATCTGACATTAGGAGGTAATAATGACTCCCTGATGGGCTCTCTCCCTCAATACTGATGATGATTTGTCTAAACAAAACATCAAATTCCATTTTCTATACTTGATGTTTGAATTCACTCAGAATGGCAAAGCACAAAAATTAAGGCCTAGAATGCTCTCTTATCTAGGGGTTAAGAAAGGCACATAGCAGGGCGCCTGGGTGGCACAGCGGTTAAGCGTCTGCCTTCAGCTCAGGGCGTGATCCTGGCGTTGTGGGATCGAGCCCCACATCAGGCTCCTCTGCTATGAGCCTGCTTCTTCCTCTCCCACTCCCCCTGCTTGTGTTCCCTCTCTCGCTGGCTGTCTCTCTCTGTCAAATAAATAAATAAAATCTTAAAAAAAAAAAAAAAGGCACATAGGTAAAAAAAAAAAATTTTTTTTTAAATAAAATCTGGAAACAGGGGCGCCTGGGTGGCACAGCGGTTAAGCGTCTGCCTTCGGCTCAGGGCGTGATCCCGGCGTTATGGGATCGAGCCCCACATCAGGCTCTTCCGCTATGAGCCTGCTTCTTCCTCTCCTACTCCCCCTGCTTGTGTTCCCTCTCTCGCTGGCTGTCTCTATCTCTGTCGAATAAATAAATAAAATCTTTAAAAAAAATAAAATAAAATAAAATAAAATAAAATAAAATCTGGAAACAGTATAAATTTTTTTCTAGCCTGTATGAACTTAAGTTTCCAAAATGTTATGATTATCAAATTGATAAAACAGTATATTAGAAAATATTTTATTCATAACACTATCAGGGCATCACTGTTTAGAAGTTTTGGTTTTTACTTTTTACTATGGAAAATTTTATAACACCAACCCCCCCGCCCCCCCCAGAAAATAGAGAGCAAAAAGGAAAATGAAGCCTTCTGTATCCAATGCAGATTTGACAATTACCAATGCAAGGTCTCAAAGATGTTTCTACTTATTTTTGTTCTCTTTCTTACTATATTATTTGGAGCAAATCCCAGACATCGTATCATTTATACAAAAATACTTTAGTAGGTATCTACAAAAGGTAAGGGATCTTTTTTTAATATAACCATAATACCATTATAACCCCTAAAAATTAATAACTCTTCAGTATCAAATAATCAGATAAAACTAACTTAAGACTTTTGTCACTAAGTATATTCAAAAAGAATTAAATGTTGCTGACAATACGATTCCAATTATTCTTTCACTAAATTAATCAACACTCAGTAATGAACAACTTGGAAAATTTCCAAATTCTAAGTTAGCTTTCCATCAGAATCATGTGTACTGCCTAACTGTAAAATACGCCCTTGTGGTTCAAAACTATTGTGCTATGACATTTCAACCAATCATTAATAAGCAATGCAGAATTTGGGAACAAATTAAAGTACCAAGTTAAAAACCTCACCTATATTTAAGAGGAAACATTAAAGATTCCAGGGCTCTGCAAGCATCACTAAGTCTCTGGAAACTTGCAGAATGGAAGAGAACCTTATTTTCTGTGAGAACTGCACAAAAGAGGCTGAGGACATTTTGAATTCCTGAAAACACAAGAACAAAAGCTTACCAAATGCATTTCATTTTATGTGTGTTGCCAACAAAGAATGACATGGAACGAAAAAGTCAGTATTTTTGAAATCTCTAAAGAAAACTATTTGGTCAAACTATAAATTCCAAATAACCTAGGAGTATTTGTTTTCCCAAACTTTCATTTTGTTTGTCTTTATTCTTCAAATCAATGTAACACTCACTGAACATATTAGTTGTTTGGAAATACATTATTACCTTCTTTTCAACTTCATCTCCATGGACTGTACTTAAATTCCTGTTTTAGATGTTGGCAATGTTCAAATAACTTTTTTCCCCTTAAAGTCCATTTGTCTGATGTTAATATAACCAGGACAACTTTGTTGTTGAAATTTTCCTGGTTTGTCTTTTTCCATCTTTTCTTTTCTTTTTCCTTTTCCTTTTTCATTTATTATTATGATATGTTAGTCACCACACAGTACATCATCAGTTTTTGATGTACCATTCCATGATTCATTATTTGCATATAACATCCAGTGCTCCATGCAAACATGCCCTCCTTAATACCCATCACCGGGCTAGCACATCCCTCCACCCCCCTTCCTTCTGAAACCCTCAGTTTGTTTCCTGGAGTCCACAGTCTCTCATAGTTCGTTTCCCTCTCTGATTTTCCCTCCTTCATTTTCCCCTTCCTTCTCCTAATGTCCTGTATTGTTCCTTATGTTCCACATGTAAGTGAAACCATATGATAATTTCATTTCTCTGCTTGACTTATTTCACTTAGCATAATACCCTCCAGTTCCATCCATGTTGATGCAAATGGTGGGTATTCATCCTTTCTGATGGCTGAGTAATATTCCATTGTGTATATGGACCACATCTTCTTTATCCATTTGTCTGTTGAAGGGCATCTCGGCTCCTTCCACAATTTGGCTATTGTGGACGTTTCTGCTATAACTTGGGGTGCACATGCCCCTTCTTTTCACTACATCTGTATATTTGGGGTAAATACCTAGTAGTGCAATTGCTGGGTCATAAGATTGTTCTATTTTCTACTTTTTGAGGAACCTCCATACTGTTTTCCATAGTGGCTGCACCAGCTTGCATTCCCACCAACAGTGTAAGAAGGTTCCCCTTTCTCCATATTCTCACCAACATTTGTTGTTTCCTGTTTTGTTAATTCATGGAATCCAAAAAAATACAGCTAAGACCTAAGTGAAAGAGCTTACTGTCTAATTTTTCTTCTAGGAGTTCTATGGTTTCCAGTTTTACATTTAAGTCTTTAATCCACCTGGGTTTATTCTTCTATGTGGTATAAGAAAGTGGTCCAGTTTCATTTCTTTGCATGAAGTCATCCACTTTTCCCAACATCATTTATTGAAAAGACTGTCTTTTCCCCATTGTA
The DNA here is from genome assembly GCF_024610735.1 of Ursus americanus. Lineage (NCBI taxonomy): Eukaryota > Metazoa > Chordata > Mammalia > Carnivora > Ursidae > Ursus > Ursus americanus. Next base: position 701,584 of record NC_142142.1, on the reverse strand, counting down.
TATTCTTGTCTCCTTTTTTATAGATTAATTAACCAAATAAGGATGGGTTTATTTCTGGACTCTAGTCTATTCCATTGATCTATATGTTTCTGTGCCAGTACCATACTGTTTTGATTACTTTGTAGTACAGTTTGAAATCAGAAAGCATGATACCTTCATCTTTGTTCTTTCTCACAATTGCTTTGACCACAATATTGTTCTTTAGAAATTTTTCCCTACAGTCAGGATTTGTTCTAGGATCAGATACTCCGTTTAGTTGTTGCGTTTCTTTAGTCTCATTCAATATGAAATATTATTACAACCTTAAATTTTTTATACTGAGGTACAATTCACCCACCATGAATTAGCCATGTTAAAGAGAACAACTTATTGATTTGCTTAGGTTGAACCGTCACTGTATCCCAGGAATAAATCTCACTTGACTATGGTATATGAATCTTTTAACATGCTGATGAATTTTTTTTCGATTTTACTTATTTAATTATTTGAGAGAGAGAGCGAGCACACAAGCACACACATGCAAGAGCAGGGCGAGAGGCAGAGAAGAAGAGAAGGAGGAGCGGAGAGGCAGAGGGGGAGGGAGAGGAACAAGCAGACTTGTGCAGAGCCTGAGGCTGGGCTTAATCCCATGACCCTGAGATCATGACCTGAGCTGAAGACCCCACTAAAAAGGAGAATTACAGGCCAATATGCCTGATGAACATGGCTTTAAAAATGTTCAACAAGATGCTCGTATATCAAATCCAACAGTACATTAAAACAATTCTTCTCTACAAGCAAGTGGGATTTACTCCTGGGCTGCGATGGTGGTTCAATATTTACAAATCAATCAATGTGGTACACCACATTAATAAAACAAACGATAAGAACCATATGACTCTCTCAATACAGAAAAGCATTTGACAAAATACAGAACCCATTTTTGATAAAAACCCTCAACAAAGTAGGGATAAGAGGGAACATACCTCAACATCATAAAGGCCCTATACCAAAGATCCACAGCTAATACCATCCTCAATGGTGAAAACCTGAGAGCTTTTCCTCTACAGTCAGGAACAAGACAGGGATGTCCACTCTCACCATGTTATTTAACATGGTACTGCAAGTCCTAGCCACATTATTCAGACAACAAAAAGAAATAAAAGGCATGCAAATTGGCGGGGATGAAGTCAAACTTCTGCTATTTGCAGATGACAAGATACTCTAAGTAAAAAACGTGAAAGACTCCACCAAAAAAAAAAGAATTGCTAGAACTGATACACAAATTCAGCAAAGTCACAGAATACAAAATCAACATACAGAAATCTGTTACATTTCTATACACCAAAAATGAAGCAGCAGAAAGAGAAATTAAGGAATCAATCCCATTTACAACTGCACCAAAAACAACAAAATACCTAGGAACAAACCTAACCAAAGAGGTAAAAGATCTGTACTCTGAAAACTATAGAACAGTGATGAAATAAATTGAAGAGGACACAAAGAAATGGAAAGACATTCCATGCTTATGGATTGGAGGAACAAATATTGCTAAAATGCCTATGCTACCAAAAGCAATCTACACATTTAATGCAATCCCTATCAAAATACCAACATTTTTCACAGAGCTAGAATAAACAATCCTAAAATGTGTATTGAGCCACAAATGACCCTAATTAGCCAAATCAAGCTTGAAGAAGAAAAGCAAACCTGGAGGCATCACAATTTTGGATGTCAAGCTGTATTAAAAAGCTGTAGTCATAAACACAGAATGGTTCTGGCATGAAAACAGACACACAGAGCAATAGAACAGAACAGAAAACCCAGAAATGGACCCACAACTATACGGTCAACTAATCTTTGACAGAATATTCTTCAAAAGAATATCCAATGGAAAAAAGATAGTCTCTGCAACAAATGGTGTTGGGAAGACTGGATAGCCTCATGTAGAAGATCGAAACTGGACCACTTTCTTACAACATACACAAAAATAAATTCAAAATGGATGAAAGTTCTAACTGTGAGACAGGAAACCATCAAAATCCTAGACAGAACATAGGCAGTAACCTATTTGACATTGGTCATAGCAACTTCTTACTAGATACGTCTCTGGAGACAAGGGAAACAAAAGCAAAAATGAACTATGGGGACTTCATCAAGATAAGAAGTTTCTGCACAGATAAGGAAACAATCAACAAAACTAAAAGGCAATCTACAGAATAGGAGAAGATATTTGCAAATGACATCTCTGATAAAGGGTTAGTATCCAAAATGTACAAAGAACTTATCAAACTGAACACCCAGAAAATGGATAACCCAGTTACGAAATGGGCAGAAGACATGAATAGACATTTTTCAAAAAAAAGACATCCAGATAGCTAACAGACACATGAAAAGATGCTCAACACCACTCATCATCAGGGAAACAGTAATTAAACCTACAATGAGATATCACCTCACACCAGTCAGAATTGCTAAAATTAACACAGGAAATAACAGATGTTGGTGAGGATACAGAGAAAGGGGAAACATCTTGCACTGCTGGTGGGAATGCAAACTGGTGCAGTCACTCTGGAAAAGAGTATGGAGGTTCCTCAAAAAGTTAAAAATAGAACTACCCTACGATTCAGCGATTGCACTACTAGGTATTTACACAAAGGATACAAAAATACTGATTTAAAGGGATACACACACCCTGATGTTTACAGCAGCATTATCAACAATAGCCAAAATATGGAAAGAGCCCAAATGTCCATTGACTGATGAATGGATCAATAAGAGGTGGTGTCTCTCTCCCTCTCTCTCTCTCTCTCTCTCTCTCTCTCTCTCTCACACACACACACACACACACACACACACACACACACAATGGAATATTACTCAGCCATCAAAAAGAATGAAATCTTTCCATCCATATTGACATAGATGGAGCTAGAGAGTATTATGTGAAGCAAAATAAGTCAGTCAGAGAAAGACAACTACTGTATTACTTCACTCATGTGTGGAATTTAAGAACAAAACAAATGAACAAAGGGGGGGAAAAGAGAGAGGGAGGCAAACCAAAAAAACACTCTTAACTACAGAGAACAAACTGATGGTTACCAGGGGGGAGATGGGTGAAGGGATGGGTGAAATAGGTGATGGGGATTAAGGAGTACACCGGATGTTCTGTGGAAGTGTTGAGTCACTATATTTTACACCTGAAGGCGAAGGGCAGAGGGCGAGAGAGAGAGTTTTAAGCAGGCTCTATGCTCAGCACAGAGCCTGATGCAGGGCTTGATCTCACAACCCTGAGATCATGACCTGAGCTGAAATCAAGAATCAGCCACTTAACCGACTGAGCCACCCAGGCGCATCTTCACACTGTTACTTTCTATTCCTACAGCTTCTCCCACTGACTCTAATACATATTTGTGTGTCCCTTCTTCCAGTAAGAATCCTGGATACTAGTAATATACACATATTTATTCATCTGCTAAATATTATACTACATGTAAAATAGTTACAAAATTTCTTCAGCCATTCTAACTCAAAACACCACACCAACTAAAAATGAGCTCACAATTTGTTTGAAATTCTTTCCTCAAACCTGTCCAAAACTAAGGTTAGTCAAATACTGTGTACATAAGTTATTTTGAGTAGTTTTTCCTCTTCAGTGTGGTTAGGTTTTTCATCTGAAAGACAGTGGAGTCTGCTTCTGTTTGCTTTCAGTTTTAATATTTTTTTTTTTTGCTTCTTCCCATCATGACTCATTTAGTATATTTTCTGAGTATGTAAGACCTACACATATTTCCAGAAGTCAAATCTATATAAAAAGGTCTACTCAGAGAAGTGTTACTTCTTCCCTGAATTAATAGTATTGTGCCCTGGTTCGACCAGGTTCAATTAATTTTCTGGTTGTTATAATGTACTATAATTATATAAAGTATTATTATTGGGGGGATGTGAATAATGTATACTTGGAGATTTTCTGCACAAATTTAGCTACTTCTTCTGAGTCAAAGTATTTTAAAAAAAATTCCGTAAAAAAACCCTGGGCTGCATTAGTTTCCCAGGTTGCTATAACAAGTTACCACAAACTTGATGGCTTAAAACAACACAAATGTATCATCTTTTATATGCTATTTTTTAAAATGTATCATAAGTCATTGTCATTAAGTAGTTGTCACTTTGACATGGAGGAAGTCCCTATTACATGCTGTTCTTTTCTAGTACAAGATATTCCTTCCTAGCTTTGTCTAGTTTATGGCACCTTAACTATTCAGAGTTTATCTGGTGAAAGGAAACATTCCCATTTTATCCAGGAGACACTTCTGAAATCTTACTTAAGCTACATTGTAAGTTTTACTGCAAAGATATTTCATATTTTAGCCAAGTGTTTTTACAGTCAAGAATCATGGTCTTGAACCCCTAAAACAAATAATACATTACATGTTAATTAAAAAAAAAGAATTCAGAATTATATTACACATTAAAATGGTTGTTATAATATGGCATATGTCTCCTACTTAGCAGATGTTTATTGTATAGCAAATAGAATTTCAAGACATTTTATGAAGTTCTCATTGTCAAAACCTTAAATAAAAGTGAAAAGGTTTTGATATCTTTTCTTTGCTACTATTGCATCTACCTATCTCTGACTGTCTACATTTCATGATCAAATGAATGCTTTGCAAAAATATTAGTGTCTGTGTTGTAATTATAATAGGGTGTGAGGATGGGGTAGGGGGAGGCTGTTTCTTAAAATAATCACTTTAGGTTAAGCCAGTACTTAAGAGGGAGGATATCAAGTACTCAGTCATCCCTATTATGATATTGGGCAATATAGTTTTTCTGGAAGCTTAGATCTGAATTTGTTATGAATAAAAATAGTAATAGATACTTTATGGGAAGAATTTCAACCAGCTCCTGATCACTTTATAATAAAAACTCTTCAAAACATGTTAACCATTAAAAAATGTACAATATTTATTAGCTCGGTTTTTCTTGGTTTATAGAAACATCTACATAAATGTGAAAATAAGTAATTTAGAATTATGATTAAAGTGAGTATTTGCTTAAGAAACCACAAACATATTATCTTAAAGCTCAGTAGGACCGAAGTCCTATTTTGGGGTTTTCCAGCTTGTAGCAACTGCCCACATTCCTCGGCTCATGGCCCCCTTCCATCTTCAAAGCTGACAAAAACCAGTCTAGTGTTTCTCATGTATGTGGTGTCAGAATGCAGCATTCTGACACTCACTCTCCTGTCTCCCTCTCTCATCTTGTAAAGGCCCCTGTGATTTACACTGGGCCTGCCAAAGGAACTGACCCTTGAGTTAGATTTTGAAGAATAAGCAGAAGTTAGTGAGGGAGACAAGAGCAGAAAGGCTTTCAAAGCTGACAGAAAACCATGTGCAAAGAAACAGAGGACCGAGGAGGAAAAGGCACTGAGAAACCTGTAAGTAGTTCTATCAAGGGAATGTTCAAGAAGAATTTGAATACCATGAAAAGGAATCCAGGCTTTCTTTCCTAAAGACTCTGGGGAAGAACTTTTTCCTCTCTGCTCCTATCTGAACCCTGTGCAATCCCCCACAAAAAACGAATCCATTCTGATAATCCGTCAGAAGATAAAACTCATAGTTAGCATCATTTAGTATTAGATAAATAGTAAAGAAGGCAGGCATGTAGTTTTAAGGGACTCTATCCACTTACATCAGTCAGAACAATCAGTTTATGATACCAAGGGGGAAATATTATACTATACTTACTAAGACAGGATTTAAGTTAGGATTTATATTAGAAATGAGTTAGGAACAGGGGCACCTGGGTGGCTCAGGCGTTAAGCGTCTGCCTTTGGCCCCAGGCATGATCCCAGGGTCCTGGAATCGAGCCCCACATCAGGCTCCTCCGCTGGGAGCCTGCTTCTTCCTCTCCCACTCCCCCTGCTTGTGTTCCCTTTCTCGCTAGCTGTCTCTCTCTGTGTCAAATGAATAAATAAAATCTTCAGAAAGAAAGAAAGAAAGAAAGAAAGAAAGAAAGAAAGAAAGAAAGAAAGAAAGAAAGAAAGAAAGAAAGAAAGAAAGAAAAAAAGAAAGAAAGAAAAGAAAAGAAAAGAAAAGAAAAGAAAAGAAAAAAGAAAGAGAGAGAGAAATGAGTTAGGGACAATATTCTAGTGCTCAAAGGAGAAGTTTTCCATTATCCAGAAAATAATACAGCATATACACACAAACAATTGACCCATGCCTAACTGAAGATTACTTAAATTTTGTATTCGTAAATATCACATGCTTTCTTGAGTTTCAGATAATTAACAATTTCAAATATTTTAAGAAATTAATGTTTTTATCCCTAACTAGCAATGTTTCTTGCTGTGTTTATAGCTATGCAGTTATTGAGAAATTCTACTTCTCTGAACTACAAGTCAAAATCAGTTTTCTACATAACCCTGAATTGTTTCTTAGTCTTTGGTAGTCAATGTCCATCTAAAGCTGCACAATAACAGCAGAGAAGACAAACAAACATTCCAGTGATAATTATTACTGATTTCACTACAATGGTCTGCACACATCCTGTTGATTATTCAAATAGTAAAACATTCTGAAAAATTACTTCCTGATCTTAACTTTTTTTTTAGGGGTTAAAGTTCTAGAAATCATAGCATCACACATTAACAAATGTATTTATTTCCTGTTTTGAAAAAACAACACCAAAAACTTTAATCCAGAATTGTCCCCTTCTCTGAATAATAATGGTATGTTGCACGGATACAACACTGTGTCTCAGTGTTCAAATGGGCAAGCTGAGGAGCTGAAGGCCATGGTTTCAAGACAGGATATATGTTAGGAAAGCTTAAACAATTTATTATAGTTCTTTTACATAAATCCACAACAGAGAAAACGATATAATAATGGTCAAGACTTAACCCAAGGTAAGGAAAAGGAGAGTTCTCCTTTATTTGATCAGTATTTGTCAAGTATCTACCATGTTTCTTTATTATAGAAATAAAAAAAAAAACAATATCTCTACCTTCACAAATTAACTAAAGCTTTATATAGGTGTATATAGTTTAGTTTTATAACTATCACTGAGAAGCAATGTTTAATATGTTACAAATTCAGTATATCATTCCAAATATATTAGAAATGGAAACCTTCTAAGTAAAAAATAGTTTAAAAAGGTAACTGAATTGGGCAACCATGTATATTTTAGTGGTTATGAACATAGGCTTATTCCCTTGAGTGTGACATAAATTAAAATACTTTATGGACCTATAAATAGGTAATGTGGTAATCTTTAAATATAAGAAGTCAATTAACAAGTATATATGACCACAAAAAAACTCAAATCTAAAATTGTGTTTATCCCAAGTAACAATCCATAAATGGCCCAACTCAACCAAAACTGTGTAAAAAGGCACAACACATTTCTTTTCTTGCTTAACCCTGTAATTGATCTGAGTCTGGGGCAATTACATCAGATTACTCCAATCCCAAATGGCCCAGATTCCTAGTCTGTGCCTGTTCTGATAGACCAGGTTTTTAAATCTCTTTAATATCTACATTTAAGCAGGAAGCAAAAGGGGTCTTGGGAATAGAATAGGAAACAAAGGGGAAGGATAATATATTAAGTAACTGAAAAGTTAAAGCAAGGATCAAACAAAATGGAATTACCTTGGCAGAAATAACTTTTTAAATTAAAACTTCTTCCTTTATTCTCCTCTTTTCTCAACTGTTAAGCCTTTACCAAGCTGCTGAGATATATAAGAAATTGCTAAACTCTAGGGATGGATATAAAGAAAGGGGAGGCAGGCTCATAAGAGCTCACAGTTAGTGGAGATGGCAGCTTGGCAAGTAAATAATTAAACACAACAGAACTGAGACACGTACAAATTGCTACAGAGCACAGAAAAGAGGGTAATTATCCTGCCATCATTTGTAAATTGCATACTTCAATAATGTAGTCATATTTTGTAAGAATATTAATCCCTAAGTGCTGACAGCAAAATGAAATTTTGGACAAGAGAATTTTGTGAGAAAAAAGGACAACTCTTCTTCTTCTTCTTCTTCTTTTTTTTTTTTTTGAAGATTTTATTTTTTCATTTGAGAGAGAGAGAGAGAGACAGAGGAGAGCACAGGTGGTGAGAGGGGCAAAAAGGAGAGGGAGAAGCAGACTCTCCACTGAGCAGGGAGCCTGAAGCCAGCTAGATCCCAGGACCCTGAGACCATGACCTAAGCCGAAGGCAGACACTAAACCCAGACTGAGACACCCAGGTGCCCCATGAAGGACAACT